>NC_071101.1:40055000-40655000 GCF_024256425.1 Clarias gariepinus | reverse complement strand
ATGAAGCACACAAGTCAGTGCTCAGTGAGACGTTCAAAGTTTATTGTGGGAGACAGGAGTATATATATACGCACACACACAAAGAACCAAAGAAAAGGTGGATGTGGGAATGTTTACATCCAGTCTGGAATGCTTTTAAAAGATAAGGTAAGGAAGAACATAAATTTAGGAGTAGCTCTGCATTTACGAGCGTTGAACAGTTTTACGACCTTTAACATAAACTACTATAGAATCTGTTTATTGAAAGTGCAGCTTGTGTCGTGGTAAAAGAAAGACAATCTGTTCTCACGCACACAGAATATCATGAAACACACTAAGAATTAAATATTTCCTACAATTCCCCCCTTTTATTCATAAGAAGCATCATTGAATAAAACTCAGAGCTTTTAAGAAGTCGCCGGCGGACAATAGGCCATCGGACACGGCGCAGGAACATACCCTGAAACATACTCATACAAAGAATTTTGCACACAGCGAAAAATACACAGAAACATGACAGGTTGAGTGCAAACTCGTGTGTGTGAAAAACCTTGTTCACAATGTCAAACTCATAAATAACTACTAGTGGTGAACTATTGCCTTTCTTGACGCTACAGTGCTCAGAGTACGGGCACGCCCAATCTGCACTCGTCCCACCTCACGAGGCGCTAAGACACCACCAGGAATGGTACACTAATAGCAAAAGTAAAGTCGACCCGTGGCAATCCAAGGCGATCCCTCTGTGTCACGTCACTCCATCAAGGTCATGTCATGGGTTAGACATCACTGCAGCACGTCTTTAGTCTAGGAAACAAAAATCACACAGACAGAAAGATAATAATACACACGCATTTATTCATCTTTTGGTCTCACGCCGACAGGACATCTCTTCAGCCTAGTAGCATGGATCCACTGTGGAAAAAGATCAGTTAGGATAGCAATACGAGTAATTGCGATTATTTCTGCTGGTCCGTCATATTTACAATCTCCCAGTTTTCTGGGGGTCAAAGATTTTACCAGAACAGTATCTCCCACATTAAAAGGATGTGTGGGTTTTGTTGAGGGTATTAAAGTCACATCAGCAATTTGTTCATAATGTTTAGTTAGAGTATCTATTAGAGCAGCAGAATATTCAGCAATATGTACATCAAGATCAGTTGTTCCTATCGCGGGTTTACCTTTCCTCCATGGCACGGGAAAGGGTCTGCCAAATATAATTTCATATGGTGACATGTGCACGTCTTTTGATGGTGTCATTCTTATTTCAGCTAGAACAGCAGGTAACAGATCAACCCAGTTTTTACTCCCCATAGTTCGCATTGCTTTAGTCAATTTTTCTTTCCAGTGTCCTATTTGTTCTTTCTACTATACCTGATCACTGTGGATGATAAGGAATGTGAGAATACCAGGACAGTGAAAGATATTTACACAAATTCTGTGTTACCTGTGATGTAAAACGTGTTCCTTTATCTGAGTCAATAGGATAAGGCACGCCATAACGAGATATTATTTCTTTCACTAGGACTCCACCTTTGCATTCTCTCGAGCACACGGAAAAGCTTCCACCCACCTAGAGAACTTGTCTACCAAAACCAGAAGATATTTAAACGTATTCTGAGCACACACCAAGCATCTAGATATTAATGAATCAATAGTTCCCAGCATGTTAGCTATGTAAAAGAGTTCTTTCATATCTTCCTTAACCCCCCTTCGCGCGCGATGTGTAACACCATGGAACTCACGCACGAGGAACGGAAGACAATGAGATGGAAGGCACAAATGACCATCAGCACAATACCATAAACCATCAGAAGCAACGTAGGCACCTTGAGCTTGCCAAAAAGAGGAATCATTCTGAAGCTTGTAAAGACAATAAATCTACATCTGGAATCAAAGAGCTAGCAAGAAAGGATGTATTGATCAAATCAGAACCAGAGTCAGGAAAGAAAATCTCTTTTCAGGCTGCTTCTTTAACAACACTATAAGCTAGCGTATTACCTTGGACGTCCATAGATTTACCAGTTGTTGATGTAGAAGACATATCAGGACGTATACTAGTGGAGTGAACAATCTCTAAGCAGCAGTTATGATCTCTTTCTACTAGCCCGCCATCCTGTGCATTGATCAAGCGTGCCAAAGCATATCTGAGGGTGTCAAAAGAAGAGGTGGATTTTATCTCTAAGTTACTTGTAGGACAAAGGATAATCTCATACCCAGATCCAAGCCTTCATATGTTGTGTTTGAAGGTTCTGTAGCACTTGTTTAACCTGATATAGAGAATACAAAATTAAAGGACGAGAGAGATCAATCTTCTTAGCATCTTGTACCATCACCCCACAGGTGGCCACAGCCCTGAGACAGGCAGGCAAATCTTATGCCACAGCATCTAAAGTTTTAGATAAGAAAGCACATGGTCTCACTCCCCCCCATGTTCCTGTGCCAATACAGCAATAGCGGTGCCCCGTGCTCACAGACCTTTAGATGGAACGGTTTTCGATAGTTAGGCAGGCCCAGCGCTGGAGCAGAACATAGGGCCTTTTCCAGTTCAGCAGTCCATGTCAGAGGCTGTTGGAGCGGATCATTGTGTGAGATGACACTCCTGATGCATTTATCGTAGAATGAGCAGTCAGGAATCCACTGACGACAGTAGTTGACCAGTCCCGGGAAAGCCATGAAAGCATGTTTAGTGCTCGGACGTTTAGTGTCGATGATAAGCTGAATTCGTTCCTTTAAGAGCCTTCTTTGACCTTGGGAGAGTTCAAAGCCCAGGTATTTTACAATGTCTCTGCAAAACTGTAATTTAGTCTTAGATACCTCGAAACCCTTCTTTGCCAGGTGTTTCAGGAGACAAGTGGTGGCTTCTTCGCAGCGGCGGACACCAGTAAAACATCTGCATGCAATAGGACAACAGAATCAGTGGGGAGAGTTAGATCACCAAGTACATCTCTTACTACAGCCGAAAAAACATTTGGGTAGTCAATTAACCCTGCAGAAGACGAGACCAGGTGAACTGACGCCCCCTGTGGGTGAAGGCGAACAATGGCTGTGTCTGCCCTTCCACAGGAACACTGAAGAAGGCAGAACAAAGGTTAATAACAGAAAAATGCAAATGATGACAAGGTCTAGAGAAAACAATGGACAGCACATCAGGCACAACAGGTGCAACAAGGATAATTATGCCATTTATTTTTCTCAGATCTTTTGTAAATCTCCACGTACCATCAGGTTTCAGTACTGGATTAACAGGTGTGTTATAAGAACTTACACATGGTTTAACAACACCCTGCTTGAGCAGTGAGCTTAAAATTTCATCTATTCCTGAGGTGACTCGAAAGTACGAAGTAACATCGCGGGGCTGGAACTCTGAGGGCATCCCTATGCATCATATGCTCCTACCTGCATCCCTGAGAAGGGATTGGGTCTATATTGCTGTTGTTTTTGCACTCTCTACGGCGGCTGCTGGGAAGGATTAGGAGAAAACACCTCATTAGCATCATGCCACTGACCATCATTCAATCGATTATACATATTTTGTCCACTACGTTCCTTATCTCAGGCCTTCATGCGACATTCACAAGCCCAATGACCTTATTTATGACAGTAATAAAAATGACCAGACCTACGGGGTGTACTCTGACCCTGCAGACCTCCTCTACCTCTGTATCCTCCACTCTCCACAAACAAACATGCCACTTGTTAATTTTCTAAAATACCATCTCCTTTCTTTGTTCTCACATGCTCACCTAATTTCTTTAATATACAGTGTAGAACCATCTGACAATTGAAACTTTAAAATTTTCATGATTTCTGGTCGACAATTATTCAAGAAGGTGGTAAGGAAAAGTGAGTTAGAGTTTGCTTCAGGCAGGGGCATACCATTCAAAAGCGACTAGGTCTCTCAAAACCTCTCAAGAAACTTTTTCTTTTCTTGTCTACAATTAGTTACCTGTGACAGATCTTGACTAGCTTGCTGACATGCAAGAAGATAAGTAGTTAGCTCATCTTTTAAGAGTTTCATAGCCTTATTAGAATTACCTCAAAGAAAGTCATATTTCTTCTTTTTCCACTACAGCCAATTTGTCTCTTTTAGAGTCTAAGCATTTTACCCGTTTTTATCAAATCAGCCTCATCGTACCCATCTCCCAAAACCGAATGCAAAATAAAGCGATAATCCGCACCCACGGGCTGACAGTGCCTAGAAGCCTTTATCAGCATATCAACAAAATTCAAAGGTTTGTTGGGAGAAGGGAGCATCTTAATAATGTCCTTCAGCGTGCTTACGGATGGTGGAAGGATTTTTTGGACCCTTTGGTCCCATAGAGAAAACAAACGCAGTGCTTTCTTGTCGAGGTTTGGGGCGAGACCTCTCATCCGGACCTTCATCGTCCGAATTATTATCATCCTCACCATCAGTATCCTCGGGATCATCCGATAGAGGGCTGTCAGAAGTTCGTCCTGACACCTTCTTGGGAGTCTTTCCCTTTCCTGAGGCACACACTTCCGACGAAGGTGAGCACGGTTTTGTGGGTACGGGGAAGACAGGCACAGATGAGCAGCTCACAAAAGGATTTCAGATAAATAGTTGTGGTCTTATTACCCATTTTATAAATGTGAACTAACCCCCGACAGAAATAACCAATATCTTCAACAAACAACACACAAAGACAAGTAGCAGGCAACAGAATACAGCTTCCACACTTATGCTTCAGTTCAAGGAACCTTTCAGAAGCGAGCGCGCGCTAAACAGGCGTAAAAGCCCCAAGACAATCCTCCCCCGTACTGTATATGGTCCAGATACCAAAAACCCAGGGAGTGTGCTTGCTCTATGCTTATAGAGAAAAATTTAAAGCAGCACTCACCTGATTAGAGGTATCCCGGACAGAGCCCCCAAATTGTAAGGATTTCTTGAATTTTGGTAGACCCCCTTTGGTCTACTCAGTGCTCCGCCTGTATTCTGCTGTCCCGCCTGAGCTCAGGGAACCCCTCAATGAAGCACACAAGTCAGTGCTCAGTGAGACGTTCAAAGTTTATTGTGGGAGACAGGAGTATATATATACGCACACACACAAAGAACCAAAGAAAAGGTGGATGTGGGAATGTTTACATCCAGTCTGGAATGCTTTTAAAAGATAAGGTAAGGAAGAACATAAATTTAGGAGTAGCTCTGCATTTACGAGCGTTGAACAGTTTTACGACCTTTAACATAAACTACTATAGAATCTGTTTATTGAAAGTGCAGCTTGTGTCGTGGTAAAAGAAAGACAATCTGTTCTCACGCACACAGAATATCATGAAACACACTAAGAATTAAATATTTCCTACATTGACAAATAGCCGAAAATCCAGCATGCCAAACATACCTCCCGTACACCGGAACTAGACGACACACTTCCGGAAGCGCCACCTGGGGGTGAATTAGCGCCACACCTGGTTGATCTTGCCGCACCCTTTTATACTCTCCTAAACTACACCCAACAATTAATCTCAGGTGCATAGCTGGAAACCTGGAAGGAAGCACGAAGCTCCTTCTCACCACACTCTCTCTACTCATATCAGACCTGACTGAAGAGGACCAGGGAGAATACACATGTTCTGTACAGAATAATAAAGAAAACATCAGACTATATGTTAAAGGTACACTTGTTTCTTAATGACTGTGAGCATGCTTTACTCCAGCGTTTTCTGCTGTATTACCAAATTGATTAACAAAATAATAATCAAATAAAAAATAATTTTTTTAAAAAGTGTTTATTTTTAATACATTTTGTTTTTTTTTTCAGTAGGAAGAAGAGAAACTTCAACACAGTCGCGGAAAACAGAAACAAAACCTTCAAAAGAACAGCCTCAGAGTAAAACAACACAGTCTCCAACAACACTGGAACAAGGTAAAGAGTCGATTTCATTACAGCTCACATAAGCCAAGATATTATTAGATAAGGTATTAGTGTCAAGTTGTTTAATTAATTTTTATGGTAATTTTATATCCGATACAAAGATTGTATACGATAATGAAACACTGCATATTAAAACATTTTTTATGAGAAGTTGTCATGTTTAAAACACGTTACAAAAATGTCACCTTTGTACATTTTTCCACGATTTTACCCTTCCTTGTCACACTACACTGCCTAGCTAAAAAAATAGATTTAAATAAGCAAATACTTAAGTGACATTAATTTTGTAATTACTGCAGTGATTAATATTTTTTATCTCACAACAACTCTTTTAACCCCAACTGATGCAGTGAAAAGCTTCTCATTTCATAAACAGCCGTGTTGGAAGACATCCTGTGGTCATATTACTGTGTTATATCTCCATTCCACTGAGCCATATTTGATACCAAATCTACACTGATGCAAATTTGTTGCAACCTCTGAATATCGTAGTTAACATTTGTTGTTAACAACAAAAAAATAAAATTCATCCAAAATCTGATATGTTTGTTGTGTGCATAATGTCCCTGTTTGTCTCTCCACAGACTGTACCGGATGTCATGTACTCTACTGTAAATCACATTAACACAGCCGGAGCAGCACGGGTCCAGATCAGTGCTGGAGAGAAAACTGAATATGCCAGGATTATAACAAACTATGTTAATTATAATATTTTTTTTAAATCATATGTATGTCTTTTAACTGTAGTTTAAGTAGACTTGAAACATTAATGATAAAGTTAACTAATAAATATTTTCAGTGAACCACATACATTAAAATAATTCTCTGCCATTTAAGTGATCTTAAATTGTAATTTACTTTCTGACCAAATTTCTTTCTAAGAAGTTGAAGGTTTAAGTTTATACTTAGACTTTTTTTTTTTACTGTTTATGGCAGAAATATACTTGCTTTTAACTACATGTATGCAAATCGGTCCATCGTTCTAAATGCTGCTTAACCAGCTTGGCAAATGACAGAAACTACAAGTGGAAAGAAGCTGCATCAAGTGATGACAGACTGCAGCTGATGGTTTACTCAGTGGTCTTGAAAAAAAAGAATGCCCAAACTGGATGCAGTGCTGGTCTCAAGCATGGATAAAATGTGAGGGTTGTGTTACAAAGGGCATCAGGCATAAAACCTATGCCAAGCTGTGTGTGGATCAGTTGGTCCACTGTGGCGACCCCTCAATAGTAGCAGCTGAAAAAATAACAACAAAAACTTGAAAAAATTCAAGATAGCTTAATATCCTCTTTTCTCTGGAGGATGCTGGAGGAACCATATATTGATGGCAGAAGTAATTTTGCTTTCTATAGTGTCAGTACAGAATTGCAATAGCTGTAACCAGGGGTAGATGGTACTTTTGCTAACTGCTGTAAGAGTGAATAGTTGATGCCTATAAGCAACGAGCAATTGAGAGTCATTTCAAAAAGCTTCTGAATTATGCACATAATCATTATAAGTGATAGTGCACTTAGTGGTTAAACATGCAGTTCAAATTCAAATCAAATCAATTCGGGCTCTCGTTGATGACAGGGGTCTGGTAGTTCCTCTCCTGCTTAGTGCTGAAGTCTACTATCAACTCCTTTGTCTTACTGACGTTTAGAAGGAGGTTGTTCCTCTGGCACCAGTTCTCCAGATTCCTAATCTCCTTCAGGTAGGCTGTCTCATTGTTATCAGAGATCAGTCCCACCACGACGGTGTCGTCAGCAAACTTAATGATGGTGGTGGAGCTGGTACAGGAGGGGGCTCAGAACACACCCCTGGAAGGCTCCAGTGCTGAGAGTGATGGAGGCTGAGACATGACCGCCCATCCTTACTGCCTGTGGTCTGCCCAGTTAGGAAGTTGGAGATCCACTGAAACATAGATGAAGAGTCCCAGGTGCTCCACCTTGGTGGTGAGTGTGGAGGGAATTATGGTATTAAATGCAGAGCTGTAGTCAATGAAGAGCATTTTAACATAATTCCGAACTGTAGAGGGTCCAGTGTGTCCGGTAGTGAAGAAATGATGAAGTCTCTGACCAGGCGTTCAAAGCACTTCATCACTACTGAGGTGAGGGCTACAGGGCGATAGTCATTGATGGAAGCTGGGTGGGGTTTCTTCGGGACCGGAACAATGATGGACTCTTTAAAGCATGTGGGGATCACTGACTGAGATAAATAGGTGTTGAATATCTCAGTGCTGCTTTCCTGGTGTTCACTCTCTTGAAGGCTCTCCTCACATCATGCTCGGAGATGATGAACACGCTTCCGGTGCTGGCCGTGTCTTCCTGTCTTCCTGTGCCGCCGCTAGCATTAGCATCGCTAGCGTCTTTAGCTGCAGCCTTGGAGCGAGCATAGAAGGTGTTCAGCTCGTCTGCCAGAGCTGAACACAGTTTAACATTAGACAAATACAAAGATAATATTTAAAATGTTACATTTACAGCAATTCGCATACTTTTTTTTGTCTTTTGGTAACTGACAGGAGTGGAACGAGTACAAGTATAAGCCAGGGTATTTGCTATTGAATGCATGCTTTTCTTTTTTTTTCTTTCAGCCAATCATTCATCAAACATCAAAGTAATGCAGATTTTTATGATGTTGCTGTTTTGTGGTTAGGGTATGTGATGAATTCTCTAATCTGATTAATCAGACGTTGCTCTGACAGTGCTGGCTGTAAATATCACAGGACTATGTTAACCCCATACCAGTTTGAGCTGCTATGACTGGACTACACCAGTGTAGCAAATGTGCAACAACATTGTTGCCGTATTGAATTGGTATAATTAAAACACTACTGCACTGACTGTTGCATCTCTTTTGTGTTTCCCCTGATTGATTTCTGTTCACACATTTTTGTTGCTTACCGTATGTTTTGCTTCACCTAGCACCTTCAAGGTCCGGGTTCGATTCCCGGCCAGGTTTGATTCCCGTCTCTGTGTGCATGGAGTTTGAATGTTCTACCCATGCTTGGTGGGTTTCATCTGGGTACTCCTCCCTCAATTCAAAGACATGCAGATTAGGCTAAATGGCGTTCTCAAATTAGTGTGTAAATGTGTGTGTGTGTACAGTATAACCCATCCCGGGTCACCATGACGAACTTCGTTTCGGAGGCGTGGAGGTGGTCGGCGCTGGCGTTGGGAACACCGGAGTCCTTTGGCAGGTGAGGGATGATTGCGAACATTGTCCTGCAGCGGTCCGGTCTCCACAGAGTTCGATGTTTCGTCGGCGTGAGGCTGGTAAGGTGCAAGACGGTCTCGGTGAAGCACAACTCGTGCCCGCCCCGCCAACCGCAATTACTGTACATGGGCCCACCCAGTGGGACATAAGCTTGGCCGAGAGTCCCCTCTTCCTTCCGGAGAAACACACCCATACCTGCTCTCCAGCTGCAAAATCTCGCCCCCGGCTGTGAGTGTCCACGCCCATACGCCCCATAGGTGCCCCCACCCGAAAGTCTTGCAGCAGTGCCCGCGAGCGCTGAGTGGGGTCCGTCTGCTTGGCGATGGGCGGATCACAGTTCAGCTGTGACACCTGCGAAGCCACTGCGGGTGACGCAGTAACTCGGCTGCACGCTGGCTCGGACGGCTGGTCACCGCCGGAGAGCCTGGAGGACTGCACAGGGAGAATATTCAGCATTGAGGGTTCTACGTCGCCACTGCCTACAGACCATGTGCTTTGCTGCCCGGCCGGCGAGTTAAAGCGCTGGTGTTAGCGCTTAGGTTTTCCCCTCTGTCTGCTACCGGAAGCTCCGCCCCCCCCCCCCCCGGGTGTGTGCTACTAACCTGTCCGGCTGTGGTATGGGTCCTAGCAACCTGGCTACCCTGAAGTTACCACGCAGTTCGAGCAGAACGCCCCCAGTGGCTCTGAAGTGCGCCGCTCGCGGACCACCAGCTCCTCTCACGCTGCCTCCTTAGGGTCACCCGCGCCAAACCGGAAGTGGAGCGACTCGCATAGCTTTACCCAGTCCTTCCGCTCATCGGTCACGAGGTCTTCCAGCGCCCGGAGCGCGTCGCCCTCCACCAAGAGAGCTACCAGGATTGCTGTTTCCGCCGGAGACCAGCCCGCGAGGTCTGCGGCTAGCTCCACTTGGGCGAGGAATGCGTGGGGTTCAACGCCGCCATTGTAGGAGGGAAGGTGCAGCTGCAGGTAAGCTGTATCTTGCTCCGGCGCTTGCACAACGTCGGCCTCCACCCCGAAATCCAGTGCCGGGATTTTCCTCTCGCCACTCCGCATTGGTTGCCCCGCCCACGCCACAATATTATTATATTTATATCAAAATTAATGAATTCATATAAATATAATAATATAAATAAAATTACAGCTTAATACAAATTAATTTTGTAGGATGGAGAAATATTTTATTATGCATTATTGCACATTAAATTTTGCAGAAATATTTACTTTTAAATGCATTTTTTTAACATTCTCAACAGTTTTTATGGTGTAAAGGTCATTACCCACATAAGCAAATAATATTAGAGCCGGACTCAAGGTGTATAGACCCAGACCTCAGCTTGGATTTTGGGTTGAACTCTGTTGCTTTGACATTTTGGATTAGAAACAATTTTTTTTCTGGACATTATTAGTGTAAAATATACAAGCTTTTTTAAACTCGAATGTGACATTTTACTGTGTCACAGCAGATCAGTACTGGAGCACATTCCCCATTAACAAACTCCCTAGCACCGCCAAAGGTAGGAGGACTTCCTCAAACTGACTGAGACACTTATTACATGGCTTTTAAAAGTTGATTATATACCTCTATACACTGCCTGGCCAAAAAATACCCAAACAAACAAAAAAACAAAAACAGTATAATATTGCATTTAATCACCTTTAACTTTAAATACACACAATGTGGTATCCAGTTCATGTGTGAAAATGTTTCTTTATGCTCCCAAAACAACTCTTTCACAATTTGAGTCCTGGAATATACCTGCTCCGTCAGGGAGAAAAAACTCCATAGCTGTGACAATCAGGTCATCCAGTAAATCTAGTTCGTCAGCTGACTTCATTTTATTGCCACATTGTGTGTGTATGGAAATGATCTTATTTCACTATTAAACTGTGGTTTTTACTGTGGTTTGATGTTTTTATCATGCAAGTCCACAATGTGTTCTTCCAGGTTTTGATAATATTGTAGCGTTTTTCACCGCTAAGCAGGAACTTGAAGAGGCGAGTGAGCTTCCTTGCTGCCCAATGCTAATGGCTGGGAGTATTTTATTAAGCTGAGACATAAACTACACATTCACAATCACAATTTAACCAAGTCACACAAACCACAAGACACACTTCTGACCCACATACACCCCCTGGCCGAAGCCACTAACCCAAACACCTTTCCCCCACAGGGTGACAACATAACCACCCCTCCCGCAAAGCATGATGGTTCCCAACTGAAACCCCGCCCACGCCACAATATATTGAACTGGTCTTAACCCAGTTCCATTAATTTAGTATATATGCCCGTTAACTTTAAACATATAAACTGATGGTGCTATACATGTGCACAGTTGCATTTGTATTTCAATATTTCCACTATTTTCAGTCCCCTTAAAGATATCCTGTAGTTTTTGTTAAGCCTTTCTGAATAGATGCTTTAATAGATTCACAATGCTCTAAGATTAAATGGAGCCCTACTGTATGAAGACTGTCAGCTTCATGAGCCTTATGAAATGTAGAGTTATTATTTATTTATTTTATTTTATTCAGACTTTGGCCCATGTTCTAGGGGTTGTCAGATTGAATTAATCGATCTGCAATGATTTTTTTTAGAACAGATGTTTTGCTGGATGCCTTTCCTGCCTTAATCCGCCCTCTCCTCTGGGCTTGGGTCCGGCTCTGAGGATGCTCTGTATTGCCAGTGATTGGATATTGTAGTAATGTACACTGCATGATAAGAGGTGCATCTGTACTAGGAAACTCCTGTATATACCACTGATTTTTGGAAGTATCTACAAGTACCACTGAGCGTATACATCAAATTCCACCAAGCTAGGATACTTCTGGATTGATACCAATTCGGATGTATCTTGCTGAGGAATCCTTTCATGGTACAGCCATTTGTTGCCATGGCAAATAATCCACTCAAGGATTTTGTCAGAAGACATTCACACCTCAAGCTCCATTTGCATTTTGCACCTTTGCCCAACTCTCCCTGCTAGCTGTGAGGATTCCTAGAAAGTTTCACAGATTCCCATATACATCCACATGTATATCTGCGACCCAACCTCGGATAAGCTGTTAAAGATGGATGAATGGTACTGTGGCATTAGAGTGGGTACCATGGTAGTACTACGGTGTATACAGTACATGAATGCTTTGGTCAATATCATGTTACTTTTGGGTATCACAGTGACAACCCAAGTTCAGCAGGTAGCTACAGTAATATGGTGTTTCAACATACACTATGGTATTCAATTAATGTTAATGTTACGTAAATAGGCAGCATGGTGGTGTAGTGGTTAGCACTGTCGTCTTGCACTTGATTCCCGTCTCTGTGTGCATGGAGTTTGCATGTTCTCCCTGTACTTGATGGGTTTTCTCCGGGTTCTCCGGTTTCCTCCCACAGTCCAAAGATGTCTGGTAATTTCACAAAATTTCCTTTGCATGCTACATTTCCAAGCACTCTGCCTCATACATCTGGCAAACTTAAAGTTTAGCGGGGATTTCCCATACCATATTTGTCTGGATACAGCTCTTTTCATGCAGTGGTAGGGTTAGACACAAAGGCCTTACAATGGCAACCTGTTGATGTCGGGGCTTCATGTCTGACCCTCCAGGCAACAAATTGTATGTGTGTTTATGTAGGCTCTGCTCTCTCTCTAGTAATAAAGAGATACAGATTGATGAACACAGCAGTGAAACCTCAAACCTCAGCCACCCACCTGGTCAGGGGTGTCGCACCCGTGGGGGATGTGGGTGTTTTAACACCCACACTTTTCCCGGTGAGAGGGTTCAACATCCACACTTTTTCTACAGTTTTCCCGCAGTTTTGAACAAACGCCTTTGCATTCGCTCCTCCGTTTCTCTGGCCGCTCTGTGTCTACGCTCGCTTCAGCTCTCCTCTCCCCTCCCTCTCAAACATGACACCGGCTGATGATTGGCTGTTCTGCCTTAAGTCCCGCCTCTCTTGTTAGATTTATCGGTCAGCTCGTGCAGAGGAGGCGAGAACTTATGGTTGTTATAATTATTTACATCTTTGTTTTCCAGGTACTTTGAATGTTTATGCTTTTGAGGTTTTTAAATAAGCTTTATATATGTTTGGGAAGATGTTCTGTTTATGTTTTGTTGACATGTCGAATGTTTTCTGTATTATATTTCGTTTTTTAGACTAATGGCAATTGCTAATTGGGATAGTGTTCAGTAGCTAACTTAGCTAAATTCGGTTATGTGTGTGGCATCAATGCATAAAGTAACTGTGATGAAGAAGGCAGGAAATTGATGAGGAGAGACAAATTGACAATGTTAAGCAATGTATTTATGGGTTTATTGCCAGTGCGATTGATTTTGATATTTTGAGCATTGTTTGTTCATTAGCTGACTTGCCTGTTGTGTTTGATTGTATCTGTTGAGGAGAAAAAAGTGAGAAATAATGTCAGTTTGCACACCTGTTGACTATGGAAGAATATTATTTTAATGTGTATATTATTTTAATGTTTAAAAACAGTAAATTGTTAAATTATTTATACTATTATTTATATATTGTTTATATTATTATTATTTAGAAAAAGCTTTTTGTGAGGACTTTTTTTTTGTTTTATATCTTCATTGCTTACTTGCTTATCTGCAAAATGCTGACATTAAACAACAGTAGACTATTACAATTAGATGCTGTTCGCATTTATTTCATTGTTTTACTTTTTAATATTCACTGACCCAAACTCGCCTCAACAGTGTTGCTGTGTGCCATATACATAAAGATAAGCTGGACAGGGTAAACAGAAAAAAAGTTTGCTGAGCAGTTTGTCTCTTGTAAGGAGAGCAGAAAGAGCACTTTTGGTTCTTTTAAATGAGAGATATAGTTGGTCATATATTATTTGGTCAGTTGTTGTTGTTGGTTGCATTTATATATGTACATAGTTTTTTATTTCTTTTTCAAAATTGCATGTAATGCAGATTACAATGATAATGAAGTAATGATAAAAGCATGACATAAGAAAACATGTGAATCAATCTTAATACTACATATAAAATGTACACTGGTCATGGAAAGAAAGATTCTCAAAAAGAAAAATGATGCAGTGGTTGTTGAGGTTTTCCTGAAAACAAAACTATTTAAAAGAGACACTAAGGCAGTCTGTCTGTGTGCGTCTGTGTTGCTTTGCACTTTGAGATACTGGTGTGTGAATGCAGAAGACTCAGTAATGATGAAGTGCTTGTATCTTGTGTCTGTCGTATTTCACATGGCTGCAGGTGAGTGAAGTTATTTTCTATTTTCTATTACAGAAAGAAGAGAGAATATTAGCCAGTTCTTATCTTAGCTGCTTTGTGTTTAGTTCATGTGCTTTCTGTCCAGACTGGGTTTACAGTAGGCCGTAGTTCAGCCCTGTTCCTGAACACCCAAACCGAACACTGACAAATGTTTATCATTTAGAGTTTTAATTAACAACAACTTTACTTACTATAATGTTATAATATTAATAGGACCAACAGAGATGAACACATTCAATGGAAATATTTGATTATGGCTTTATATTTTATAAATGTAATGTTACTAAAATGCTACATTTCAATACCAGCATGTACTTCTAGTTAAACTGTCCAAAGACAGCAGTAATCTTTACATGCAGGGTAAACATACACATCATGCCTTGTGTTATAATGTCCTTATTAAGAGTGGTTCAGCTTTGATCATGTGGATATTTTGTTCCTGATTAACTTTAGTCTTAAATGTACTGATAAAGAGAGGTGAGCTAATAAATAAGGAGGATTTTACACACAGATTATTTTACATCCCTATAATACTTACAGTGTATGTTTTTACACATTTACTGAATTACATCTCTCACAACCTGTTTTATTGGATGTATCTACAACTTATAAAGTGTAATAGAAAAGTGTTTTTTCTTGTAACTTGTACGTTACTTCTCTATTGTCTTAGCTATAAGTGGACGTTAGGGCTGCACGATTTGGAAAAAATGTTACATTGCGATTATTAAGGTCAAAATTGCGATTTACGATTGCGATACGATAAATAAGTGGTATGACTCAACTTGCTTGTTATCAAGGAAAATGCACTCACATTACTAATAATGCTGAAATTTGAATTTCTCAACTGAGATATAGTGTACAGTGCAATCCAGCAACTAGAAATGAACAATGTTTTCTAATTAAAACAAAATTGTACAAAATTAAATAACAGTAACATTAAATTACATTAAATTAACTTTAAAATAAAATTAAAAAGTCAAAAGTACAGATAAATAATACAAATACCCATTTAAAAAAATAATTTTCACATTTTGTCCCAAAACAGGGACATTTAAGGAGGATGTAACATATACTTTATTGGTATTCTTATTAAATCACTCACCATTTTTAATCTAATGATGAAGAAAAGATTAAAGGAAAGAAAAGTGTCCTTTAAACATATTAATTTTAGAGTCATGCTAATAATCATAAATATAATTTAAATGAGACATTTCTAGTGTTCTTTGTGACACCGATTTCTACACTGTATTTCCATTTATTCTTAAATAAATCTGTTAATAGCTGTCCTCTCTAACGTACAGTTAAGTTTTTTTTTTTTTTTTTTTTTTTTTAAACAATCTGTTTATTAAAATGCATCAAAATATAACTATGTAATACAGCAATATTATAGTTACATCGTTTTATATTAAAAAAAAAAAAACACCAAACAGACAAAAACAAAAAAAAAAAAAAAAAAAAAGGGGCACAGGTAGTTTTTAAAATAGCAACACAGGTTATTCCAGAA
This sequence comes from Clarias gariepinus, assembly GCF_024256425.1. Taxonomy (NCBI): domain Eukaryota; kingdom Metazoa; phylum Chordata; class Actinopteri; order Siluriformes; family Clariidae; genus Clarias; species Clarias gariepinus. The sequence goes on along the minus strand of NC_071101.1, from coordinate 40,639,175 downwards.
AGTAATACAGTAGGAAGGAGGAGTTGAAAATAAAAAACATGCATAGAAGGTATACAACAAATCATTATTTAACAACGTTTTCTTTAAATAGAATTATGAAAAAGGGGATATGATAAGTCAAGTGTCAAGTTATCTTATCTTCTCTTGTCTCATTTAGTACATTCCCAAAATTCGAATTTGATATGAAGGATATAAAGGGTGTCCAAATTTTCTCAAATAAAGAAGTTTTACCTTTCAATATATAAGTAATCTTTTCCATAGCTAAACAGAAAGACATGTTATTGATCCACTGTACGATAGATGGCTTTTCCACTTTCTTCCAGTACAAGGATATTAGACGCTTTGCTTGAAGTATACTTATATCAACAAGCTTACGAGTACTTCCATGGTCGATAGTGTTCTCAGGAATAATTCCCAATACAAAAATTTCAGGTTTCATTGGTAAATTAACAAAAACCATCTGAGAGATAAATATAGCCACCTCCTTCCAAAACTCTTGTACCTTTGGGCAGTTCCACATGCAATGCAAAAGTGTACCTTTCTCATCTGAGCATTTAATGCATGTGTCTGGAATGTTCTCGTTAATTTTATTTAACCTAACTGGAGTAATGTAAGTTCTCATAATCCAGTTGTACTGAATTAATTTGAGATTACTATTAAATGTTTGTACTTGAGCTTTTGTACATATTTCTTCCCAAACATCCGAGGGTATATTTACATTTAATTCTTCTCTCCAGGAAGCCAATTTAGATTCTGATGATTCTTTAAAGTGTGATTCTAACATTTTATAAAACATAGATATTAGACCTTTAGATTGGGCAGGTTTTGATAACAGTTCTTCGAGAGGTGTCTTATTAGGTTTTGTAAGCTTTGCACCTTGATAGGAAGAAACATAGCTCCTGAATTGAAGAAATTTAAAAAAATGTTTTTTGGGAATATCAAATTGCGATACAATTTCTGTAAAGGACATCAGATCCTTTTCCCTATAAAAATCCTCAATTTTCTGTAGTCCTTTATCAAACCACATCTTAAATCCAGGGTCAGATCTAGCTGGTTTAAAAAATTTGTTTCCCCATATTGGAGTAAAACATGATAAGGTATTACACTGACCTAAATATTTATGTACATCACACCAGACACTTATTGTATTAATGAGGATAGGATTAAAGGATACCACATCTTTGTCTTTTCTGAGAAAATTAATGTCTGCCGAATAGAGGTAGAGATAAAGGGGTAATTTTGACTTTATAAAGAGAGATTCAATATCCACCCAAGGTATAGATTTAGATTCAGAAGAGAAATAATATAAAGTAGATCTTAACTGTGCTGCCCAGTAGTACCACTGCAGATTGGGAAACTGAAGACCACCCCTATTAAAAGGCAAGTATAATAATGATAACCGAACTCGAGCTCTTTTATTATTCCAGATGAAATTAGTGAATGATCTCCGAAGTATTGTAAAAAAGGAAGTTGGAGGGCAAAGAGGAATATTTTGAAACAGATATAATATTTTAGGTAGTACACTCATTTTTATTATATTTACACGTCCAATTAGCGATATAGGTAAATTTTTCCATCGTTCAATAAATTTAGAGATAGTGTTCAAAAGAGGTTGGTAATTAACCGAAGATATATGGTCTACATTGGCCGTTATTTTAATTCCTAAATAAATAAAGGAATCTACCACCTTGAATTGTGTCACAGTTGGTATTTGACTATCACCGTTATTCAGTAAAAGAATACATGATTTAGATTGGTTTATTTTATAACCAGAAAAGTTACCAAAGAGTGAAAGAAGTTGTAATAGAGAAGGGATGGAATGAGCCAGATTTGTCAAGTATAAAATTACATCATCTGCATACAACGAAATGCGCAAATCTATTGTATCTGATCTGACACCTAATATATTACTATGAGACCTTACCGCGATGGCAAGTGGTTCAATTGCTAAAGTAAAAAGAAGCGGTGAAAGGGGGCATCCTTGACGAGTACCCCTTTGAATGTTAAAAGCCTTAGAAATTATATTGTTAGTGAGTACTTCAGCCATAGGGTGCATGTAAAGTATCCTAATCCATTTGCAGAACATTTCTCCAAATCCAAATCTTTTAAGGACCTCAAATAGATATGGCCACTCCACCCTATCGAAAGCCTTTTCGGCATCTAAGGATAAAATGGCCGTATCGTAAGCCCCCTTTTTAAGATACAAGACATTAAGTAAGGTTCTAACATTATGAAAACCCTGCCTGCCCTTTATGAATCCATTTTGGTCTCTGTGTATTATCTTAGGTAGTAGTGTCTCCAACCTCCTTGCTAAAATTTTACTTAGTATTTTAACATCTGTATTAAGTAGTGAAATTGGTCGAAATGAATCGCATTTTGTATTTATTTTGTTAGGCTTGGGTATTAGCGTAATAAGAGCATGTCTTAAGGATTCTGGGAGCATACCATTTGTAAAGGATTCTTTAAACATATCTAAAATAGGTCTGGCAAGCTTCCTTTTAAATTTCTTGTAAAAATCTACATTAAGGCCATCTGGTCCCGGTGTTCGACCTGCAGTTAAATTGTCAATGGCTTCTATGATTTCTTCTTCTATTATGTCCCTATCTAAAAACATTTGTGTCTCTTCAGAAATAGTAGGTATAGACAGACTGTCGAGAAATTCTTTTTGTGTACTATTATCTGCATACTCAGAGGAATATAAATTCTCAAAAAAGCATTTAAAAGTGTCATTTATCTTTACTGGGTCCACTGTAATATTGCCACAATTGTCTTGTAATATTGCCACAATTGTCTTGTTCCTTACTTCAGTTTATAGTTCTTTCTGATTGCTTTTGTTTAATTCTCCAAGCTAACAATTTCCCTGCCTTTTCACCTTGATCGTAATAATTTTGTCTTAACATCATTAGACTAGCTGCTGCTTTTTTGGCAGATAGTTCATTATATTTAGTTCTAAGATTCAACAGTTCTTGATGAGTATTTAAGTCCTTTTTATATGATAAGGTCTTTTCTATAAATTTGATTTTAGTGTCCAGTTCAGTCAATTCTTTTTTAAAGTTTTTTGATCTACTACTTGGGACACTTAGAATGACACCTCTAATGAAGACTTTAAAAGCTTCCCACCTGATACTAGCTGAGGTTTGTGTTGTATTAATGTCAAAATACATATCTATCTGCTGTGTAATATGTTTATTGAATTGATCATCTAGGAGCCATTTGGGATTAAATCTCCATTTTGGGGGATTTCCTAAAAATTTAGGGTCGATGTAGTTAAATGAAACCGGGGCATGGTCTGAAATTACAATAGAATCATAAGAACAATCAGTAATATATGACATAAGTGTTGCAGAGATAAGAAAATAATCAATTCTAGAATAGGACTGGTGTGTTCTAGAAAAACAAGAATACTGAATATCCTTAGGGTGCAAATGTCTCCATATTTCAACAAGGTTTAAATCCTTTATAAAATAATTTAGGGTCTTTCTAGTCTGTTTATGAGACTGATCATGGCCAGATGAACGATCTCTAATTGGATCCAATGCGCAGTTGAAATCTCCCCCCATCACATAAAACCCAGAAAAGGTGGACAAGGTTAAAAAGAGGTTACTATAAAATTTGGGTATGTCTTCGTTAGGGCCATAAACATTAACAAGATTCAGTCGTTTAGATAATAATGTCCCTTGAACAATTAGATATCTACCTGAAGGATCCTGTATTATCTTATTCATCTGAAATGGGATTGATTTATGAATCATTGTAACTACCCCTCTCGCTTGAGAGCTAAATGAAGCTGCAAATACCTGACCCGGCCACCTATTACGTATTCTACATATGTCTTTGGGCATTAGGTGTGTTTCTTGAAGAAAAACAATTTTAGACTGTAGTTGTTTTAATCTAGACATCACTTGTTTGATTTTAGAGAAGGTATGTAGCCCCCTACAGTTCCACGAAATAAATTTAACCCCAATTATATCTGTCATTTCCTACTATACTATGAAATAATCCTACACACTTCTATATTTGAAAACGAAAAATCACCTGTACCTTGTAAATATCGTACTTAGAACAAACTAAAATAAACAACATGTTTAGAAACATAATCCAATTTAAAGTAAAGGAAAAAAAAAAAAAAAAAAAAACAACAATAAAAAAACAATAAAACAAGTACTTTAATTACTCAACTACGAATTGCCGAGAACCACCAGCAAATCCGAACTGTTCCTTACTTCTAACTTCCTTAACTGGATCTACCCAATTTACCTTAGGGAAAAGATCCGTACGATGGAACGCATCGCATTTGAGCCCCGCTGTACAATTTACATCATCCCCTTATAAGGAATCCAGCCTATTGCTTTGTCTATTGCTTATATGTTCTTAAAAGTGAACGAATAACAGAAAAGAGCATCATCTTACAAGCTCAATAGAAAGTCGTTAACTTCTGACGGACTTTGAAAGACGTGAGCCTGGCCATCAACGGTCACTCGGAGGCGCGCTGGAAAGATGAATCCATACATCAGTCCCTTAGCTCGCAGCTTTTTCTTTACTTCGTCGAACTGCCTTCATTGTTTGTTCACTTCAGCAGAAAGATCCGGAAAGAACATGATTCGGTGATTTTTGAACAGTACATCTTTTTTTGCTCTGGCCGCACGCATCACATGCTCCTTGTCTCTATAGTCCAAAAATTTCACGATCATCACTCTCGGGGTTGAATTCCCGTCTGCTGCAGCCTTTCGCATATAACCGATCCTGTGGGCCCTCTCTATGGCCAGTGGCTTTCGGAGTGGTCCCATATCCAGTGCTTCAGATAGCCAGCTTTCTAAGAACGTACATGCATCGCTGCCCTCGGATTTTTCTGGTAAACCTAGGAGCCTCAGATTGGAGCGTCGGCTGCGATTTTCCAAATCATCTATTTTCCAAGTGAGCGCAGTGACTTTTTTTTCAAGAGCGCTGGTCGTTGATTGAAGTGTAGAGACTGAATCTTCCGTTTGAGAAATGCGCTCCTCTGTCTGCGTTAATCTTCCGAAACACTCTGCAACTTGATTTTTTATTTCTTGTACTGCTGAAAGGACAGATTCGAACTGAGACTTCATGTCAACTTTCATCGAGTTTATTGCTTGTATTATACCACTTGTATCAGCGTGTAATCCGCCTGCTTGGTCTCCACAAACCGACGAAGAATCTTCGTCGCCATATGTAACGTGCGTCCCCTCTTCCATACTTTCGGAGTCGGATGCATCTTCTGTAGTTTCTGCTTTCTTCGGCTTTTGCTTTGCTCGTTTAGGTGACATCATGTGCAGTAATCACTTATAAACAAAGTGAGTTCGAAAGTTAAACGTAACTGGGATATATTTGAAAAATTTACAGATAGATTACAGCGGGGCTAACTCTTGCGTCTTCTCAGCAGAACGCCATTACCGGAAGTCCACGTACAGTTAAGTTGCTTGAAATATGAAAAGATTAAATTAATTTAACTTACCGATGGCCAAATGAAGTCTATGCCCGAAGCACTGGAACCTAGTCCAGTGATTAAGCGCCACCGCTTTGGCGATGTGCGTGCCGTTGTCTGTTGTGACAGCGACCAAACCATCCTTACAGAGGTCCCATGCAGTCAGTGCCTCTCTCAAACTCATGGCTACAGTATGTTCTCTCCGCTGTGATCGTCAGGGAAATACAAGGTTTGCAGGCAACGGCTTTTCAGTTCAAACTCATTGTGCGCGGTTAGGCTATTATGTGTCTCAGTCGTCCTGCTTGACCAAAGGTCCGTAGGAGTTAAAAAGAATTTCACTGCAGTTATTTCAAGTTGAACCTCGGTACGTCACTTACTGAGACTTACAAACACATCTGTAATAATGTGTTGTTTTGTTCTGCTCACACTGGGTTGTGCTTTGTTTGGTCTTTTTACTACTCTTGGCTTTTACCGCCATGCATTCATCATACTTTTCTAGCGACTTTAGTTTTGCCAATTTTACGCAGTACCTCTTTCTGCTTAGTGTCCGATATCCTAAAACCAAAATATCGCTAAATAACAGAGCTTGCATTTTTTCTGGGCACAAGTTCAGCGTCGGCCTCTTCTGTATCCATTTTCTTCCGTCTCCACACTGCGCTGCGGAAAGTCACGTGACCACCAGCACGCGCGCTACACGAGTCTGACTGGTTATTTTTTTATTTTTGACATAAGAAATGGCCATGCAGCTCTTAGAATGAATGTCTTGTTACGTCCGCGAATGCATTTGTTTATTTAAAATAATCGTAACATTTGCTGTAATGTAATCGCATAGGCTGACATCGCGATTGTGATTTGATTAATCGTGCAGCACTAGTGGACGTGTGTAAATTTCACACCTGCTTCTGATGCCCCTCTGTCAGTCACCACCATCTTCACTTACCTTTTTTACCAATCAGCAATTTAGCATTTGTTAATATTCAAATTTTCCAAACTTACATCAACAGTCTATGAGGAATGAACTGACTTTTATTACATCGACACAAAAATAATTGTATAAACTCAGCTCAAAATTAATTTCTTTCCTAAACTCTACTGTAAATTCCGATTCCTGGCCAATGCACAGGCTTCATACTTGATGATGGCGCCGGTGAGGTCGGCCGCCATCACGACTGCTCCGACCACCTTTTCTTTGTTTTTGTTAGTTTTTAGCGTTTTCAAACCAGTCAAATCATCACCATTGAGTACATTATGTATGATAGAGACACTCTTGTTTCTATTGGTGTACAATGTACTCACAATTCAACTCCGGATCCGAGCTGGCCGAGTGAGATCCTGAGGGAAAACAAAGGATGCAGAGCGAAGCGGCGGCCTCGAGGGAAACGAGCCGGCGTCAGGAACAGGCTGAGAGCTCGTGCACACCACACACCTCTGCCTAGCATCCTGCTCGCCAACGTCCAGTCACTGGAAAACAAACTCGATGACCTCAGGGCCAGGATAAAGTTCCAGAGAGACATTCGGGACTGCAATCTCCTCTGCTTCACCAAGACATGGCTGAACCCAGCGGTGCCGGACCACGCCATCCAGCCGGCCGAGTTCTTCTCGGTTCACCGCATGGACAGGACGCGGGACTCGGGGAAGTAAAGGGGAGGCGGCGTGTGTTTAATGGTGAACAGCAGCTGGTGCAACAGCACGAGCGTTGTTCCTCTCACACGCTCCTGCACACCAAATCTGGAACTACTGTCCATCATGTGTCGTATTTTTATCTACCTCGGGAGTTCACATCGGTCATAATCAGCGCCTTTTATATTTCACCTCAAGTGGACACGGACACTGCCTTATGCGTGCTGCATAAGGCACTCACACAGCACCAGACACAGCACCGGGACGCTGCGCTTATTGTGGCGGGGGACTTTAACAGTGCCAATCTCAAACACACAGCACCGAGGTTTTATCAGCACATCACCTGCCCCACCAGGGGCGAAAGGACACTGGACCATTGTTACACTATGGTCAAGGACAGGTACAAGCCTCAATCTCTTCCACCATTTGGTAAATCCGACCATGCCGCCATCTTCCTCATGCCAAAATACGGTCAAGGACGGGTACAAGGCTCAATCTCGTCCACCGTTTGGCACCCTTTGACAAAGGCTGAAACAGGAAGTTCTGGTTTAGAGGGAGGTCGCGCGCTCGATGGACCAATCGGTGGCCGTGTTACAGGATGCACTTGATGACGCAGACTGGGACATGTTCAGAAACAGCTCCGATGATGACGTCAGCGTGTTTATGGAAGCGGTTGTGGGATTCATTGGGAAACTAGCGGATGATACCGTGGAGAAAAAGACCATCAGAACGTTTCACAACCAGAAGCCGTGGGTGGATAAAACGATCCGCGACGCTCTGAAATCTCGCACCGCTGCCTATAACATGGGACTTGCGTTGGAAAACATGGACCCGTAAAAAGCTGCGGTCATATAACGTCCGGAAGGCGGTGAAAGAGGTGAAAACTAGAAAAAACTAAAACTCCAACAGAGTGACTCTAGGAGCCTGTGACAGGGATTAAGGACAATAATGGATTTTAAAGCACCAACAACCGGTATGACGAACGCGGACGCGACTCTGGCAGACGAGCTGAACACTTTCTATGCTCGCTTTGAGGCTGCAGCTAAAGACGCTAGCAATGCTAATGCTAGCAGCGCTAACGGCTGCAGACAGGAAGACACTGCCAGCACCGGAAACACATCCTGTCCATCATTCCAGTCCATCATTGTTCCTGTCCCGAAGAAACCACATCCTGCTTTTCTCAATGACTATCGCCCTGTAGCCCTGACCTCAGTTGTGATGAAGTGCTTTGAACGCCTGGCCAGAGACTTCATTATTTCTTCACTACCGGACACACTCGACCCACTACAGTTTGCATACCGCCCAAACCGATCCACAGATGATTCATTCTCACATCTCCTACACACATCACTCACTCACCTGGACACTTAGAGGGGGAATTATGTTAAAATGCTCTTCATCGACTACAGCTCTGCATTTAATACCATAATTCCCTCCACACTCACCACCAAGCTGGAGCACCTGGGACTCAGCTCATCTATGTGTCAGTGGATCTCCAACTTCCTAACTGGCAGACCACAGGCAGTAAGGATGGGCGGTCATGTCTCAGCCTCTCTCACTCTCAGCACTGAAGCCCCCCAGGGTTGTGTTCTGAGCCCCCTGCTGTACTCTTTGTACACCTATGACTGCGTGGCCACTACCAACTCCACCGCCGTCATCAAGGTTGCTGACGACACTGTCGTGGACGGCCTGATCACAAACAACGATGAGACGGCTTGGTATGGTCCTGTCACATCAACACCGTGGTAAAAAAGGCCCGGCAGCGTCTGTACCACCTCAGACGCTTGAGAGACTTCAGACTGCCCTTCAAGGTGCTCAGGAATTTCTACTCCTGCACCATAGAGAGCATCCTGACGGGAAACATCACGACCTGGTTCGGGAACAGCACCATGCAGGACAGACGAGCTCTACAGAGGGTGGTGCGATCAGCTGAAAGACATTGCACAAAGACACTTTAATAATGGCACCTTAATAAAACACTTTTTTTTCTATGCATATTTGCATACCATCTTTCTTCCAAAAAATCTCATAATTTCTTAAATGTTCTTGTATAGTATATTTCTATTTGTACAGTATATTTCTATTTTTTATTTCAATTTTTATGTACAGCATATTTCTATTTTTAGTTCTATTTTTATCCTAGTTTAATTTAATTTTTCTATCATATTTTTTTTATTCATATTTATTTCTTATTATAAGCTTTAATTCTCTTTTTAAGGTCACTGGCGGTCGTACAAGCATTTCACTACATATCGTACTGTGTATGACTGTGTATGTGACAAATAAAATTTAAATTTGAATTAAATTCAACAAAACTCTGTGTATCTATGGCTTCAGGAAATCCTTAGCACTTGGTGACGTGTGATATCTCACTAGTGATGTGTAAGTTCACACTTACAGTAACAAGAGCTATAGTAGCTAAAAGTTCAGCACACACACATTAAAATGAACTTGATCATGTTTATAGTTTAAACATTTTTATTAAGTTCAATGTCACAAACAATTACTGATCCCATAATTATTTATTTTTTTCCCCCACACAAGCAGCATCCCTGTACCCCAAATCCTTAATGGCTTGAAATTAAATACAGACACAAACTGTACACGGAGCACAAATTAAAAGGTTTAATTTGTCATAGTGGTCCTCACATTTAAATGTCACTTGTAGTTTTGAACCCCCTAACAAATGAAAGAAATAAACACAGTTTTTACTAGGGTTGGGTATCGTTTGGGTTTTTTTCGATACCGGTGCCAAAACGGTGCCTGAACGGATCCTTTACAAAAGCCACAAATAATGGTGGATGACTCAAGAATACATTTTTATTGAACAAAAAATTTAATGCTTAAAATTGAACAATATATTAAAAATTTTAAGTATATATGAATATATATAATTGGTAAATGGGGTCACTGTTGTAGTACGACTAGTACTAGCTGGAAAGCCATAATTATAAACAGAATCTATGTTACGTTATTATTTTACAAATCATTTGACCATTTGTAAGCATGAATGCAAGATTTGCATTTTGCAATTAAGATTACATTAGCCTACTACTAACCTGCGGAAAGGCTGCTGTCATCATCGTAACCAGCGGACTCCTTTTTTCTACGGTTGGTATGACTGGGCTGGGGTTCATCCACACCGATAGTGCTGTCTGTTGTCCGCAAGCTGTCAAACACGGAGCATCCCTCTGCTTTTAACTTTATTCCGTGTGCCCTCAAATGTTTCATTAGATTTGACATGTTTCCCGCTTTACACGCAACTGCTGTAAAACATTTAAGTTGTTTTTTTTTTATTTGACACGTTGCGGTGTCAGAATCCTTGTTTGTGAAATATAGCCACACTTTCGACCGTTTAGTTTTAGGCATTTTAACGAAAGTTGTTTAATTTAGCAAGCTAAGATAGCGGTAAACCACCTGCTTGCTCTGATGGCATTTATGCGCATCGGCATTCATGTGCCTCATTTCCTGATGATTTGGGCCCGGTTTCTTGAAAGCTTCTTAATGCTAAGTAATTTTTAAGTTGTACCTTAACCTCTCTCTTAACGTTATGGCGCATTTCCCGAAAGTATCTTTTAAGTCACACGTTCGTAAGGTTGGTCTGGACCAACCTTAACTCATTCTTAGGGTACAGTAGTTTCAGCTCAAGATGCCTGTCGCCACCACTGAGCAGCAGTCTTTATAAATCAGCGGTGTATGAAGGCACATTATGGCACGTTATCAAAGTCGTATTAATGATGGAATATACTGTAGGCCTGTTTAAGAATTTTATTTTATTTGATATCAGAACTAATAGCGTGACTTTTAATTAGCCTATTTCATAAGGTGACTAATTGTCATGACTTCCATAGGGAGGTCGCAGGAACGCAGGTGCAGGTTTAAGGAAAACATAGGTTTATTTGTGGAAGGAATAACACAAAGCACAAAATAAATCAGAAACAAACAAAACAACCACTGGACGGCTTAGTAGCCGTATTCCCAGGCTGGGTCTGCAGGGGGCTGTCTAAAGGGCACTTCTTTCACGGGAGATAAACCACAAAGCTGAATGACTTTCCAAAAATAAGTATAACCTTAATGAAGGTCCTTTTTTTTCACCGCCACGTCCTGCAGACACCACTCAGTCCTGGGAGAGAGAGAGAGAGAAACATACAAAGGGGTGAGAGACAATATAACGTGCACATCAGTGAGCAGACGAGGTGGTATGGGTTCGGCTGGGTTAAATAGTGTGACACAGGAGGTAGACACAGGTGACTTCTGTTTAGTGTTTGATTAACTTAATGGGGAACAATACTGACATAGACACACTAGGGGGAGACAAAAGCCACGGCTCAGTAATCCGGTGAGCCCGATCCCCCAGGACTGAGGTGGCCCAGATGTGACACTAATGCATTAAAATTGACGATCACTTTTAATATTAAACAGGTGGGAAACAATTTGGCAGCAATACAGCGTGTTGTTGTGCTAAACTGAAGACAAATTTTCCTTTGGCAAAACTTCAGCCTTTTTCATATTTTGCCTGAGATGGCTATTTAAAAAAAAAAAAAAACGTTTTGCCTTCCAATGCAACAGATTATGGAGCTTTTTGACCTGCTCAGACTTGCGCTTGCCAGGCCAACGCTTCGTACTTACGCTCTACGTCCCGATGTCCAGCTGCTTTTTGTTTAAAATATGTTTCATTGATCATTAGCCATCATTCATGACTGGATGCGCTTTTCTTTTAACACGTTTTATTTTATAAAATTTTATTTATTTAAATAAGAAAATAAACTTGGGAGTTTCAAACCCCGCATCCATTAATTTTTCTGAGTGATTGTAATGCATAATACCCCTATGTCACCTATGCGGTTTGACTCGCTGTGAGATACGGTGTTATATCTCTATATCACCTACGCGGTTTCGCGCAGTGGCCATAAGTAGGGTTCATCATGATTCACCACGTGTTTTAGCGCTGTGATTACGTTTCCATCTTTCCGCGTGAATAAATTAAACATGTTGGTTAAAAAACATGTTTAATTTTTTTGACAGGCCTCGCGGAAGCTTCTGGACCTTGCAGAACTTCGCAGAACATTAGCGGAACATCGGCGGGCAATCGCGGCAGCTCACGGTGCCTAAAATCGCATCTCACCGTGAGTCAAACAGCATAGGTGACATAGGGGTATTAGGCACCGTGAGCCACCTCGATTGCCCGCCCGACGTTCCGCGAATGTCGCATGTTAAACATGTTTAATATTTTGCGTGGTAAGGTGGAAATGTAATCACGGCACCAAAACTCGCGCTGAATCATGATGAACCGTACTTACGGCCACCGCACGAAACCGCATAGGTGAGATGCGGTGTTATTAAACCTCTAGTCTGGCATCTCATCGTATTAATTCCAAGTGCGCTAATGCAAAAAAAGTTCACATAAGTGCGCTATACAACCCCAACCACTGGCATGCTTCACATTGTTTCTGAAGCTGGTGAAGAGTGTTATCAGCTGTTTGTCAATCAACTATGATTGTATACCCGGTTCGTTTCACTGCCACTACAGGTTACATGAAAATATTAGCGACAGTTTGGTGATTTAATTTATATATTTGTCTATTATGGCATGTTATTGAGAAGTTAACCCATGTCGAAATAAATGCTATTAAAAGAATTTAGTGCAATGTTTAATTTGCAATGTCATGCAAAAGGAGTCCAAAATCGATTCCTGAGCAATCGATATCAGCTAATTCAGGACCTTCACTGTACTGTAGACAGCGCCTTGTAACGTCGGACGTAAGAGGCAGCGACTTAAAAAGACTCCTAAGGGACAGTTCGAGTAATCACTTTACGTAAGATATATCTTAAGAGTCTTCTTAGCGCGCGAAGAGTGTGTGTTATCGAGAAACCGGGCCCTGTTCTTTTAATTTTTTAGTCTAATCTAATAAACTTTTAATCTACAAAAATAAAATGGACAGTAACATTACTGCAACAATGTTCTGGATTTGTGTTATCAAAGTTTTCATAAGTTCTCAAGATTTTTCTAATCAAGGAAATAATTTATTTTTCTGATCATTTTTGACACCCCATAAATGCAGTATTTAAATTTTACTAGAGATCATGTGTGTTGATGAATCTGATGCTTATTACAACTGCGTCATCATAGCCCCAGAGAACAAATATTACAATCGACAGTTCAAGCATTTAAGTGGCACCGGCACTGTGGCAAATGATGCACCGAAATTTGCGTCTGGTACATACCAGTTATAGAGGTTTTCGGTACACAACCCTATTTTTAACCAATACCAGGTTTTTTTCTTTCCCTAACCAGTCTTTGGTACCATAATGTTGACGCGCATGTTGGAGCTCAAAACAACCCTTGTTCCAATGCCTTGGTAGTACTTACAGTTTCCTGAAGTTCTTACCACCTTTAGCGACCATATTTCTATAGCGATGGAGAAACAAATCCAGCGGCTGTATCCACGTGTATAACCATCCAGCAGATTCCTGTAACAGCAGGAAATCCTCAAGTGTGATTCGTTCATGTTCTACTGGGCGCGCATTCGCAAATCATCGCAAAACCTCCGTAGGTTATGTACAGGAGGAAACAGAATTGGGCGATTCTTTCTCAATGACTCTTTTACTCCAAGTAGTTAGTTCTTTTGTCACGTGCCTCCCATTGTCACGTGCCTTCCTCACGCTATGGTACACAGGAAACAGAAAGAAACGGTCCTCGACGAATCTTCAAGTCCTGAATTGTTCGTTCATTTGTCACCTGCCTCCCATAGACGCTATGTGGTGTAATAGAAAGAATGAACTCAGACTATACGATATGAGGTGAGCTACTCGTTCTGTTTATTATAATATGTCCTTAGCTGCATTGTAATATTTTCATTACTGGAACTATAGCCAAAATTTGTGTATGTAGACATATTGGGGGTCTGTTTATTGAAAATGCAACATTTTATTTCTTATCAAAAGAACGAAATGAACTAAATGACTCAAAAAAGATTCGTTAATTTTAATGAACAAGATTCAAAGAACCGAGTCACTAAAATGATTCAAACTTCCCATCACTAAAACAAATCCTGAGGCTTTGCTCCTCAAAAACAGACTCCGCTTCTTTTTTAGCACAGCAGCTTACTATTTCTCTCTTAAATGGAACTCGAAAGTGTTCAAAATGAAATAAATAAATAGGATATGATGAAATAAATACCCTTTATAAATAAATAAGACACAGATATGTAATATGAGAATGATATTGTAAAATAATGGAACACATTTAGAAAAAAGCTTATTATTGTGAAATATATTGTTCTTTGCTATATAAATTTACTTATTATTATAAAATAATATTTCATGGTCATTATTTTTCCTAATAACAGAGATTATTGCAGAGGCATTTTATTTAATTCCAGCTGTTTTTATTTCAAAATGTAATTTTTTCAAAGTCAGTTTTTATTTCAAAATCCCGTTTTTCCCAATGGCCTATATATTTCATAATGCGACTTTTGCATACATGTAGTTAAAAGCAAGTATATTTCTGCCATAAACCGTAAAAAGGTTTTAAATGTGATTTTACACTGCCAGTTCTATGCACTACCTGGCCAAAAAAGTCATTTCAGAATGGTTAAATTATTGGCTTGCATCAAGCACTAAAAACAATTAAGGAGATTTTAAATAACTGAAATTGAGTTAAGAACTGTCCAATACATTATTTAAACTTGTAAGGATTGTGCTGAACCTTCAACTTCTAGAAAGAAATGTGATCAGAAAAAAATAATAATAATAATTAGCGATCACTTAAATGGCAGAGAATTGTTTTAATGTATGTAGTTCACTGGAAATGTTTAATAGTTAACTTTATTAGTAATGTTTCAAGTTTACTTAAAGTCCAGTTAAAGGTAAATTTTTACTATAAGAAGTTAAATAGAAGCTAAATAGAAACCTAGCACTATACTTGCAGTTTTTTAAGTTTACCGAGTCACTAAAATGATTCAAACTTCCCATCACTAAGTTTTAAGTTTACTTAAAAAACTCCAAGTATATTTCCAAAGTATATCTGGTAGTTCATTGAGAGTATACTTCAAAGTATATGTTTATAGATTAAAGAGTGGACTAGAAGTACATACTGTAGCTAGTGATAAAATGGGAGGGTTGTGTCAGGAAGGGCATCTGGCGTAAAACTTGTGCCCAGCTTGTGTGCGGACCAGATTGTCTGCTATAGCGACCCATTGCCGAAAGACCAACAACAATGTATTTGATTTGCAGCAACAACAACAACAAAAAAATGATACTGTAATTGCTATTAAATAGTATGAGTTAGGCTACTCAATAATGCAAGTAAAGAACGATTAATATGAATGAGTACAACAAACTTAAAAACGGAAATAGTTCCTTTTACTTAAAACTGGAAACATCACCACTTAAAAAATATGATTACCTCAAATTGTTTGAGTTTTGCCAACTTATTCAGGTTTACAGTGCAGTATACCTCAAAATACTAGCAGTGGAAAAACTAAAACTATTTGTGTCTTTTAAGTGTACTACTCCTACTAAACTAAACTATATTTCAAATTATACTTTTATAAACTAAAACGTTAGCCTGTCTAGTCCTAAGTAGTACTAGTATATTAATATGAATAGACTAGTACTACTTAAATAATTACTATATAAAGAATGCATGTGAATTAATGTATACTTGAAGTTTACTTAGATTTTCTTTATAAAATAATCTTGAGGGATACTTTTTTTTCATACATCTCTTTGTTGCAACACTCACTCTGACAGGTATTTGCAGCTTATTAAACCGCATCTACATGCATAACCAACATTCTTATGGTACTTTTAGCCATTGTGAACCACTCAGCATGTCAGAGTGACCACATCATTGTGTCCAGGGCATCATGAGAACTGATGCGTGAATGACTACATCCTCTTTCTCACAGCACCAGTTAACCAATATTGCTCCATATTCATACATACCATGTAATACTCCACACTTAACAAGCACGCTGTGATGTCCCTTAACAAACTATAAGGAGAATTAGAATAATTTCACAAAGACTATTCTCAGAAAACCCATTCAGTCCAGGCAGACTTTCCCATGACACAAACAGGAACTTCTATAATTATCTTACACAAAACAGGGTGATGACAAAAGCCATTTATAATTTTTTTTAATACTGCTATAAGAATTTAACACAAAAAATATAAGATGACATGTACACCCCAATATTATGTGCAACAATCCATAAGCACATAAAATATAATTAAAAGACATACATATGATTTAAAAAACAAGTATAATTAACAAAGAAAATATTGTAAATCATGTGCTCACCATGGCATGTATTTAATATACTGTATGTTTTAAGCATTATTCTATATATTTACTGTGCATTAGTTTGTTATAATCCTGGCATATTCAGTTTCCTCTCCAGCATTGATCTGGACCCGTGCTGCTCCGGCTGTGTTAATGTGAGTTACAGTAGAGTACATGACATCCGGTACAGTCTGTAGATAGACAAACACGGACATTATGCACACAACAATCATATCAGATTTTGGATTAATTATTCCTCTTCAAAGATAGAGGATGCGTGCTGGAGTGGCCAGGAGAGAAAGAGGACAAGGTGTGTGTAAGGGTGGGAAAGACTGCAAAGAAGGTGACTACAAACATTCAACTCTCATAAGATTAGAGCTACTATACTGTAATTGTTATTGTGTAAATCATGGTCTCTCTGTGAAAATGATGGATTGCATTTGCAGCCAAATCTATCAGAATTAACAGTGGCATCTATTGTGTGAATATTCCAACAAAACAGCTGGAATTATTTGACATTATGCAAGGGCATGTGACTGAATTGCATTTTACAGTAGTACTGTAAACTGAGTTAAACAGATGCTGCCTGCTGATAAAAACACAACTGGGTTCAGGCCTTGTTCACTAACCTGATCGTTCTGTTTTCTCTTACAGTCCTGACGTCCTTCAATAATCACATTCTCTCCACATCTTCCTCCTAAAGACAAAAGACCTTAAAGGTCACACCTCTAGTGCTAACTACAAAATGTAATCAATTTAATGATGAAACAATTTATTGTGTGTGTGTGTGTGTGTGTGTGTGTGTGTGTACAGTATGTGAGTGTGTGAGCGTGTGTGTACCTCTGCATCTCCAACAAATAAATGTCACTACACCAGATATGACCAACAGCAAAACTCCCAGAATGATAAAAACTGTGTAATAAAACACATACAGTAGAATAAAAACGAGTTTTTTTTCTGCTGAATTTTTTTTTGTGATTAATAACAAGTATTTTTCATTACTTAATACTTAACATAATCTTCATAGTGTTAACACAACAGCATTTCATGTAGACTTGAAATGTTGTAAATTATTGTCATTACTTAGACACAAAATGCATTCAATCTGGATACATTTCGATCACATTAAAGGATATGGGAAATCTCAACAAAAAAGAGCAAATAAAAATAGCCCAGCCATTCTCTTTTAGCTACAATCCTTCCCTGGTGCTATGTCTTCGCCTTTATCATCTTTACACAAGGGCAAGGGGACAACTTTGGTTTGACTCATTTTTATCCAAACATGGACCCTCCCATAGATTCTCTTAAAATACTTTATTACATTGAGTCATGTAGTGAGGACATGATATGTTTTTTAGATCATTCTGTTGTGAGTGACAAAGTGACCTTGTTGGGAGACACATCTTGACTCAATTGTATTTTAGAAATTATGAATTGTATTGTTACACTTAGTACCATTTTGCATGCAGGACTGTTGTGCTGATCTGCATTTTGGTTAAGAGAACAGGGTTTATAAAAAGTTTAGAAAGAGTTTTTTAAAAGTGTTCTCAGGAATGAGAGCTGGATATAAATCAAACTGTAAAATTTGAAAGTTTTGGCACCTGGCAGGAGGTGTGTTTGCTGTGTATCTTGTTCCAGTGTTGTTGATGATGATGATGATGATGCAGATGGAGAGTGTGTTGTTTTACTCTGAGGCTGTTCTAATGGAGGTGTTGTACCTGTTTTCCTTGAGTGTGTTGAAGTTTCTTTTTTTCCTACAGAAGACAAAACCTATTAAAACTGCTAGTAATACGTCACATTAAAATGTTCAGCGTGTTCATCGTCATTAATGAAAAATTTAAACTTAAAAATTATTCATTTAATAGAATATTATGTTTGCATTTCCTTCTTTAGTAGTTTTTATCCCTCATGTCACTTTATCTTTGACTTCACAGTAGAATGTGTGTATAGATTTTTTATCTGTTTATTTCTGTTTTTATTTTGTGACTTGATTCTGAGCTTCGGCAGTACGAGTGTATGCAGGAGCCGTCAAACATTACACATACTATTTTGTGTGGTTTGTAGAATTCTCTCTTAATGTGTTAACCCCTGAATGTTGTCATTAATATAAATAGTGATGTACAGTGTTGAGTATAAAACTCAATGCAGATATGGTAATTTCCGCTGTCCTCCTAAAATACACAGAACCTGAGCCATGCAGGGTGAGTATGTGCAGTGGAGGCGTCACATGAGTGTACGCAAAGAAAACAATGCTCTTATTTAAAATCTCACTCCAAGCTTTTGTGAAAAGTTGGCAGCTATCCAAGTACATTTTAGGAATAAAACTATATGGTATATTTGTCATCAGAAATGATTAAACCAAAAACATCTAAGATTAAAACATTTCTATTGTGGATCGGATTTTAACATTAATTAGAATATTTTTCTTAAAATATCACTTTTTTTCATCATTACTTCCATTCACTATGAGGAAGTATTATTTTTGGCTGCCAAATGCTGCCGAACAGGTCAGGAGGCAAAAAAAAATTATAATGACTCCATAAATGCAGTTAAAAATTGATAACTCAATAATGGCGCTTAATTTATACCAAGGCATTATTGAGACATTAATGCTGCGAGGGGGGGCAGAAATTTTTCAACAGTGGAATGGAGATATAACACAGTAATATGACCACAGGATGTGTCTTCCAACACGGCTGTTTATGAAATGAGAAGCTTTTTACTGCATCAGTTGGGGTTAAAAGAGTTGTTGTGAGATGAAACATATTAATCACTGCAGTAATTACAAAATTAATGGCTCTGAAATATTTGCTTATTTAAATCTATTTTTATCCATGGCAGTGTAGTGTGACAAGGAAGGGTAAAATCATGGAGAAATGTACAAAGGTGACATTTTTGTAACGTGTTTTAAACATGACAACTTCTCTAAAAAGAGATTTTAATATGCAGTGTTTCATTATCGTATTAATTCTTTGTATCAGATATAAAATTACCATAAAAATTAATTAAACAACTTGACACTAATACCTTATCTAATAATATCTTGGCTGATGTGAGCTGTAATGAAATCGACTCTTTACCTTGTTCCAGTGTTGTTGTTGAGTGTGTTGTTTTACTCTGAGGCTGTTCTTTTGAAGGTTTTGTTTCTGTTTTCCTCGACTGTGTTGAAGTTTCTCTTCTTCTTACTGAAAAGAAACAAAATGTATTAAAAATAAAAAATTTTTAAAAAAATTATTTTTTATTTGATTATTATTTTGTTAATCAATTTGATAATATAGCAGAAAACGCTGGAGTAAAGCATGCTCACAGTCATTAATAAACAAGTGTACCTTTAACATATAGTCTGATTTTTTCTTTATTATTCTGTACAGAACATGTGTATTCTCCCTGGTCCTCTTCAGTCAGGTCTGATATAAGTAGAGAAAGGTTTCCTGGAGAGTTGTTACTGACCAGTTTGACTCTGTTTCTGTGATGTCCAGTCTGTTTATGGTAAATTTCCTGATTGTGACTGTTTCTAATAAACTCCCATTTTAGATCCTGTGGTTTGTCCTGTATGTCAGTGCAGACGCAGGGCAGAACTACAGACTCTCCTGTGAACACAGTCACACGCTCTACCTCTGTCTTCTTCACCAGCTCGCAGCCTGTAAACATAACATTTACAGTTAATAACAGAAGTACTGTGATTATTAATATTCCCTGCTTGTAAATCACAACATTTTCTGCTGCAAACCAGAAGAGATTTTTAAAGGATGGTATTTATCTGTTAATGCTCTTATATTTGGAAATAACAATTTTAATTTAGATATAGATCTTAGGTAAAAAAATATATATATATTTATTTACATTGATGTTCATGGCATGTACCTTATGAATAGAGTATAAATAAAAGTAACACTCTGATGTACAGACAGTGTTTATCAATGTTAATGTTAAGTTGATATAACACCGAGTCTAGTGACAGATTTCTGTAGACATTAAATGGTGTTATGACACTTTCCAGGTTCACTTACTTTAGATCATTATATAAAGTGTGTTATGTTGATTTTTCTTTGACTGTAAATTTGGTTTAAAGTTGCGTGTCACAATAATGTATAATTTTGATGTATCAGGTATTAAATTAAAATGAAGAAAACATGGTGACTGTGACACCTACTGAAGGCTTTATTAATGTTTATGTAGGATTATGTCAGGTGTCATGAAGGGATTATACAGGTGCACAATAGCTCTATAAACACTACAAAGTTACAAAAAATATTGATTTTAAATATTTCAAATCTAATATGATAACAGACCAAAGTTTCAAATCAGTCTGATACACATAATCAAAATGTATTGCCATTTATAACTTGATACTGACATTCACAATATGACAGAGATTCTTCCCCCTTTAGTTATTGTAAATGGAGTAGACATGTTTGTAATAAATGTGACTTTAATTAACAAAATTTGAAGAGTATTCATTCACATTAAATATCATGTTTTTTGTGTATTTAAATACTTTACCATCAACATAAAGCCAGATGTCTCTGTGTTCCTTCTCAGTGCTGCACCTGTAGTCTCCCTGATCCTCTACTCTCAGGTCAGATATGAACAGAGACAGATTAGCAGGAGAAATGTTATTAAACAGCTGAACTCTGCCACGGTAGTGCTCATCATTTAACACTTCTGTCAGACGTCCTGTTCTTCCAGTCTCCCAGGTGAGTTTCTGAGGTTTGGTGTTCAGGTCAGAGCAGGAGCAGGGTAACAGCACTGAATCACCTCTGTGTCGTGTGATTTCTTTCTGATTATCACCAGAGAGAGCGCAGCCTACAGGAACAAAGATACAAAACACCCAGAATCTACTGAATAGAACATAATTACAACATTTTAAAATTAAAATGGATTAAAATTATTAAGCTTCAGTACATTTAATTCCAATCTCTTATTTTTTAGTTCAGTTTCGAAATGATGTGTGTGTTACTGTATCTGGTGATGTGTGTATTTTACCCAGAGAGCCACTTATAGTTAGACAGCTGTGGTTAGACACCATGTTACAACTACATCTAAAAATAAAGACCACATGGAAAGAGAATTTCTTCAATCTTCAAACAGTTTCTAGTTTTTATTTATTTACTTTTGTTATAAAGACACACACACACTGGTTCAATATATACCAATATAAAGTCATGCACTGAGTTGATTCAGATGAGTAGATCATGCAGACATGAAGAGGAAATGTACAGTGGTAGTGGGAGCTCAGTGGTTAAGGCACATTGGGCTACTGCTCAGAAGGTAATGAGTTTAAGTCCCAGCATCATCAAGCTGACATTTAACCTTCATCTGCTCAGGTGTATCCTGCTGCTTTGAAAAACTGCATCAGACAAATGTACATAAAACACTCTTCGGTTTAGTTACTTTAGTATATACAGTAGTTATGTTTATATAATGTTTTATATTGTACCTCAGGTCTTCTCAACACACAAACACATTTTACATTTATTAATATTTTTGGTGTGCCTTATTGTAGGGATATTGGAAGTGTTATTGTTGATGATGCCCATTATAGGGGCATCTATTTGTTTGAAATGCAGAAGTACACACACACACACACACACACACACAGAGTTTACGTGGACCACTGCTGTGAGATAAAAAATTTAAATGTTTTGAATGGTTCAACTAAAAGTTCATGCTGGTGTTGAAATTTGCCATTTTAGTTACGATACATTTATAAAATATAATTAACCGCTATACCGTTAGCATGCTAGCTAGGTTACCCTGAGGTATCCCACTGCTAGCATTTGATTCAGTTGTAAATGTATAGCCCAGTTTAACTAAGTGCAAGTTGATTTCTTAATGTGTAACACTACACAATGTGAGAGGTATTAAGAAATAGGGTTGGGTACCGAAAACCGGTGCCAATATGGCCTATTTATACCTATATATCCAGTATGTACTGGACCGAAATAGAACGCGAATTTCTGTGCCTCATTTCGGTGCCACTTAAATGCCTGAACTGTCGATTGAAATATTTGTTCTCTGGGGTTATGATGACACAGTTGTAATAAGCATCAGATTCATTAACACACATGATCGCTAGTAAAATTTTAATACTGCATTCATTGGGTGATCATTCAGACATGAAGAGGAAATGTACAGTGGTAGTGTGAACTCAGTGGTTAAGGCACATTGGGCTACTGCTTAGAAGGTTATAAGTTTAAATCTCAGCATCACCAAGATGACATTTAACCTTCATCTGCTTTAGATAACTGCATCAGGTGAATGTACACAAAACACTGTTCTGTCTTTCAGTTTAGTTACCTTATTATATACTGTAGCTATGTTAATGTAATGTTTTATTGATGTTTTATATTGTGTCTTACAGTATGTGTTCTGTAATCGTTTAATCCAGATTAATATAGATTAGTCAAATCGCCCCCAACACACACACACACACACACACACACACACACACACACACACACACACACACACAGGCTGCTGAGTTTTAAAAAGGTGAACACGGTATGGATAAAAGAATGTAACTGACTGTTATGAATGATTAATGATGTATGATGTATTGCATAGGAAGTGAAGATGGTGGTCACTGACAGAGAGAGCAGAAAAAGGTGTGAAATTCACACACATCTATTTACAGTCAAGAACAGAATGAAGGAGTGACGTACAAGTTACAGGAAATGTACTTTTCCATTACACTTTATATATGTTATTATAGATACATTTAATAGTACAGAGATCGTGAGAGATGTAATTCAGTAAATGTGTTAAAACATTAGTATTATAGGTTTACACAGGCTGCTGATGTGAGTTTTGAACAGTTTAATTAGAAGTGCATGCTGCTCTTGATCTGTAGCATTTTAATAACATTACATTTATAAAATCAAATATTTCCATTGAATGTGTTCATCTCTGTTGGTCCTATTAATATTATAACACTGTAGTAAGTTAAGTTGTTGTTAATTAAAACTCTAAATGATAAACATTTGACAGTGTTTGGTTTGGTTGTTCAGGAAAACACACTCAACCAAAATGCACTAAAACTACCAAAACACTTATTTTCTAAGATACAAACAAACAAAAAGAAAAGTAATCCCTCTGTGCTTGAGTCGATGTTTTGGACAGAGAAGAGAAAATTAAAACACTAAGAAGGTACTGTAACATAGTTGCATGCTCGGCATGTTTAAGTGGCTAGCGGGACTAAGGCCTTGTTCACGCGGGCGTTAAATTTTTGGATAAACGAACGCGCTCTGAACGTCCTAGACATTTATGTTGCGTAGTGGCCCGCGATTAACTTCTACACTGGCGTTCGTTTGGCTCTGTCTAACGCCAGCCTGCAGCCCAGATTGTAGTTTGTGTGTTAACCTGTGGAGGCAGTGTCGGGAACTTGATATGAAAGCCCTTGTCGTTTAATTTAAGGGTGCCTCCTTCCAATATGGACCATTTTGCTATATTAGACATTAATCTTCTTGTTTTAAAAATGTAAATTAAAAGTTAAAGCAGGCGTTTCAGAACACTTAATGGAATACGATTACAATACATTCACATGCACACAAACTGTGTCGCTTTGCGCCGCATAGCCGGGGAAAAAAGAGCTCAGAGTCAACAGTAGCGTTCAGCACAAAACCTTTATCAGCCTTTTTCAGCGTCAAAAAATTATAATACAAAACATCCAGTAAAAGTAGAGAAAAGAGTAAAACAATATAGCGTTTCGGGGGGGAGCAGCAGAACTGAGCTCCTGCTCTGTTCTCTCTTCCTCACGTGCACACATACCTCCTCACGCGCAGCAACTCATAAAGGGCAACATACTGTACATACATAATGTGATATACAACATAGTTTTGGCCATTATAAAACACACGCTCTTTATCGGCGGCGCCCGTACGATTAATGCACTCATCTATATGCGTAAAAAAGGAGATGCAATATTATAGTTTCCGTCATTTTAAAAATAAATTTACGTACTGACTGGGCCGGCCACATTGACCAGTGGCCCACTGGGAAAAAGCCCGGTGCTTCAGACGGCCAGTCCACCACTGACTAGCACGTTATTGCTAGCTGTAGCGGCGGTCCGCAGAGCAGGTATTCAGGGAAACTAATCGATGTTAAAGAATCAGCCAATAGTCGCGCGGGTCCAACCCACTGGCGCTGATTGACAGAACAACTTTCTGCTGAAAAGTTGCATTAGGAAATAAATAGGCCATTGGGAAAAACGGGATTTTGAAACAAAATTTGACTTCAAAATGACATTTTGAAATAAAAACAGCTGGAATTAAATAAAATGCCTCTGCAATAATCTCTGTTATTGGGAAAAATAATGACCATGAAATATTATTTTATAATAATAAGTAAATTTATATAGCAAAGAGCAATATGTTTTACAATAATAAGCTTTTTTTCTAAATATGTTCCATTATTTCACAATATCATTCTCATATTACATATCTGTGTCTTATTTATCCATAGAGTTATTTATTTCATCATGTCCTATTTATTTATTTAATTTTGAACACTTTGGAGTTCCATATAAGAGAGAAATAGTAAGCTGCTGTGCTAAAAGAAGGAGCGGAGTCTGTTTTTGAGGAGCACAGCCTCAGGATTTGTTTTAGTGATGGGAAGTTTGAATCATTTTAGTGACTCGGTTCTTTGAATCTTGTTCATCAAAATGAACAAATGTTTTTTTGAGTCATTTAGTTCATTTCTTTCTTTTGATAAGAAATTAAATAAAATGTTGCATTTTCAATAAACAGACCCCCAATATGTCTACATACACAAATTTTGGCAAAAGTTCCAGTAATGAAAATATTACAATGTAGCTAAGGACATATTATTATAAACAGAACGAGTAGCTCACCTCATATCAATCAGTTGTTCGTTCTTTCTATTGCACCACATAGCGTCTATGGGAGTCACGTGACAAATGAACAAACAGTTCGGTGTAAAAGAGTCATTGAGAAAGAATCGCCCAATTTTGTTTCCTGTACATACTGTAACCTACGGAGGTTTTGCGATGATTTGCGCATGCGCGCCCAGTAGAATATGAACGAATCACACACCGAGACTACTCGTTCTTCTGAGTCACGTTAAAGATTTATTCAAAAAGAACTAAACGTTCATGAACGACCCATCACTAGCAGAGTCTGTGAGGAGCATGTGGGGCTCCAAACTTCTGTGTGCTTGGAATCCTGCTGCAGTGACGTGCTCGAGGACTTCCTGCTGTTACAGGAATCTGCTGGATGGTTATACACGTGGATACAGCCTCTGGATTTGTTTCTCCATTGCTATAGAAATATGGTCGCTAAAGATGGTAAGAACTTCAGGAAACTGTAAGTACTATCAAGGCATTGGAACAAGGTTTGTTTTGAGCTCCAACATGCGCGTCAACGTTATGGTACCAAAGACTGGTTAGGGAAAGAAAAAAAGGCGCTGTCTACAGTGAAGGTCCTGAATTAGCTGACATCGGTTGCTCAGGAATCGATTTTGGACTCCTTTTGCATGACAGCGTTAAGAAAGACTGCACTTTCTATGCAAATTAAACAGTGCACTAAATTATTTTATTAGCGTTTATTTCGACATGGTTTAACTTATCAATAGCATGCGATAATAGACAAATATATAAATTAAATCACCAAACTGTCGCTAATATTTTCATGTAACCTGTAGTGGCGGTGAAACGAACCGAGTATACAATCATAGTTGATTGACAAACAGCTGATAACACTCTTCACTAGCTTCAGAAACAATGTGAAGCATGCCAGTGGTTGGGGTTGTATAGCGCACTTATGGAATGAATACAATGAGATGCCAGAGTAGAGGTTTAATACCCCTATCTCACCTACGCGGTTTCACACGGTGGCAGTAAGTCCAGTTCATCATGATTCAGCGTGAGTTTTAACCACACAAAAAATTAAACATGTTTAACATGCGAAAGCTCGCGGACCTTGCAGATCTTCGCGGAACATCAGGCAGCACTCGAGGCGGCTCACGGTGCCTAATACCCCTATCTCACCTATGCTGTTTGACTCACGGTGAGATGCGATGTTAGGCACCGTGAGCTGCCGCGATTGCCCGCCGATGTCCTGCTATTGTTTCATGAAGTTCTGCAAGGTCCAAAAGCCTATGTTTTTTTAATTAACATGTTTAATTTTTTCACGCGGAAAGATGGAAACGTAATCACAGTGCAAAAACTCGTGGTAAATCATGATGAACCCTACTTACGGCCACTGCGCAAAACTGCGTAGGTGATATAGGGATATAACACTGCACACAAACCACAAACACAAAAAATAAAGTAAAAATAAAACAAATTAACCTGCACGTTACCTTAAAAATAAGTAAAAATAAATTCTGAAAGATAAGTGTTTCCATTTATGCGCACAGGCGCTGTTTTTCTCTCTCCTGCGCTGCTGAGTGTGTGTTATGTGTGTGCACGAGCATAATTTGACACCATGCCAGTTGTGTGTAAATGAAGCACCCCCTCTCTGTTTTACACACGCACACACACAAACACATTAAAGGCGAGAGAGAGAAAGAGAGAAGGAGAGAGAAAGAGTGAATCGGCACGGTGTCAAATTACTTGTGCGCACACACATAACACACACACACCCAAACACTGACACACACTAATGACGAGAAAGAGTGTGTGTGTGTGTGAACACTAGTAAGAGACGAGCACTAAGACCCAGCAGGGGAGATGAATACCCGCAGCGTAAGAGAGAGAAAAATCGTTGGCTCAGTTGTGATCACGTGACACTTGGCATCAAATCAAGAAGTGCATGCATGATACATGATACTCTGTGCTCGTAAACCAAGACAATGCTTGTTTTCCAAGTCAAAATTTATTAAAAATCTTTGCTCGTCTTGCGGAACACTTGTAAACCGAGGTATTTAATTTTAAGCCACTAAGGATTTGGGGTACAGGGGTGCTGCTTGTGTGGGCTGCTTGTAAGAAATAATTATGGGATCAGTCATTTTTTGTGACATTAAACTTAATTAAAATGTATGAACTATAAACATTATCAAGTTCATTTTAATGTGTATGCACTGAACTTTTAGCTACTGTAGCTCTTGTTAAGTGTGAACTTACACATCACTAGTGAGATATTACGTTACCAAGTGCTAAGGATTTCCTGAAGCTATAGATACACAGAGTTTTGTTGAATTTAGAGTTTAGGGAAGAAATTAATTTTGAGCTAAAGTTTTTTTTATGTCAATGTAATAAAAGTCAGTTCATTCCACATAGACTGTTGATGTAAGTTTGGAAAATTTGAGTATTGACAAATGCTAAATTGCTGATTGTTAAAAAAGATAAGTGAAGATGGAGGTGACTGACAGAGGGGCATCAGAAGAAGGTGTGAAATTTACACGTCCACTTATAGCTAAGACTACAATAGAGAAGTGACGTACAAGTTACAAGAAGAATTATTTTTCTATTACACTTTATAAGTTGTAGATACATTCAATAAAACATAATGTGAGAGATGTAATTCAGTAAATGTGTAAAAACATACACTGTAATATTATAGGGATGTAAAATAATCTGAGTGTAGAATCCTCCTTATTTATTAGCCCACCTCTCTTCATCAGTACATTTTAGACTGAAATTAATCAGGAACAAAAAATCCACATGATCAAAGCTGAACCGCTCTAAATAAGGACATTATAACCCGAGGCATGACGTGTATGTTTACCCTGCATGTAAAGATTACTGCTGTCTTTGGACAGTTTAACTAGAAGTACATGCTGGTACTGAAATGTAGCATTTTAGTAACATTACATTTATAAAATATAAAGCCATAATCAACTATTTCCATTGGATGTGTTCATTTCTGTTGGTCCTATTAATATTATAACACTGTAGTAAGTAAAGTTGTTGTTGATTAAAACTCTAAATGATAAACATTTGTCAGTGTTTGGTTTGGTTGTTCAGGAACAGGGCTGAACTACGGCCTACTGTAAACCCAGTCTGGACAGAAAGCACATGAACTAAACACAAAGCAGCTGAACTAAGAACTGGCTAATATTCTCTCTCCTTTCTGTAATAGAATATAGAAAATAACTTAACTCACCTGCCGCCATGTGAAACACGACAGACACAAGATACAAGCACTTCATCATTACTGAATCTTCTACATACACACTAGTATCTCAAAGTGCAAAGCAACACAGACGCACACAGACAGACTGCCTCAGTGTCTCTTTTAAACAGTTTTGTTTTCAGGAAACCTCAACAACCACTGCATCATTTCTTTTTTTGAGAATCGCCTTCATCACTCTTTCCATGACCTAATTTACATTTTATATGTATTATTAAGATTGATTCAAATGTTTTATGTCATGCTTTTATCATTCTTCATCATTATTGTAGTTTGCATTACGTGCCATTTTGAGCAATATTTGCATGAAGATTTTTTCTTTTGATGAAAACATGAATTAACAAATGAATATATTAAAAATGCTGTTTAAATTTTATATTTTGATCTCAGTTTGATGTCAAAATGTTATTTTTAATTGTCTAGCCTTCTAAAATGCATAACGTAATAATAAATAAACAAACTGTATAATGGTCTTTATTATATATGACTGTATAAGACTTTATTGGTTATATTAAATTAATTGTCAATAAAATGAACCATTAATTTCACTTTTCAGCACACAGTTCTAGTGTTTGGGACAAAGCTGTATTGTCTATCAGTATATTCACCAGCAGGTGTGTTTCTCTAGACTTACAGGAAGTAATGACGACACATTTACACTGTGTGAGCTGAGGAGCACTTTAGAGGCGGGTCATGAGTGATGAGCGTGACACATTTTGGGAAGTAAAAATAATCAAACATGTATCTTTGTAGTTAATAACATGATTTATTGGAGTTTTATTATTATTATTATTGTTGTTGTTGTATTATGGTTATTATAATAATAATAAAAAGATAATTATTATCTACAAAAAGTTTTGTGACAAGAATGTTATGGCAATTAAGGCAGTTTGTAAAGATGGAGAAACTACATTATTATTGTTTTAAAAGCTCCTTTTTACTTGCAGCAAAATAAAAAATAGACAGTGGCTGATCCATGCTGAATTTCTGTCGGCACCTGTTTCTACTGAGAAAACAGAAAAAATGCGCAGCGCACTCGTCACACAATTATAAACGGCCATCATTTGACCGAAAAGAGGTTCTGCACAGGCCAGTGTAGATGGTGGTCATGTGACCTTGACAAGAATGTATAAATGGGAACCAATAAATCACAAGACAGGTCTATTCAGGAAATCAATTAAACAAGCAAGGAAGAGGTTCATACAAGGGAGGACGCCCTCTGCTGGTCTGGCAGGGAATGAATATAAAGTGATAATTTCCATTTTTTTTGTGTGTCACAGTATCTGTGTAAATTGTATAGAACATAAAACTCTTTTACATTTTGCTTCATTTGTTTCTATTTTTAGAACTCAGTTATTTCTTTTAAACGCTGTGAAGCACATTAAAATATTTGATTCCACACTCCAGAAATATTGCAAGTTAAAAAAACACTGTATAGACAATAGGTTTTCAAATATTCAGAAAAAATAATTCTTTAACTTGTGAGAATGGATGGGACTTGGAAAAACATGGCTGTAATTTTTTAATGGCAATTTTGTTAACCCTTTAAAGCTGAAAGTATACACTTTACATCACAATAGCTTCATTTCAAATCCTTCTTTGAGTTGAAAAAAATGTCACTATTCAAATAACTACAGTATGGACCAGACTGTGTCTTGTGTTCATAAAAACACATTGCAAACATATCTACTGTTCTCAAAGTACTTCAGAGCCCCTGTGAGACACTCAGCATGTCCGAGAGATGTGATGTCATGATTGTGGTCAGGGCAGCATATGGGCTGGTTGGAGAATGATGCTTCATTTAACAGTTGATGTTAAAGTTTGAGAGTGAAAAGAATCCATACATTTTGAAGCTGAGGTTATTCAATCAGTTTTGTGTAAAAGCAATAAAAAGTCACCCACAGTCCAGTCCACGTAGATCACTAATGTGAGTTTTGAAAATTAGAACACAGTATTGTTAAATGCAAGGAGCTACAGACTCGTTTAAAAAAAGGAAGTGAAGATGGAGGTCACTGAGGGGAAGAAAAAACCAACATGCATTTCACACAGATCTTTTCAGATAAAATCAAAATGAAGAGTTGACTGATGACATCACTCGCCTGCAGCTACATGAAACACAACAGGCAAACAATACAAGCAGTTCTTCATTACTGAGTCTTCAACACACACACACACACACACACACACACACACACACACACACGTGTGCGTGCACACATACTCCGCCTGAGTGTTTCTCTCTATTGACCGAATTTAAATTTAATATGCAGTATTAAGATGTATTCAAATATTTCGTCTCATGTTATTCTTTTATCATACTTTATAGTATCATAATTGTAATCTGTCTTAGGTGCCATTTTT
Source organism: Clarias gariepinus (assembly GCF_024256425.1). NCBI lineage: Eukaryota > Metazoa > Chordata > Actinopteri > Siluriformes > Clariidae > Clarias > Clarias gariepinus. Next base: position 40,608,370 of record NC_071101.1, on the reverse strand, counting down.
GTCAATATTTGCATGACAATTTAGTTTTTCTTCAGAGTAAATTTTACCATAAATAAATAAATGTATTTTTTTTCTTTTTTACATCTCTTTACGTTACCAGTGTGCAGCTCAGTACAGCAATTAACCTCACATTCACAGTGTACTATAACTGTCATAAGACTTCAACACCAACTCATTCTCATACTCACACTTGCAACGTGTCTCTCTCTCTTTCTCCCTCTCTCTTGCACACACACACACACACACACACACTCAACAAAAACCCTTTATCTCTCACAACACAATTAGTTTTTGCAGGGAATAAATCCAAAATACAACTAAAATGCAAACCATGAAAATTCTGAGATAAGATAAAAAAAGTACATTTTCTACACACACACACACACACACACACACATCACATTGTTGAAATTTGAGTTCGTAGGAGACACTCTCTTTGAGATGCAGTATTTAATCCACACTAATGAGAAGTGACGATCTCAGCACACACAAGATTGTTAAAGTACAGTTAATGGCCCTGCCAAGGACAATGGACTTACGGCAGGTAGATACCCATCTTACACCTGATGCACAACTGAAGTATGGTGAAGATCTCAGTAAAGCTGTTAGCTCTGGACAACAGTGTGTTCTGGTGGTAAGTAATTTACATTTAAATGATTTGCACTGAAATGATCACACAACAGTGAGTGTTAGATGGTAGTGTGTATTAAGCAGTGTTACACTGTGTGTAACATAAATATCTGTCTCAGTAGCTGCATCACTATCATCTGGGCTTGTTGCTATTACATAGACATCTGTAAATTTGACACATATACTTACCTGTACGCCTTTCTGCTTCTGCTTCCACATTTCCTGTCTGCTGTCCTTCAATTTAAATGTACACTTGTACATTTTTTTAAATTGTCTCAAATCATCAGCGGTTAAGGATTTCATTGAGGGGACTTTCATTGAGAGAAAAAGACGAAGGCAGAGAGAGAGAGAGAAAGTATCTTGAGATCTATACAGTCAAGTGTAGGGTAAACACGCATGCAGACATACGCACACAGGGTCAAAAGTAGGAGAATGTTTTTAGGTTTTTAGAAAGTGGAAGGAAACTGGAAGACCCAGGGGAGCCCGTATAGACTTGGGCAAAACAACCTAACCTGCATGTCTTTGAACTGGGTGAGGAAACCTAAGTACCCAGATGAAACCCACCAAGCATGGGTAGAACATTCAAACTGCATGCACATAGAGACAGGAATCAAACCTGTCCGGTAATCGAACCCGGACCTTGGAGGTGCAAGGCGACGCAAAACAAACGCTAAGCAACTTAAAAGAAAAAACACAACGTGTAAATAGAAATCAATCAGGGTAAACACAAAAAATGTGTAGAAAAGAATCATACTTCAGAGGAGGATGCCCTCTGCTGGTCTGGCAGGTAATTTTTCTGTTGCATCAAATATAAAGTGATTGAATTTTTTTAGGAGACCTTTGTCACAGTATATAAATTATACTTTGCCAAACATAATACTCTTGCATCTTCTGCTTGGTCATTGTGGTTTCTGTTTTAGAGCAAAGTGATGCAACAGTCAGTGCAGTAGTGTTTTAATTATACCACATCAATCTGGCAACAATGTTGTTGCACATTTGCTACACTGGTGTAGTCCAACACAGTCAGAGCGTATCAAATTCGTTTGTGGTTAAAGTAGTCCTGTGATATTTACAGCCAGCACTACTGTCAGAGCAACTTCTGACTAATCAGATTAGAGAATTCATCACATACCCTAACCACAAAACAGCAACATAATAAAAACCTGCATTCCTTTAATGTTTGATGAATGATTGACTGAAAGAAAAAAAAGAAAAGCATGCATTCAATAGCAAATATTCTGGCTCATACTTGTACTCGTTCTGCTCCTGTCAATTACCAAAAGACAAAAAAAAAAAGTCTGAATTGCTGTAAATGTAAATGTTTAAAAATATTTTCTTTGTATTTGTCTAATGTAAAACTGCATGTTTAACCACTAGGTGCAGGGACATCACTTATAATGATTATGTGCATAATTCAGAAGCTTTTTGGAATGACTCTCCTTTGCTCGTTGCTTATAGGCATCAAATATTCACTCTTACTGCAGTTAGCAAAAGTACCATCTACCCCTGGTTGCAGCTATTGTTGCAATTCTGTACTGACACTATAGAAAGCAAAATTACTTCTGCCATCACTATATGGTTCCTCCAGCATCCTCCAGAGAAAAGAGGATATCAAGCTATCTTGAATTTTTTCAAGTTTTTCAATTCAATTCAATTTTATTTGTATAGTGCTTTTAGCAATTTTCATTGCCGCAAAGCAGCTTTACACAGTCAAAAGAATTATTTAAGTTTGTATGAAATGTGAATTTGTATGAATCAAAATGGTCAGTTTGTCCCTGGTGAGCTAGCCGAGGGCGACAGTGGCAAGGAAAAACTCCCTGAGATGGTAATAGGAAGAAACCTTGAGAGGAACCAGACTCAACAGGGAACCCATCCTCATTTGGGTAAAACAGAAAGCAGTAAATGATCTGCATTTATACAGTGTGTAGGGTTTGAGGCAGTTCAGCTATAATAGCTGATGTTAATTGATGTTAATATGGAGTCCAGGTAGTTATTGAAGACCCAGGTAGACTTGTAAGAAGTTCCAGTCCTGAACTATCGAACTGTCAAGTCCCCAGAGAAACAGTTGCCAACACCAGTCAAGGCCAGAACCATTTTCTAGGTAGAGAGAATCATTCCCAGACACCAGACGCATCCCAGAGAGACACACGGTGCATCCATGTGACGAGATCTTCAGCCAGAAGCGGGGCACCAGGATGGGTCATACAGGTCCGGAGGGCAGAGGGAGTCTGGATCACTGGGTTTTTGTTGTTATTCTTTCAGCTGCTACCATTGAGGGGTCGACACAGTGGATCAACTGATCCACACACAGCTTGGCATAGGTTTTATGCCTGATGCCCTTCCTAACACAACCCTCACATTTTATTCATGCTTGAGACCAGCACTGCATCCAGCGGCTGGGGTTTGGGCATTCCTTTTTCCAAGACCACTGAGTAAACCATCAGTCTGTCATCAGTTGATGCAGCTTCTTTCCACTTGTAGTTTCTGTCATTTGCCAAGCTGGTTAAGCAGCATTCAGAATGATGGATATATGAGGCAGGGATCATGCCTTTACATACATGTAGTTAAAAGCAAGTATATTTCTGCCATAAACAGTAATTTTTTTTAAATGGGCCATGAGCCAGTCTGGTCAACCCAGCACATCTAAGTCATAACTTCTGCTAATACACTTTGCGCCAATGGCAAGAGCACACCTGTTACCAATTTGGCAAACAGCCAGGGACTTTAAAAGTAATGCAGAGAGCTCCTCACCTTGCCTCTCGTCTTGTTCCTTCGTGAAATTTTCTAGTGTCCTGGATTTGTGTTTTCGACCGTGCCTGTTTTGGATTTCGCTTTTGTGCTTCGCCCTCCGGATTTGCTCGCTTTGGATTCTTCTATGTGTATGACCTCGTCTGTTTATCTACTCCGAGTTTGGATCACGTTTTGGATCATGTAACTTTTCTCACGGCTGGATAACTGGTCACCAATTTCGCCTGCCTCTCCGACCTCGACTTGCACTATTCCTGTAGGGAATATTTGATTTTTAGTGTGTTTCATTATATTCTGTGTGCATGAGAACAGAGTGATTTTCTTCCTTTTCTCACGACACAAGCTGCACTTTCAATAAACACATTCTATAGTAGTTTATGTTAAAGGTCGTAAAACTGTTAAACGCTCGTAAATGTAGAGCTACTCCTAAATTTATGTTCTTCCTTACCTTATCTTTTAAAAGCATTCCGGACTGGATGTAAACACTCCTGCATCCACCTTTTCTTTGGTTCTTTGTGCGTGTGCGTATATATACTCCTGTCTCCCACAATAAACTTTGAACGTCTCACTGAGCACTGACTTGTGTGTATCATTGAGGGGTTCCCTGGTACCAGGCGGGACAAGCAGAATACAGGCTGAGCACTGAGTAGACAAAAGGAGGTCTACCAAAATTCAAGAAATCCTTACACTTTGGGGGCTCTGTCCGGGATACCTCTAATCAGGTGAGTGCTGCTTTTAAATATTTTTTTTTTCCCTATAAGCATAGAGCAAGGACGCTCCCTGGTTTTTGGTATCTGGACCATATACAGTACGGGGTAGGATTGTCTTGGGGCTTTTACGCCTGTTTAGCGCGCGCTCGCTTCTGAAAGGTTCCTTGAACTGAAGCATAGTGTGGAAGCTGTATTCTGTTGCCCGCTCTTTGTTATTGTCTTTGTTGAGCTCTTTGTTATTGTCTTTGTTGAGCTCTTTATTGTTGTCTTTGTTGAAGTATTGTGTGTTGTTTGTTGAAGATATTGTTTTTTTCTGTCGCGGGTTAATTCACATTTATAAAATGGGTAATAAGAACACAACTACTTATCCAAAGCCTGACCCAGAAGAGGTTCCGCGTGACTGGATGAATAGGTGTGGACTTACTTACTTTACCACACCTTGGCTTGCTAATTTATCAGGGTGGACTGAACCACAATCTCAATTTTTAACCTATCCTCGAGGAGGTACTTTTAAGCCTGAATATCTAGCCTCTGCTTACTCTCAGATATATGAGGGTATGGGTGATCCAGGTTGGGATTATCCTTACATGGGTTCATGTTATCAAAAATGGGTAGAAATGAAAGCTCTTTGGGATAAATCTTTAGACATAAAATAAACAAAAATACAGAAGAAAAAGATTCCAAAGGTCACATCTGAAACTAAATTCAAGCCGCCTGTTCACTCAACCTTTCCGATCCCTCCTCCATATCATGCTGACATAGTAACATCAGCATCTAACCAACTAATTATTGAGAAAATCTATCCTTATTTGAATCCCACTAATCCTTTTGTGAGCTGCCCATTTGTGCCTGTCTCCCCCGTACCCACAAAACCGTGCTCACCTTCGTCGGAAGTGTGTGCCTCAGGAAAGGGAAAGACTCCCAAGAAGGTGTCAGGACGAACTCCTGACAGCCCTCTATCGGATGATCCCGAGGATACTGATGGTGAGGATGATGATAACTCGGACGATGAAGGTCCGGATGAGAGGTCTCGCCCCAAACCTCGACAAGAAAACACTGCGTTTGTTTTCTCTATGGGACCAAAGGGTCCAAAAATCCTTCCACCATCCGTAAGCACGCTGAAGGACATTATTAAGATGCTCCCTTCTCCCAACAAACCTTTGCATTTTGTTGATATGCTGATAAAGGCTTCTAGGCACTGTCAGCTCGTGGGTGCGGATTACCGCTTTATTTTGCAATCGGTTTTGGGAGATGGGTACGATGAGGCTGATTTGATAAAAACAGTAAAATGCTTAGACCCTGAAAAAGACACATGGACTGTAGTGGTGAAACAGGAAGACGTAGAGGGTGGGGAAAGACGGAAAAAGAAGGAATATGACCTTTATTGGGGTAATTCTAATGAGGCTATAAAACTTTTAAAAGATGAGCTAACTACTTATCTTCTTGCACGTTAACAAGTTAGTCAAGATCTGTCACAGGTAACTAATTGTAGACAAGAAAAGAGTGAGACTACATCCAGGTTTCTTGAGCGGTTTCGAGAGACCTGGACCCTTTTGGGTGGTATGCCCCTTCCTGAAGAAAACCCTAACCCACTTTTCCTTACCACCTTCTTGAATAATTGTCGACCAGAAATCGTGAAAATTTTAAAGTTTCAATTGTCAGATCGTTCTACAATGACTATTAAAAAATTAGGTAAGCATGTGAGAACACTAGAAGGAGATGGTATTTTAGAAAATAAACAAGTGTCATGTTTGTTTGTGGAAAGTGAAGGATACAGAGGTGGAAAAAAGGGAGGTAAAGGAGGCCGAGGAGGCCGGAAAGAGGTAGAGGAGGTCTGCAGGGTCAGAGTGTACCCCGTAGATCTGGTTATTGTTATTATTGTTATAAAGAAGGTCATTGGGCTCGTGAATGTCACAAGAAGGCCCGAGATAAGGGACGTAGTGGACAAAATGTGTATAATCAATTGAATGATGCTAATGAGGTGTTTTCTCCTAACCCTTCCTAGCAGCCACCACAGCGAGTACAACAACAACAACAACAGCAATATAGACCCAATCCCTTCTCAGGGATGCAGGTAGGAGCATATGATGCATAGGGATGCCCACAGAGTTCCAGCCCCGCGATGTTACTTTGTACTTTCGAGTCACCTCAGGTTTATGAGTTGCCCTTTATAGAATTATGTATAGATGGTTCTGTATTCTCTTTCTTGGTTGATACGGGAGCCACAATGTCGTCTTTGGGTCGTGATTACGAGGGGCCGCTCTCGAATAAAAGTATCAGCTCTGTGGGAATTGAAGGGGTTGCTCAACGAAATTATTTTACTCCCCAGTTAACTGTAACATGTCCTTTAGATAAGGGAATTCATCTTTCTCATCGTTTTGTTTGCATGCCTGATTGTCCTTTTAATCTGTTAGGTCGTGATTTAATGAGCAGGCTACAGCATGTCCCTGACTTTTTCTGGCGCGAAACTCACTGTTGAAGTGCCTGATTCAGTTTCTTTCTCCCACCTTACAAATATGCGTGTTAATAATTGTTTCCTTTTTTCACAGAACAGCTCTCTTCCTGCTGCCCTTGAATGTGTGCCAAGCAGTCTGTGGGCTGAACATAAGGATGAGGTGGGGTTAGTTCACTGTGTGCCTTATAAAGCTAAATTAAAACACTTGCAACCTGTGTACATCAAACAATATCCACTCTCCGAGGCCAAGGCTTCAGGAATAGATGAGATTTTAAGCTCACTGCTCAAGCAGGGTGTTGTTAAACCATGTGTAAGTTCTTATAACACACTTGTTAACCCAGTCTTGAAACCTGATGGTACGTGGAGATTTACACAAGATCTGAGAAAAATAAATGACATAATTATCCCTGTAGCACCTGTTGTGCCTGATGTGCTTTCTTATCTAAAACTTTAGATGCTGTGGCACAAGGTTTGCCTGCCTGTCTCAGGGCTGTGGCCGCCTGTGCAGTGATGGTACAAGATGCTGAGAAGATTGTTCTCTCTCATCCTTTAATTTTGTATTCTCCACATCAGGTTAAACAAGTGCTACAAAACCTTCAAACACAACATATGACGGCTCAGAGATGGTCAGGGTATGAGATTATCCTTTGTTCTACAAGTAACTTAGAGATAAAATCCACCTCTTCTTTTGACACCCTTGGATATGCTCTGGCACGCTTGATAAATGCACAGGACGACACGTTAGTAGATACAGATCATGACTGCTGTTCAGAGATCATTCACTTCACTAGTATACGCCCTGATCTGTCTTCTACTCCATTACCAACTGGTGACACTCTGTTTGTAGATGGTTCCTGTTCAAAACCATATGATGGGAAATTTCTCTGTGGTTATGCTGTGTGTGCATTGCCAGATATAACTATTGAAGCTTACTCTCTCTTACTCTATTGCTAAAAAAGCAGCTCAAAAACAGATTTTCTTTCCTGACTCTGGTTCTGATTTGATCAATACATCCTTTCTTGCTAGCTCTTTGATTCCCGATGTAGATTTATGGTCTTTGCAAGCTTCAGCCACGCCAAATGATTCCTCTTTTTGGCAAGCTCAAGGTGCCTACGTTGCTTCTGATGGTTTATGGTATTTTGCTGATGGTCGTTTGTGCCTGCCATCTCATTGTCTTCCGTTCCTCGTGCGCGAGTTCCACAGTGTTACACATCGCGCGCAAAGGGGGGTTAAGGAAGATATGAAAAAACTCTTTTGCATAGCCAACATGCTTGGAACAATTGATTCATTAATATCTAGATGTTTGGTGTGTGCTCAGAATAACGTGACAAAGGGTTTAGGTAAACACGAAAGTCTTCCATTACCTACTGCCCCGTTTGCAGAGTGGCAAATTGATTTTACACATATGCCTGCATGTGGCACATTCAAATATCTTCTGGTTTTGGTCGACAAGTTTTCTAGGTTGGTGGAAGCTTTCCCGTGTGCTCGTGAGAATGCAAAGGTGGTGACCCGAGTCTATATAAAGAAATAATACCTCGTTATGGCGTGCCTCATGCTATTGACTAACACTAAAAGAAACACCTTTTACATCTCAAGTAACACAGAATTTGTGTAAATATCTTTCACTTTCCTGGTATTTTCACATTCCTTATCATCCACAGTCATCAGGTATAGTAGAAAGAACAAATACTGTAGGACACTGAAAGAAAAATTGACTAAAGCAATGCAAACCATGGGGAGTAAAAACTGGGTTGATCTGTTACCTGCTGTTCTAGCTGAAATGAGAATGACACCAAGAAAACACGTGCACATGTCCCCACATAAAATTATATTTGGCAGACCCTTTCCCGTGCCATGGAGGAAAGGTAAACCCGCGATAGGAACAACTGATCTTGATGTACATATTGCTGAATATTCTGCTGCTCTAATAGATACTCTAACTAAACATGAACAAATTGCTGATGTGACTCCAATACCCTCAACCAAACCCACACATCCTTTTAATGTGGGAGATACTGTTCTGGTAAAATCTTTGACCCCCAGAAAACTGGGAGATTGTAAATATGATGGACCAGCAGAAATAATCGCAATTACTCGTACTGCTGTCTTAACTGATCTTTTTCCACAGTGGATCCATGCTACTAGGCTGAAGAGATGTCCGTGAGACCATGAATGAATATGAAAGATGAATAAATGCGTGTGTATTATTATCTTTCTGTCTCTGTGATTTTTGTTTCCTAGACTAAAGACGTGCTGCAGTGATGTCCAACCCGTGGTGTGACATAGAAAGAGTGACGTGACACAGAGGGATCGCCTGGGGTTGCCACTGAACGACTTTACGTCTGCTATTAGTGTAGCATTTCTGTTGGTGTCTTAGCGCCTCGTAAGGTGGGACGAGTACAGATTGGGCGTGTCCGCACTCTGACCACTGTATCGTCAAGAAAGGCAATAGTTCACCACTAGTAGTTATTTATGAGTTTGCACTCAACCTGTTATATTTCTGTGTATTCCTTTGGTCACACTCCATCGTGTAGAGTTTGTAGAACAGCACTAGGAGTAGAGTGGAAACCTCTCCTGCCTTAGGATGAAGTTTCTTTTTGTCCTCCTAATCCTGAACAAGGGATTGTTGTACATAGTGCAACCTCATTCACATGATAATGTTTTTTGGAGATTCGCTAATTGGACCGCTAAGCAATATACCAATGAGTCTTGTTATGTGTGCCAACATTTCCTTTCCGCTGTAGGACAGACGTCACTGAGACCCATACCTGGTAATGAATCAGCTCTCTTAGTAGGCTGGGGAGTTTGGTATACTTTGTTTGGTCAATGGGCTCCTTATCTCTCCCTTGTCGTACCGGTTTTGTTTATTTTATTGTTGTTGTGTCTTTTAGGTCCATGCATTTTTCGCTGTGTGCAAATTCTTTTGTATAAGTATGTTTCAGGTTATGTTCCTGCGCCACGTCCGATGACCTATTATCCGCCGGCGACTTCTTGAAAGCTCTGAGTTTTATTCAACGATATTTCTTATGAATAAAAGGGGGGAATTGTAGGGAATATTTATTTTTTAGTATGTTTCATTGTATTCTGTGTGCATGAGAACAGAGTGATTTTCTTCCTTTTCTCACGACACAAGCTGTACTTTCAATAAACACACTCTATAGTAGTTTATGTTAAAGGTCCTAAAACTGTTAAATGCTCGTAAATGTAGAGCTACTCCTAAATTTATGTTCTTCCTTACCTTATCTTTTAAAAGCATTTCAGACTGGATGTAAACACTCCTGCATCCACCTTTTCTTTGGTTCTTTGTGTGCGTGCGTATATATTCTCCTGTCTCCCACAATAAACTTTGAACGTCTCAATGAGCACTGACTTGTGTATCATTGAGGGGTTCCCTGGATCCAGGCGGGACAAGCAGAATACAGGCTGAGCACTGAGTAGACAAAAGGAGGTCTACCAAAATTCAAGAAATCCTTACATATAGTAAAGAATGAGATTAATCAGTTTATAATTACATTTAATGCTGTTGCACATTTGAAAAACAAATTTTATCACTTACATTATACCTACACTGGTGTAGTCCAACACATTCAGAGCAGTTCAAACTGGTATGGGGTTAACGTAGTCCTGTGATATTTACAGCCAGCACTACTGTCAGAGCAACTTCTGACTAATCAGTTTAGAGAATTCATCACATACCCTAACCACAAAACAGCAACATCATAAAAATCTGCATTACTTTGATGTTTGATGAATGATTTATATTTTTATATTTTCATTAATATTTTCAATAATATTTTCATATTTTTATATATGGACCACTACACAAATTTATCTTATTTATCATATTTATATTTTCATCTATGGACCGCTGCACAAATCACTTTAAATAAGACACTTACAAAGTCACTTCTAATGCATATTTGCACACCAGAGCCATTTCAAACTTCTATACTTCTAAATTTCTGTTTTGACAAATTTCTATTTCTATATTTATATATCTGTTATATTGATATTTTATTCTTATTTCACTAGTTAATCTTATTTTCTAACATATTTCTTTTATTACAGTATATTTTTTTGTACAGCATATTTTACTAGTTAATTTTTGTTTTTAACGTATTTTTTTTTATTCATATTTATTTTCTTATGTATAAGCTTTTTACTTATGGCAGTCGTGTAAGCATTTCACTGCATATCGTACTGTGTATGACTGTGATTGGATTTGATTAACTGGAAGATAAAAAAGAAAAACATGCATTTAATACCAAATATCCTGGCTTATACTTGTACTCTTTTCACTCCTGTCAGTTACCAAAAGACAAAAAAAAAAGTATGTGAATTGCTGTAAATGTAAACATTTTAAATATTATTTTTGTATTTTTCTAATGTTAAACTGCATGTTTAACCACTAGGTGCAGGAAGATCGCTTATAATGATTATGTGCATAATTCAGAAGCTTTTTGGAATAACTCTCATTTGCTCATTGCTTATAGGCATCAACTATTCACTCTTACTGCAGTTAGCAAAATTACCATCTACCCCTGGTTGCAGCTATTGCAATTCTGTACATTATGGAAAGCAAAATTACTTCTGCCATCACTATATGGTTCCTCCAGCATCCTCCAGAGAAAAGAGGATATCAAGTTATCTTAATTTTTTTCAAGTTTTTGTTGTTATTATTTCAGCTGCTACTATTGAGGGGTCGCCATAGTGGACCAACTGATCCACACACAGCTTGGCATAGGTTTTATGCCTGATGCCCTTTCTAACACAACCCTTACATTTTATCCATGCTTGAGACCAGCACTGCATCCAGCAGCCGGGGTTTGGGCATTCTTTTTTTCAAGACCACTGAGTAAACCGAGTAAACAGTGAGATCGCGAGAGCACGCAGACATTCTTTATGCTGATTGGTCAGAAGCTCTGACTAATGACACTGACTATATTTTAATTTGTAGATCATTAATTTAATGTTATGATAATCAGTACTAACACAGAAATGCCTTGGACACAAAGTCAAAAGCTTGGGCGCACCTTTTAGTTCCGGGATCTTTCCTGATTTTTATTGTAAAACAACGCTAAAGACATCCAAAATGCATCATAATCGACTACTCATGCTTTGCAAAGTCGTTATAACATTTCTAATCTGAGGTGCTGTTTGTTAATTGGTGATTTTTGAGACTGTCACTTTAAATGAACTACTACTCTGCAGCAGAGGTAAGTTTTGGTCCTGAGAGGGTCTGCAAATACGGTTCTTAACAAAAACCGTTCCAGAACAGCTGACCTTCATGTCTTCGTTGTTATGTAATTACCTAATACCATACGAGTCGTTTGATAGACTTGAAATCTCCAGTATTGTTTTAGAATGTATAGTCGTGGCCAAAAGTTTTGAGAATGTAGAAAATAAAGCAGTAAACCAAAAAAGTAGTTCTGGAATCTGTCCAGAGTTTTGACTGGTACTGTAGCTGTTCTAAGTTGTTTGTTTACTAGGATGTTACATTTAATTTAACTGTAATTTAACTGTAAATCAATCAAAAATATTATATATTATTTTATAATAAAAATGTTATGTTTGGCAAATTTCTCTGGGATGAGCAGAGAGGTTGGCAAATTACACAAATCCTGTATTTGACTCAAAGTGGTTTAAAAGTAGAAGTTCTTCATTTATTTGTGTGACTAAGTAAAAGTACAAAATTACCCACCTTTAAATTTACTTAAGTATCAAAAGTTCACCCTGAGTTAGGGCTTGTTCTAGCTGACACAAGCTTTTTTCATATATTATATTTCATATAGTATACATATTACATAATATTGTCTCTCTGTCTGTCTCTCTCTCTGCGCTGTCGCCCTCAGCTTGCTCACCAGGGACAAACTGACCATTTTGATTTATACACATTCACATTTCATACAAACTTAAATAACTCTCTTGATTGTGTAAAGCTGTTTTGCGGCAATGACAATTGCTAAAAGCGCTATACAAATAAAATTGAATTGAATTGAATTAAACCATCAGCTGCAGTCTGTCATCACTTGATGCAGCTTCTTTACACTTGTAATTTCTGTCATTTGCCAAGCTGGTTAAGCAGCATTCAGAACGATGGATATATAAGGCAGGGATCATGCTTTTGCATACATGTGTGGCAGGTTGAGGTTCCACCTACTGGCACTTAATTGGCTACTTAGTGGTTGGTTGTCCAATGGGAGGGCAGGGGGAAGATATATAGGTTTGGTGGCAGCTTGGTTACGGGTCCCGCCCCTGCGTCATCCCTGCTTCACTCGGGTAGGTGGAGTGAAGCTGGTTGGGTTGCTTGTGGTAGACTGTAGCTCATGGTAGGGTGTTTCTCCCTTAGTGTGACACATTCAATGAAGTGACATTGCTGGCAGTGGCCTGAGATTATCCCTCTACAGGTAAGAAAGTTCATTCTAAGTACCGTAGTTCTCATATTTGCTTAAATGTTAAGCTGTGTTTGTCTGTTTATTCAGGTTTAGAGGCCTCTTGATAGTACAGTTGTTTTCCCAGATAGTGTTTTCTGTTCTCCGGCAAGTTGTTGGCTTGCTTGATTGGGTTCTAAGAGATTCTACTCGCATGGTATGTATTTTATTTTGGTTGGTACGCGTGGAATGTAGGCTGAGCGGCCTAGATTGTAATTTGGTCATAGACATTCTATGTGTAACTATTTTCTGTGCAGTGAGGGTTACTTTGCCTGGGGCCTAACTGTTAGCCGGGGCCTAGCCGCGGCTTTGCCTGGGGCCTAGCCGCGGCTTTGCCTGGGGCCTAGCCGCGGCTTTGCCTGGGGCCTAGCCGCGGCTTTGCCTTTGTTACAGGAGCTGAGTGCCTGAGGCGGGGTGTAGTCCTCATGGCGGTCTCCGCTTCATGTTTATGTTCCGCTTTATGTTTGTGTGTGCATGTGAGTGTCTCTACACAGGTGTAAGGATTGGTGAGGTGCTGTGGAGGCCTAGTGCCCCTTGTTGCCCGCTGTCACGCCTCAGCTGTTGTATTCTGAGCTTAGTTTCTTTTTGGGATATCTCAGTCATTCCTGTATGATGTTTATGATGTGCTTGCATGTTGTATGTTAAAGTGGAATTGCTCTTTTTCGTTTGTTGTTTTACTTCTTGTAATAAAATTTTTTATTTGTTTCTATACATGTCTCCTGCCACCTTACTGAGAACGAACCTGTGCTGTTTCTAAGAACAAATATTCTCTAATATTCCCTGGTGAAATTCCAAGGTGGCGTAATTGATAGGTAGCACTTCTTTACACCTTCTGTGTCCCGCCACACATGTAGTTAAAAGCAAGTATATTTCTGCCATAAACAGTAACAAAGATTTAAATGTGATCTTACACTGCCAGTTCTATGCATTACCTGGCCAAAACGGTCATCAGTTCAGAATGGTCAAATTATTGGCTTGCATCAAGCACTGAAAACAATTAAGGAGATTTTAAATAACTGAAATTGGGTTAAAAACTGTCCAATACATTATTTAAACTTGTAAGCATTGTGCTGAACCTTCAACGTCTTGGGAAGAAATGTGAGCAGAAAAAAAAATCATAATTAGAGATCACTTAAATTGCAGATAATTATTTTAATGTATTTGGTCCCCTGGAAATGTTTATTAGTTAACTTTATTAGTAATGTTTCAAGTCTACTAAAAGTACAGTTAAAGGTATATTTTTACTATAAGAAGTTAAATAGAAGCTAAATAGAAACCTAGTACTATACTGTAAAGAATAATATAGAGGTTTTTAACTACAAGTATGATAACTGCAAGTATCTCTCCAATATATAACTGGTAGTTTATTGGGAGTATACTTCAAAATCTATGTTTATAGACTAAAGAGTGGACTAGAAGTACATACTGTAGCTAGTGCCTAAAAGTTTACTTTATACCTTGTAACGCTTGGATTTAATTAAACCACTAGTTATCTTGCTACGGGGTTGAGAATCAAAATACGGGTTTTTAAACAACACTTCCGGTATTGCGCAATCGAGGCAGGACAAGTAAAGACGCGATACAATAACTATGTATAAACCAAACCAACGTGTATTAAACAAAACAAACCAACAAACAAACAAACAAGGTGCACCAAAACCAATATATACAAAATATATACAAATATAAACAATGTGTGATATGTATGCGAGTGTATGAGTGCGTGTATGATTGTCCAGAGTCAATGTTATTGCAGTGTGTGAACTGATGCACAAGAGAGATTGGCTCGGCCTCACCGGTATAGATGACAAATCCGGGAGCTCGAGTAACGGAACGAGAGGTGAATTGTTAGTGTCTACGAGGAATAATCCAACCAGGGAAAAGTACTCCTTTAGAACCATCCAACAAACTCTCTCTCAGAAAAAGCAGCGCGCTGTGATAAATCTCTCCGTGTCGGGCCGCTGGCTGGTTCCGGCTTTATACCGACACACGTGACCCGACGCCGCTTCCGGGTTCTCTCACGGTGCAATTGCGCATGCTCGCGAGAGCTTACCCTGTGACCAACACTGTCTATGGGGACAAGTAAAACCAGATCGGGCATATTTCCGTACACAGGTGAGCAGCATCAGCTCCTTAATCCATTTCCCTGTTATTTAAAATGCCCCTTTATGTGGCTGCGCTACAACCTCACACTACTGCAGTGGAAAAAATAAAACTTTGTGTCTTTTTAAGTGTACTACTCCTACTTAACTAAACTATATTTCACAATATTCTTTTATAAACTGTTAGCCTGTTAGTATATTAATATGAATAGACTAAAACTACTTAAATAATTACTATATAAAGAAAACATGTGAAATCTACTTAAAGTTTACTTAGATTTTCTTTATAAAATAATCTTTTGTGATTTAAAATAAAAGCTTTTTTATGGTCATGCAAGAGGCCAAATTACAATCATCTTTTTCTGACTTTCTCATGGTACTTTTAGCCACTGTGAACCACTCAGTGTCAGAGTGACCACATCATTGTTGCCAGGGCATCATGAGAACTGATGCGTGAATGACTACATCCTCTTTCTCACAGCAGCAGTTAACCAATATTGCACCATATTCATACCATGCAATACTCAGTACTTGACAAGCACGCTGTGATGTCCCTTAACAAACTATAAGGAGAATTAGAATAATTTCACAAAGACTATTTTCAGAAAACCCATTCAGTCCAGGCAGACTTTCCCATGACACAAACAGGAACTTCTATAATTATCTTACACAAAACAGGGTGATGACAAAAGCCATTTATAACATTATTTTTTTTAATACTGACATACATAAAATGACATGTACACCCCAATATAATTTGCAACAATCCATAAGATATGATTTTAAAAATATTATAATTAAAAAAGAAAATATTGTAAATCATGTGCTCACCATGGCATGTATTTAATATACTGTATGTTTTCAGCATTATTCTAAATATTCACTGTGTATTAGTTTGTTATAATCCTGGCATATTCAGATTTCTCTCCAGCATTGATCTGGACCCGTGCTGCTCCGGCTGTGTTAATGTGATTTACAGTAAAGTACATGACATCCGGTACAGTCTGCGGATAGACAAACAGGGACATTTTGCAGACAACAAACATATCAGATTTTATATGAATTTAATTTTTATGTTGTTAACAACCGATGTTAACTACGATATTCAGAGGTTGCAATGAATTTGCATTAGTGTAGATTTGGTATCAAATATGGCTCAGTGGAATGGAGATATAACACAGTAATGTGACCACAGGATGTGTCTTCCAACACGGCTGTTTATGAAATGAGAAGCTTTTCACTGCATCAGTTGGGGTTAAAAGAGTTGTTGTGAGATGAAACATATTAATCACTGCAGTAATTACAAAATTAATGGCTCTTAAGTATTTGCTTATTTAAATCTATTGTTTGTCTAGGCAGTGTAGTGTGACAAGGAAGGGTAAAATCATGGAGAAATGTACAAAGGTGACATTTTTGTAACGTGTTTTAAACATGACAACTTCTCTAAAAAGAGATTTTAATATGCAGTGTTTCATTATCGTATACATTCTTTGTATCGGATATAAAATTACCATAAAAATTAATTAAACAACTTGACACTAATACCTTATCTAATAATATCTTGGCTTATGTGAGCTGTAATGAAATCGACTCTTTACCTTGTTCCAGTGTTGTTGTTGAGTGTGTTGTTTTACTCTGAGGCTGTTCTTTTGAAGGTTTTGTTTCTGTTTTCCTCGACTGTGTTGAAGTTTCTCTTCTTCCTACTGAAAAGAAACAAAACATATTAAAACTAAGAGCTTTTTATAAATATTTATTTCATTTTATTATTATTTTGTTAATCAATTTGGTTATATAGCAGAAAACGCTGGAGTAAAGCATGCTCACAGTTAATAAACCAGTGTACCTTTAACAGATATTCTGATGTTTCTTAAATTATTCTGTACAGAACATGTGTATTCTCCCTGGTCCTCTTCAGTCAGGTCTGATATGAGTAGAGAGAGGTTTCCTGAAAAGTTGTTACTGACCAGTTTGACTCTGTTTCTGTGATGTCCAGTCTGTTCAGGGTAAATTTTCTGATAGTAATTGTTTCTGTAAAACTCCCATTTTAGATCCTGTGGTTTGTCCTGTATGTCAGTGCAGACGCAGGGCAGAACTACAGACTCTCCTGTGAACACAGTCACACGCTCTACCTCTGTCTTCTTCACCAGCTCACAGCCTGTAAACATAACATTTACAGTTAATAATTGAAGTACTGCGATTATTAATATTCCCTGCTTGTAAATCACAACATTTTCTGCTGCAAACCAGAAGAGATTTTTAAAGGATGGTATTTATTTGTTAATGCTCTTATATTTAGAAATAACAATTTTAATTTAGATATACTGTAGATCTTAGTTTAAAACATTGAAATATTTATTTACATTGATGTTCATGGCATGTACCTTATGAATAGAGTATAAATAAAAGTAACACTCTGATGTACAGACAGTGTTTATCAATGTTAATGTTAAGTTGATATAACACCGAGTCTAGTGACAGATTTCTGTAGACATTAAATGGTGTTATGACACTTTCCAGGTTCACTTACTTTAGATCATTATATAAAGTGTGTTATGTTGATTTTTCTTTGGCTGTAAATTTGGTTTAAAGTTGCGTGTCACAATAATGTATAATTTTGATGTATCAGGTATTAAATTAAAATGAAGAAAACATGGTGACTGTGACACCTACTGAAGGCTTTATTAATGTTTATGTAGGATTATGTCAGGTGTCATGAAGGGATTATACAGGTGCACAATAGCTCTATAAACACTACAAAGTTACAAAAGATATTGATTTAAAATATTTCAAATTAAATCTGATAAGAGACCAAAGTTTCAAGTCAGTCTGATACGCATAATCAGAATTTATTGCCATTTATAACTTGATACTGACATTCACAATATGACAGAGATTCTTCCCCCTTTAGTTATTGTAAATGGAGTAGACATGTTTGTAATAAATGTGACTTAAATTAACAAAATTTGAAGAGGATTCATTCACATTAAATATCATGTTTTTTTTGTGTATTTAAATACTTTACCATCAACAAAAAGATTGATGTCTCTGTGTTCCTTCTCAGTGCTGCACCTGTAGTCTCCCTGATCCTCTACTCTCAGGTCAGATATGAACAGCGACAGATTAGCAGAAGAAATGTTATTAAACAACTGAAGTCTGCCACGGTAGTGCTCATCATTTAACACTTCTGTGTAAGGTCCTGTTCTTCCAGTCTCCCAGGTGAGTTTCTGAGGTTTGGTGTTCGGGTCAGAGCAGGAGCAGGGTAACAGCACTGAATCACCTCTGTGTCGTGTGATTCCTGTCAGATTATCAGCAGAGAGAGCGCAGCCTACAGGAACAAAGATACAAAACACCCAGAATCTACTGAATAGAACATAATTACAACATTTTAAAATGAAAATGGATTAAAATTATTAAGCTTCAGTACATTTAATTCCAATCTTTTATTTTTCAGTCCAGTATTGAAATGATGTGTGTGTTATCTGGTGATGTGTGTATTTTTCCCAGAGAGCCACTTATAGTTAGACAGCTGTGGTTAGACACCATGTTACAACTACATCTAAAAATAAAGACCACATGGAAAGAGAATTTCTTCAATCTTTAAACAGTTTCTAGTTTTTATTTATTTACTTTTGTTATAAAGACACACACACACACACACACACACACACTAGATATCGCCAAGTGCAAAAGATTTTCTTTCAATATATAACAATATAAAGTCATGCACTGAGTTGATTCAGATGAGTAGATCATTCAGACATGAAGAGGAAATGTACAGTGGTAGTGGGAGCTCAGTGGTTAAGGCACATTGGGCTACTGCTCAGAAGGTAATGAGTTTAAGTCCCAGCATCATCAAGCTGACATTTAACCTTCATCTGCTCAGGTGTATCCTGCTGCTTTGGCGCAGCCTACAGGAACAAAGATACAAAACACCCAGAATCTACTGAATAGAACATAATTACAACATTTTAAAATGAAAATGGATTAAATTTAATAAGCTTCAGTACATTTAATTTCAATCTCTTATTTTTCAGTCCAGTATTGAAATGATGTGTGTGTTATCTAGTGATGTGTGTATTTTTCCCAGAGAGCCACTGTGGTGGAAATGTACAGTGGTAGTGGGAGCTCAGTGGTTAAGGCACATTGGGCTGTGTGCTAAAGTGTGTTTAAGTCCCAGCATCATCAAGCTGAAATTTAACCTTCATCTGCTCAGGTGTATCCTGCTGCTTTGGAAAACTGCATCAGACAAATGTACATAAAACACTGTTCGGTTTAGTTACTTTAGTAAATAGTTATGTTTATATGTTTTATATTGTACCTCAGGTCTTCTCAACACACACACACAGACACATTTTACATTTATTAATATTTTTGGTGTCCCTTATTGCAGGGATATTGGAAGTGTTATTGTTGATGTCCATTATAGTGGCATCTATTTGTTAGAAATGAAGAAGTACACACACAGGCACAGACACATACGGGCACACACACATACATATGCACACACATATAGATGCAAACATACTGTAGGAACACATACACGCATGCAGACAGAGTTTACACAGATCACTGCTGTGAGATTTGAAAATGTAAATATTTTAAATAATTTAACTAAAAGTTCATGCTGGTGTTGAAATTTGCCATTTGAGTTACACGACATTCATAAAATATAATTATTAAATATTTCTATTCAATGTGTTCATCCTTGAAAGAACTGACTAAAATTCTCTCTCCTTTCTGTAATAGAAAATAGAAGTGCGCCAGGCAAATGCAGTTTTACTGCAGTTTTTATGAAATTCAATGCAGTACAATGCCATTGTATTGAAATATAATTCTGTAATGTTGCCCATTATTAAAAAATAGGGAATAAAAACTGCACTTATACTGCAGCTTTCTAAAGTACAATAAAATAGTCTTCATTCAGTATTAATTTAGTTAAATGCAGTTGGAATGCAGTTTTAAATACTTAATTTTAATTAAAATATGATTCTGTAACTTTAGTTATTGAACAGTTCATTATAATAGTCTTATATTAAGGTAATTACCTGCAGTAACGGCAGTTATCCTGCACTGAGTCCTGCAGTTTTGTACTGCAGTAGCTGTTGACCTAACTATGTTGTTGTTGTTGTTATTATTATTATTATTATAATTATAATTATTATTATTATTATTATTATCATAATAATATGTTTATTGTTTGGCTCAAGAAATGTAGAATCCTACTAATTGCCTAAATTCATTAAATTGAAGTGATGGGTGTCTCAATTGTAGTTTGTGATTCTGAATCGTTGGTTTATTAAACAATGCCAGGATCATCTTATTTTCAGGCACAGGCAAACAGAAACCAGTTGGAAGCAGGTAGAAGCAAATAGCGTGTGTGCAAGAAAAACAATAATCTCTTCCTCTTATACTCTTCCATTGTAAAACTGAGATGTGCTTAAATACTGTATGCACAACTGTACGATTTGTCTTCACCAACCAATAAGACTGCATCTAATCCTCAGCCAGAGATTGAACTATAGAGCGCGAAAACCATATAAACGACAGCTCATAAACGGTCACAGTAACGGTTTGTGTATCTTTGACTGGACATATTCCCCGGACTTCTCACCCTCTGTCATCGGCCTCTCGGACTTCATTAACCCCGGTGAGACTGAACCATACTCCTCTAACACACATACAATAAACACGGATTTCAGACATTTTCCACTCACTCGCAAACATACACATACAGTTTATTATATGAAGTTTGTAAATATTGTTTACATCTTCGTTTGATTGTGGTGCACCTTTTTTTGTTTACTTTATTTAGTTTTGTATATTACACATTTTACACATAAGAATCATTTAGAAATGGGGTGAAATTAAATCTATTTTTGGAGAAAACTAAAGTGTTTTTGACCTTGCATACATGTAAACCTGTTTTAAGAAACTCATTAAGCAATATTAACAACCTTTAAAATGGCATAATTGGGGCACTTTAGGGCACATTGGGCTACTGCTCTGAAGGTTATAAGTTTAAATCCCAGCATCACCAAGATGACATTTAACCTTCATCTGCTTTGGATAACTGCATCAGGTAAATGTGCAAAAAACACTGTTCTGTCTTTCAGTTTAGTTACCTTATTATATACTGTACCTATGTTGATGTAATGTTTTATTGATGTTTTATATTGTGTCTTATGTGTTCTGTAATCGTTTAATCCAGATTAATCTAGACTGGTCAAATCAAGTAGTTTTTTGTTGTCATTTTAACCAGTTGAGTACAGCATTAAATGAGACAATGTTCCTCTAGGACCAAAGTGCTACATACAGCATAAATTAACAACATAAAGTATGTAACAAAACTAACTAGCTAAAAAAGACACATAATTAGCTGACTGGCTAAGACAAAACAAATTAACACCATAATATAACCATGAAACTATCTACTGTAAGAAATGTACAAAAAACAATGAAAAAGGAAACAAAGTACACATGCAAATGTGCAACCAATACAACACACAATTTACATTTAGGCATTTGGCAGACGCTCTTATCCAGAGCAACCTACATTTTTATCTCATTATACATCTGAGCAGTTGAGGGTTAAGCGCCTTGCTTAATGGCCCAACAGTGGCAACTTGGCGGTTGTGGGGTTTGAACCTGGGATCTTCCGAACCATAATCCAATGCCTAAACCACTGAGCTATCTGGCCCAATTAATCCAGAGCCCCCACAGTCCTGTTCACACAGGCTGCTGAGTTTTGAAAATGTGAACACGGTATGGATAAAAGAATGTAACTGACTGTTATAAATGATTAATGATGTATGATGTATTGCATAGGAAGTGAACCTGGTGGTCACTGACACAGAAAGCAAAATAAGGTGTGAAATTCACACACATCTATTTACAGTCAAGAACAGAATGAAGTAGTGTCGTACAAGTTACTTTTCCATTACACTTTATATATGTTATTATAGATACATTTAACAAGCCAGAGATCTTGAGAGATGTAATTCAGTAAATTTGTTAAAACATACACTGTTAGTATTATAGGTTTACACAGGCTGCTGATGTGAGTTTTAAACAGTTTAATTAGAAGTGCATGCTGCTCTTGATCGGTAGCATTTTAATAACATTACATTTATAAAATCAAATATTTCCATTGAATGTGTTCATCTCTGTTGGTCCTAGTAATATTATAACACTGTAGTAAGTTGAGTTGTTGTTAATAAAAACTTTAAATAATCAATATTTGACAGTCTTTGGTTTGGTTGTTCAGGAACACACACACAACCAAAATGCACTAAAACACACATTTATGTAAGGTATCAAAATAAGGACACTAAAAGTTTTGAAGTTTTTGGCTTTGAAAAGTTTAACATTTATACTAAACATTTGGCATTTAGCAAACTTCCGTCTTTAAAGTGTGTTTTCAAGGTTAGGTGTGAGGGGAAAATCAATTATTTTATTAATAATTATATGAATTTTGTATTTTGAGCTTATTCAATGCTTTTTGCATCAAAACAAATTAAGTGACCCAATGTTCAGTCATACTCAGACTGTTATATGAGTTTTGGAAAAGGTAAATAATAAAAACAAGTAACTAATAAAAAAAAAAAATCATAAGAAGTAGAGTCAGTGTTTCCCACATGTCTGAAATATACTTGCAGTGATAGCCCTCGGAATGGGGGAGAGACGTCATCTTTTTTTCAGCACAACCTAGGAAATTCGCAAACCCAAGAACCCGTTGAAGCTTGCCCGCTTCGAGCTTCATGGCCACACCTTGGGGCGAGATGACGAAACCCAGGAACGTGGTGGAGTGTTCGTGAAAAGCACATTTTTCCAGCTTGCAGTACAGTTGGTGAGCAAGCAATCTCTTAAGAACAGCCCGAACATGTTGAATGTGTTCTTTGAGGTTGTGGGAGTATGAGGATGTCGTCCAGGTAGACGAACACCCATCGGCCCAGCATGTCCCTGAGGACATCATTAATAAACTGTTGGAAGGCCGAGGGTGCGTTGCAGAGTCCGAAGGGTATGACCAGGCTCTCGTAGTGTCCGGTGGGTGTGATGAATGCTGTCTTCCACCCATCGCCCTCCCTGATACGCACCAAGTTGTAGGCGCTCCGGAGGTCCAACTTCGTGAAGATGGTGGCACCAGAGTGGGCGTCCAGGCTGAGTTGGTGAGTGGCAGTGGGTGTCGGTTTTTTATGGTGATCTTGTTTAGCCCCCGATAGTCGACACATGAGCGAAGTTCGTCCCCTTTCTTCTTTACGAAGAAGAAGAACCCCGCGGGCGCTGGTGAAGAGGAGTGCCGGATGGTGCCTTGGCGCAGGTCGTTGGCGACATACTCTTCCATGGCTTATGTCTCGGCGGCCGACAGGGAGTAGAGGTGACCGCGGGGGGGAACAGAGCTCGGCTGAAGTTCTATCGCCAGGTCGTATGGGTGATGAGGTGGCTGGTGGGTGGCTTTTCTCTTGCAGAAAACTTTAGCCAGGTCTCAATATTCCGATGGAATGGCATCTGTGTCGACGATAGGGGCCTCGGACTCCTTGGAACATGCCCAGTCTGTGCCCGTAGGCAAAGTTCAGTGCAGGTTGGCCCCCACTGGAGGATCCGGTTTTGTGCCCACGAAATGAGAGGGTCGTGCTGTAGCAGCCATGGATAACTGAGTATTACAGGAGGCGAAGCGATGGGAGTGAGGTAAAACTGCAGCTGTTCCTGGTGTTGGTCGATGGGGAAGGTAAGAAGTTGGGTCTGGTTAGTGATGGGGCTGGAAGAAAGGGGCCGACCGTCAACGGATGTAATGTGAATCGGCTGGGATAATGCCTAAATCTTCACCCCCATTTCTTTGGCATAAGTGGAGTCAATGAAGTTACCCGCGACACCAGAATCGATGAACACGTACTTCAGGCCCGTTTGTGGGCAAACTGGAGGGTTACCTGCACCGTGAGGCAGGAGATGGTGGCGTTGGTAGCGGTGGAGTGGTAGATGGTGCCCGGTGAGTCTCTCCTCCTGCTCACCGGGAATCGCCTGCTGGGCTTTTCCCGGGCGTAGTGGGCAGATCGCCCGGTGATGGGCCGCTAACCCACAGTAAGCACACAGGCCCTCTTGAAACCGGCATTCTCGTTCGGCCATAGTCAGGGAGGCGTGCCCTAGTTGCATGGGTTCCCTGGCTCCAGTGTTAACCACGGCAGGATGTGGAGATCTGACCTGTTCAGTGATGGCGGAAGTGAAGGTGATCGGTAGTTGAGGTGACGAGTGGGCGTAGGTAGGAGCAGGCGGCAGGGTCCTCGGGGCTGGTCGATGCAAAGGGCGAGCTGAATGAGCCCCTCCAATGCGGCGGGAAGCTCTCATCCGGCTAGATTATTCTTCACTGCGTGAAGCCAGTCCCTTGTAGTAGGATGTCCGGAGCGTGCCGTTTCCCCAAGATGTCTGTACCGCGAGGGTGCGAAATTCTGCGGTGTAGCGGCTCACGGACAATCCTCCCTGCCGCAGATGGTAGAGCTTGGTGTCGGTCTCCACCTCGCCCGCAGGGTGTTCAAAAGTGAGTCTGAGCTGACCGGTGAACTCATTGTAGGAAAGGGCGGTGTCGGTGTCTGATCGAAGAACTGCCGTGGCCCACTCAGCTGCCTGCCCGGATAGCAACGATAAGAGAAGAGCAATGCGAAGTCAATCGGTGGAGTTAAACTCAAATACCAGATCTAGCACTGTCAAAAACACACTACATCTTCCGTCCGTGCCATCCTATTTATCTAGTAGTGCAAGAAAGACATCTAAAGTGCGGCAGGCGGTGCTGCAGCCGCAATGTCTTGGACGTTCCGGCGCAGAGTATCGAGCTCTCCGGTTAGCTGATTGATAAGCGCGGCATTCTGATCCACCACATCGCAGAGGCACGCATACTCCGCTGGGTTCACCGCGGAAGGCTCAGTCATTTTGTCAAGAACTAACCCGAGGAGAACAGAAGACGTAGCTTTAGCGGTTAGCCCAGTGTAGCGTGAATGGTAAACCCAAACACGGAGTGCAACGAATAGGCAGGATAATCACGCTCTTTAGTCTAAGGACTCTCACGATTGGGGAGTAAGGGAAAGACACAATCTAACCCGCGTCCCATAAACACACTCAATACGAAAGCAAAACCATAAAGTGAGTACTCACAAATTGATGAACGCACCCGAGGCAATATCGGTGAACTCAATGACTGAGCGTTGTGCTGTGGTTTGTTTACTCCTCTTATACTTCCTGATTCGCGACCGCATTACTTCCGGGTCCTAGTGCCAGTCGCGGATTGAGTGTGCATGACAGAAATATGATGAACTGAATTTTACAAACATGACTTAATTAAAAAATGTTAAACAAGAGCGGGTCGCATAGGTAAAGAAAGCACAGATTCATAAGATCACGTGTTTTTATGGTTGTTTTTGGTTGTTTTTGTGACCAATAATAATACTAATGTAGTGCCCTGATTTAGGGCTTAAATATTGTTTATTTAAAGTGTTCTATGTTCTAGTACAGTAGGTATTATTCAAAGGTTTAACTTGAGGTACAAATTCAGTTTATAATATCTCGAGCATTGTAAACTAGTTAACGTTTCTGGAAAACAGAAAGGTAATGGGTTTGTGATTAACTGAAAAAAAATGTAGACCCTTCTGGAGTACATCTTTTTTTTTTTTTTTTCTTGTGCTGTGAGTGGTCTAGACAAATGTCAGTCTTTTGTGCTATTAGTAACCGCTAGGGTAGCCTTTCAGATTTGAGTGGAGGCGGGGTTAAACGGAAGCGTACTGCTGGAGCTTTTCACAAAACAAACCAAAAAAAAAACCAATCCCTCCGTGCTTGAGTCAATGTTTTGAAAAGACAAGAGAAAATTAAAATACTAAGATGGTACTGTAACATAGTTGCATGCTCGGCATGTTTACATGTGCTAGCGGGACAAAGAGAGAAAGAATGAGCTGCTGCTGTGCTAAGAGAAGGAGCGGAGTCTGTTTGTGAGGAGCACGTGCGGCTCCAAACTTCTGTGTGCTTCGAATCCTGCTGCAGTCACGTGCTTGAGGACCTCGTGCTGTTATACACGTGAATACAGCCTAAGGATTTGTTTCTGCATCAAGAAAAATGGTCGCTAAAGGTGGTAAGAACTTCAGGAAACTGTACCAAAGCATTTAAACAACGTTTTTTTTTTTTTTTTTTTTTAGGGTTTAGGTTTTTTTTTAAGTGTGTTTCTTTTAGTATTGGTATGAGTGAAGTCATGACATTTTGAAACCCAGAGAACTGAGAGGGTGGGCTACATTATTATAACTATTATTATTATTATTATTTAATTTTTTAAAAATTTTATTATATATATATATATATATATATATATATATATATATATATATATATATTTTTTTTTTTTTTGATGTACAGTATGGGCAAACAGAAGCTCTACTCAAAATGCTTTCTGCTGCTTGTTTAAAAAGGGGGAAAATAAAGAAATACATATGGGATCAGTAATTTTTTGTGATATTGAACTTAATTTAACTATAAACATGATCAAGTTCATTTTAATGTGTGTGCACTGAACTCTTAGCTAGCTCTTGTTAAGTGTGAACTTGCACATCACTAGTGAGATATCGCACGTCACCAAGTGCTAAGGATTTCCTGAAGCTAGAGACACACAGAGTTTTGTTAAAGTTAGAGTTTGAGGAAGAAAATTTAATTTTGAGCTGAGGTTATACAATTATTTTTGTGTCAAAGTAATAAAAGTCAGTTCATTCCTCATAGACTGTTGATGTAAGTTTTAAAAATTTGAGTATTGACAAATGCTAAATTGCTGATTAAAAAAAAAAAGTAAGTGAAGATGGTGGTGACTGACAGAGTGTGAAATTTACACACATCCACTTATAGCTAAGACCACAATAGAGAAGTGACGTACAAGTTACAAGAAAAATTACTTTTCTATTACACTTTATAAGTTGTAGATACATTCAATAAAACATATTGTGAGAGATGTAATTCAGTAAATGTGTAAGTATTATAGGGATGTAAAATAATCTGAGTGTAGAATCCTCCTTATTCATTAGCCCACCTCTCTTCATCAGTACATTTTAGACTGAAGTTATTGAGGAAGAAAAAATCCACATGATCAAAGCTGAACCGTGCATGTAAAGATTACTGCTGTCTTTGGACAGTGAATTGAAATGGTATTGAAATGTAGCATTGAAATGTAATTACATTTATAAAATATAAAGCCATAATCAAATATTTTCATTGAATGTGTTTATTTCTGTTGGTCCTATTAATATTATAACACTGTAGTAAGTAAAGTTGTTGTTGATTGAAACTCTAAATGATAATCATTTGACAGTGTTTGGTTTGGTTGTTCAGGAACAGGGCTGAACTACAACCTACTGTAAACCCAGTCTGGACAGAAAGTACATGAACTAAACACAAAGCAGCTGATCTAAGAACTGGTTAATATTCTCTCTTCTTTCTGTAATAGAAAATAACTTCACTCACCTGCCGCCACGTGAAACACGACAGACACAAGATAAAAGCACTTCATCATTACTGAGACTTCTGCATTCACACACCAGTATCTCAAAGTGCAAAGCAACACAGACGCAGACATGCGCACACAGAATGCTTCAGTGTCTCTTTTAAATAGTTTTGTTTTCAGGAAGCCGCAACAACCACTGCATCATTTCTCTTTTTGAGAATCTCTTTTATTACTCTTTCCATGACTTTCTTCTTCTTTGTCTTTCAGCTGTTCCCCTTCAGGGGTCGCCATAGCGAATCATCTGCCTCCATCTAACCCTTTCCTGCATCCTTTCCTCTCACACCAACTAATTTCAAGTCCTCTCTCATTACATCCATAAATCTCCTCTTTGGTCTTCCTCTAGACCTCCTACCTTGCAGTACAACCTCAGCACCCTTCTACCGATATATTCACAATCTCTCCTCTGAACATGTCCAAACCACCTCAATCTGGCCTCTCTGACTTCATCTCCAAAACATCTAACATGGGTTGTCCCTCTAAAGAAGTCATTTTTAATCCTATTCATCCTTGTCACTCCCAAAGAGAACCTTAACATCAGCTCTGCTAAATCTAGCTCTACTTTCTGTCTTCAGTGTTCTTCAGTGCCACTGCCGTAGCGCATCGCTGGTCTCACCACTGTCCTGTACACCTTTCCTTTTATTCTTGCTGATATTCTTTTATCGCACAACACACCTGACACTTTTCTTCACTCATTTTAACCTGCCTGTACCCACCTCTTCACCTCCTTTCCACACTCTCCGTTGCCCTGGACCATTGACCCTAAGTACTTAAAGTCCTGCACCTTCTTTACCTCTGCTCCCTGTAGCCTTACTGTTCCACTTGGGTCCCTCTCATTTACACACATGTATTCCGTCTTACTGCGGCTAACCTTCATTCCTCTGCTTTCCAGAGCATACCTCCACCTCTCCAAATTTTCCTCCACCTGGTCCCTTCTCTCACTAAAAAGCACAATATCATCTGCAAACAATCATAGTCCATGGAGACTCCTGTCTAACCTCATCTGTCATCCTGTCAATTACAAGAGCAAACAAAAAGGGGCTTAGAGCCGATCTTTGATGCAGACCTACCTCCACCTTGGACTCTTCTGTCACACCTACAGCACATCTTACCACTGTCTTAAAGCTCTCATACATGTCCTGCACCACTCTAACATCCTTTCCTCCACTCCAGACTTACTCATACAACACCGCAGCTCCTCTCTTGGGACCCTGTCATACGCTGTCTCTAAATTTACAAACACACCATACAACTTTTTATTGGAGCATATTGAAAAAGAAAGAGAGTCTAACGCCTTAGTATTCACCAACTCAAAATCCTGTCTATAAGCTTTGGAATCTATGAAAACAAATCACCCAATAATCACTGATATATTAATCAAGGCAAACCAACTACAGAGGAACGATCACAATATTATCTTCTACTGGATTCCAGGACACAGTGGAATAATGGGAAATTAACAAGCTGACATGGCAGCAAGACAAGCTCTTTCAGAAACAATTAGCGTATGCCAAATACCACCCTCTGACCTGAAATCACTGATAAATCAATATATATCAAATAAATGGCAAGCAGAATGGGAACAGTACAAAAACAACAAATCATTTTAAATAAACCCAGTGGTAGGAAAAAAAAGTTATCACCCATTCGAATCAAGACACGGCCAGGTAGTATATACAAGGTGCCGTATAGGCCATACAAATATTACCCATCACTTATTCTTATTTATTAAAGAATGAAGAAACCCCAAAATGTCAGCGCTGCAGAACTACCCTAACCATAAAACACATACTTTTGGCCTGCCCAAGTTTTAACACCTTAAGGAAACAATTTCTACCAGAACAAGATTAAAAAAAAACTCTTTCTGTCTAAAGTACACGTAAAGAACCAAATGTAAAATCTTGTTCTTCTGACCAAGTTTATGCTTTTATGTGATCTATTATCATTATATGCTTTTTTTACCTTCCCAGTACTCTCTTAATCACTTACATTATAACATAATAAATCAGCTTAATATTTGATGTGAATTTTGCAATGAAATAGCCTGAGAAGCTGATATGGCAATAAATTCAAATACAAACAAAACAAAAATACTCTAGGCATGAAACCATATTGCTGCTCACAAATGCTCACCTCTGCCCTTAACCTAGCTTCCACTACTCTTACCCACAGATTTATGGTATGGCAAATGAGCTTTATGCCTCTGTAATTGCTCTGCACATCTCCCTTGTTATTAAAAATCTGTACCAATCCTCTTCTCCTCCATTCCTCTGGAATCCTCTCACTCTCCAAGATCTTGTTAAACAAACTAGTCAGAAACTCTACTGCCACTTGTCCTAAGCACTTCCATACCTCCACAGGTATGTCATCAGGACCAACAGTCTTTCCACTCTTCATCCTTTTCAACTCCTTTCTAACCTCACTATTATTAATATTTGGTACTATATATAATAAGTCACCGCTTTTACTCTTTGTTCACTTTTGTTTTCCTCATTCATCAACTCTTTGAAGTCCTTCTTCCATCTTCCCATCACCCTCCTGGCATCTGTCAGTACATTTCCATCTCTATCTTTAATCAGTCTAACCTGCTGCACATCCCTCCAATCTCTATCGCTCTGCCTCACCAACCTGTACAGATTCACCTCTCCCTCCTTACTGTCCAATCTAGCCGACAAGTCCTCATATGCTCTTTGTTTGGCCTTTGCCACCTCTACCCTTACCCTGCAGCTCCCTGTACTCATGTCTACTACTTTCAGTTCTCTCAGTGTCCCACTTATTTTTTGCTAACCTCTTCCTCTGTCAGAAACACTTCTATACTTTCTTGTTCCACCATCAAGTCTCCATGTACACTTTGCCCTTGTCAAGAACTAACCTGAGGTGACCAGAAGACGTAGCATTAGCGGTTAGCTCTTTGTTGCGTGAATGGTAAACCCAAACGAGGAAGAACAGGAATAGGCAGGATAATCACGCTATTTGATCTAAGGACTCTCACAAATGGGGAGCAAGGGAAAGACACAATTTAACCCGCATCCTATAAATACACACTCGTTCAGGAAATAAAGCCAAGAAAGTGAGTACTCACGATTCGATGAATGATTCCGACGTAGCATCGGCTAGACTCAATGACTGAGCGAGGTGCTATGGTTTGTTTACTCCTTTTATACTTCCTGGTTTGCGACCACTTAACTTTCGGGTCCTAGTGCCAGTCGCGGACCGAGTGTGCATGACAGTACCCCCCTGTCCAGGACCGGCTCCAGACAGTCCTGTGGTGGAGGATACCCTGTGACGGTAGTCCTGGATGAGCTCGGGGTCGAGGATGAACCGTGCTGGAACCCAAGATCGCTCCTAGGGGCCGTAGCCTTCCCAATCGACCAGGTACTGTGTGCCTCTGCCCCGAGGGCGCGAGTCAAGGATCCGTTGCACGGTGTAGGGAGTGCTGGTGGAAAGCACAGTTCTCCAACTTACAGTACAGTTGGTGAGCGAGCAATCTCTTTAGAACAGCCCGGACATGTTTAATGTGTTCTGTGATGGTGCGGGAGTATATGAGAATATCGTCTAAGTAGACGAACACCCATCGGCCTAACATGTCTCTCAGGACATCGTTGATGAATTGTTGGAAGGCCGAGGGTGCGTTATACAATCCAAATGGGATGACCAGGCTTTCATAATGTCCTATGGGGGTGATGAAGGCCGTCTTCCACTCATCGCCCTCTCTGATGCGCACCAAGTTGTAGGCACTCCGGAGGTCCAACTTAGTGAACACAGTGGCACCGGAGAGGGCGTCCAGGGCTGAGTTGGTGAGCGGCAATGGGTGTCGGTTCTTGATGGTTATCTTATTTAACCCCCGATAGTCAACACATGGGCGAAGTTCCCCCCTTTTTTTTCACAAAAAAAAGCCCGTCTCGGCTGCGGACAGGGAGTAGAGGTGGCCGCAGGGGGGAACGGAACCCGGCTGGAGCTCTATCGCCAGATCGTAAGGGCGATGGGGTGAAAGGTGGGTGGCTCTTCTTTTACAAAAGACTCCAGCCAGGCCACGATAGACAGGAGGAATGGCGTTGATGTCGACAACGGGGGGATTGGAGAGGGCTGTGCGTTTCCCAGGCGAATTGGACCGATCGCCCGGTGATGTGCCGCCGACCCACAATAGGCACATAAACCCTCTCTGTACCGTCGTTCGTGTTCCGCCATGGTCAGGGAGGCGCATCCTAGGTGCATGGGTTCCCCGGCTCCGGTGTCAACCACGGCAGGAGGTGGAAATCCGACAGGTCCAGTAGTTGTGGTGGTAAGAGCGGTAAGTGGTCGTGGTGTGGTGTAGGAGAAGGTTGGTGCAGGCGGCAGGGTCCTCGGGGCTGGCTTTGGGCGAGAGAGGAGGCGCTGATCGATATAAAGGGCGAGCTGGATCATCCCCTCCAGTGTAGCAGGAAGCTCTCGCCCGGCGAGCTCGTCCTTTATGCGTGGAGCCAGTCCCTCGTAGAAGGATGTCCGGAGCGCGGCATCTCCCCAGTCGGTCTGCACGGTGAGGGTCCGGAACTTTTATGAACTCAGTTCATAAAAGAAAAGCAAACATATCCACTGTTCTCAAAGTACTTCAGAGCCCCTGTGAGACACTCAGCATGTCAGAGAGATGTGATGTCATGATTGTGGCCAGGGCAGCATATGGGCTGGTTGGAGAATGACTGCTTCATTTTTGTCACAGTATCAGTTAATCATCAATGCACCATGCACAGGGAACACTGTCTAATACTCTATATGCAACAGACACACACAATCTTCTTTTCTCTACCAACATGCAGCTCAGTACAATCAGGTGATCTCATAACCAAAAATCCATCTTATCTGGGATCACTTCAGGAATATATCCTGAAACACACAATTATACACACTCAGTTACAGTTTAGTGTATGCAGGACACTGTCAGGTTTTTGGAAGGTGACATCCTACTGTACATCCTACATTCTACTGTACCTACTGTAACAATCTGGGAAGCATCAGAGATGCTGGCTTTTAAACAGAACACTGATGAAATGCCGGAAGGTCTCCCTCCTCTTTAGCACAAAGGACGGCGTCCATGATTTCCAACAAGAATATTAAATTTATACTTGTCTGACCATACTGAACACTTTTCCACTTTGAAACAGTCCATTTTAAATGTGTGTGTGTGTGTGTGTGTGTGTGTGTGTTTGTACCTCTGTGTCTCCAACAAATAAATGCTGCCACTACACTGGGTCTCACCAACAGTAAAACTTCAAGAAAGACTGTAAAATAAAACATATCAAAATATTAATTAATCTAATAATACAGATGTGTTGTAACACTGATGAATAAATTGAAAGGTGTTGGCACATGGAGGGAGGTTGCTGTGTGTTTGCTGTATACCTTGTTCCAGTGTTGTTGAGGATGATGCAGTTGAAGAGTGAATTGTTTTACTCTGAGGCTGTACCTATGGAGGTGTTGTGCATGTTTTTCTTTTAATGCAACCACAGGGGGCACAATTGAGTGTCTTCTTGTCACTGCCCATAATCAGTATTTATTGGCTTTTATAACTTGATACTGATGTGTCACAATATGACACAGATATTATTTGCCCTTTATTTGTGGTAAACAGAGTAGATATTCTTTTTATATACTATGCGAGACAAATTCATGTCAAGTCTTTTTTTCAGACAGAATAATCTATTTTATGTATTTAAATGCTTTACCATTAACATGAAGCCTGATCTCTCTGTTTTTTTTTCTCAGTGCTGTATCTGTAGTCTACATCATCCTCTACTCTCAGGTCAGATATAAACAGAGACAGATTAGCAGGAGAAATGTTATTAAACAGGTTAAGTCTGCCACGGTAGTGCTCATCATTTAACACTTCTGTGTAAGGTCCTGTTCTGAATCCACCAGGTGGGTGGCTGAGGTTTGTCGTGCAGGTCAAAGCAGAAGAAGGATAACAGCACTGAATCACTGCTGTGTTCATCAATCTGTATCTCTTTATTACCAGAGAGAGCAGAGCCTACAGAAACACACATACAAATTGTTGCCTGGAGGGTCAGGCGTGAAGCTCCGCCACCAACAGGTTGCCATTGTAAGGCCTTTGGGTCTAACCCTACGCTTATACAATATCCAATCACTGGCAATACAGAGCATCCTCAGAGCCGGACCCAAGCCCAGAGGAGAGGGCGGGTTGAGGCAGAAAAGGCATCCAGCAAAACATCTGTTCTAAAAAAAAAAAAAAACATTGCAAATCAATTAATTTAATCTGACAACCCCTAGAACATGGGCCAAGGTCTGAATAAAATAAAATAAATAAATAATAACTCTACATTTCATAGGGCTCATGAAGCTGACAGTCTTCATACAGTAGGGCTCCATTTAATCTTAAGGCATTGTGAATCTATTAAAGCATATATTCAGAAAGGCTTAACAAAAATTACAGGATATCTTTAAGGGAACCTGGAAAATGGTGTAAATATTGAAATACAAATCTGCAACTGTGCACATGTATAGCACCATCAGTTTACATGTTTAAAGTTAACAGGCATATATACTAAATTAATGGAACTGGGTTGAGACCAGTACAATATATGAAACATATGGAAGAACACATTGTGAACTTGCATGATAAAAACATCAAACCACAGTAAAAAACACAGTTTAATAGTAAAACAATGTAATTTCCATACACACACAATGTGGCAACAAAATGAAGTCAGCTGATGACCTAGATTTACTGAATGACCTGATTGTCACAGCTATGGAGTTTTTTCTCCCTGACGGAGCAGGTATATTCCAGGACTCAAATTGTGAAAGAGTTGTTTTGGGAGCATGAAGAAACATTTTCACACATAAACTGGATACCACATTGTGTGCTGTATTTAAGGTTAAAGCTGATTAAATGCAATATTATAGTGTTTTTTTTTTTTGGCCAAGCAGTGTATAAGGATTATATACATAATTAACTTTTAAAAGCCATGTAATAAGTGTCTCAGTCAGTTTGGGGCAGTCCTCCTACCTTTGGCAGTGCTAGGGATATTTTTATTTTTATGGGGAATGTGCTCCAGAACTGATCTGCTGTGACACATTCGAGTTTTAAAAAGCTTGTGCAATGAAACCTTGGATTACAAGTATAATTGGTTCCAGGAGCGGGCTCATATTCTTAAACACTCACCAAATTTAATTTTCTCATTAGAAATAATATAAACTCGAATTATTCACCTCACACACATACAACACTCTCACACACATATTTTGCACATCTCAGGACTGCAACGTTTACTTTTTAGTCTGACACGCACATGGGACATTTGCACATTTTGCACTGGGAACTTAAACTGCAATCTTGGACATGGCTCTACACTGCACTACATTACATTTCTATTATATGTACATTTCTATTATAATTTATTTTACTATAGGCCTATACTTTTTTCTATTTTGATTATATATTCTTTAGCTTCTTTATATTTCTCTTATTCTAATATTTTATTTTCGTTTTTATTTTATTATTATTATTGCTGTATATATTGTCAATTAATTAAAAATTTTTTTTTATTCTCTTATTTTTTTTTAATATTGATGTCAACAGCAGTTGTATAGGCATTTTACTTTATATCATACTGTGTATGACTGTGTATGTGACAAATAAATTTGAATTTGATTTGAATTTAAAAGAAAAACCATTGGCTCAGTTGTGATCATGTGACGCTCGGCATCAAAACAAGAAGCGCATGCGTAATACATGATAGTCGGTACTCATAAACCAAGATTTGTTTGGATCAAAATTCATTAAAAGTCATTGCTCGTCTTGCGGAACACTCACAAACTCGCAATCTGAGGTTTCACTGTATATTTTGCATATATTTTGTATATTTTATTTAAAAAATAATATTTCTACTAAATTTAATGTCCAATAATACATAAAATATTTCTCCATCCTAGAAAAAAATAATTTGTATTAAGTTGTCATTTTATTTATATTTTAAAATTTACATAAATTCTTTAATTTTTGGGAGGAATGTAAACCTAAACCAAACTGGTTAACTATAATGATGAGTAAGTAAATGTTAATGTGTGTGAGCTGTACTTTCAGCTAGGTTTCGTAAACTTGCACACAACTGTTGAAATATCCCGTCACCAAGTGCTAAGGATTTCACAGAATACACAGAATTTTGTTGATGTTAAAGTTTGAGAGTGAAAAGAATCCATACATTTTGAAGCTGAGGTTATTTAATCAGTTTTGTGTAAAAGCAATACAATTTGACACACAGTTCAGTCCACATAGATCACTAATGTGAGTTTTGAAAATTAGAACACAGTATTGTTAAATGCAAGGAGCTAAAGTACTGTACTTTTTTTAAAAAAAGGAAGTGAAGATGGAGGTCACTGACTGAAGACATGCATTTCACACAGATCTTTCCAGATAAAACCAAAATGAAGAGTTGACCAGATGACATCACTCGCCTGCAGCTACATGAAACACAACAGACAAACAAACAGTTCTTCATGACTGAATCTTCTACACACACACACACACACACACACACACCTGAGTGTAGCCTGAGTGTTTCTCTCTCTTGACCTAATTTAAATTTTATATGCACTATTAAGGATTATTT
Source organism: Clarias gariepinus (assembly GCF_024256425.1). Taxonomy (NCBI): domain Eukaryota; kingdom Metazoa; phylum Chordata; class Actinopteri; order Siluriformes; family Clariidae; genus Clarias; species Clarias gariepinus. The sequence goes on along the minus strand of NC_071101.1, from coordinate 40,572,177 downwards.
AAATATATCTTCTTATTTTTATGCTTTTATCATACTTTATAGTATCATAATTGTAATCTGTCTTAGGTGCCATTGTTGTCACAATGTACTATAACCGTCATAAGACCTCAACATCAACTCATTCTCATAGTCACATTAGCAACGTGTCTCTCTCTCACATGCACACGCACACTCAACAAGAACTTTTATCTCTCACAACACAATTAGTTTTCACAGGGAATAAGTCCAAAATACAACTAAAATTCAAACCATAAAAATTCTGAGATTATAAGATAAAAAGGTACATTTTCCACACACACACACACACACACACACATACATACATAGTTTTGTTGGAATTTGAGTTTGTAGGAGAAAATAATTTATCAGTTGTCAGAGCTGATTTTTTTATCAGTTCTTTTAGTTTAAAAGCAAAGAACAAAAATACAGTTTAATCCACATAGTTTAATCCACAGTGCTGATAAGTGCATGTAACTCATTGTAAAGTAACTCATTGTAAAGGAAGTCAAGAAGTGAGATAAAGGTCGCTGGCAGACGGAGAGCATGAAAAAGGTGTGAAATTCACATACTGTAGTTCAGTGAAGACAGAAATGTGTTGATGGTCTCCTGAAACCACTCATGACTTTGTGAACAGCACTGAGTGCTGATGTAAAACTGGTGATTGTAAACAAGGCAGAAACAAGTTTATAAAGGAATATTCCCAGCTTTGAGCTCACGTGTTTATGCTATATACTGGATATGACTTTGGTTACATCTCTGATATATTTGTGAGTCGTGCCCCTGTTGTTTAGTGGGTTGACAGTTTATAACTTTACTTACACAAGATGCTGCTGATTTTAAAGCCTGACTAGTGTAATGCACATGATTTAATCAACAACTAATGCAGTAAACACTCAGTCTGTTCTTTGAGATGCAGTATTCAATCCACACTAATGAGAAGTGACGATCTCAGCCCACACAGGATTGTTAAAGTACAGTTAATGACCCTGCCAAGGACAATGGACTTACGGCAGGTAGATACCCATCTAGAAGGAAACTGGAGGACCCAGGGGAAGCCCATATAGACATGGGCAAAACAAGTCAAGACACTCTACACAGACAGAACCACAAAGTCAGGACAGAACCAGGGACACTGGAGCTGTTAGGAGACAACTCTACCCACTGCATCACCACACTGCACAAAGGTCTTGACTCACTCATTCACTCACATATTGTATATACTGCTTCATCCTGTTTTTTTTAGGGCTGTGGAGGGCCTGGAGCATATCCCAGGAGACTTAGGGCAAGAAACGGGGTACAAGCTGGACAGGTTGCCAATCCATCGCAAGGCACACATACATACACACACTCATTCACACACTACGGCAATTTGGGAACACCATTTAGCCTAATCTGCATCTCTTTGAACTGTGAAAGAAAACCGGAGTACCCAGAGGAAACCCACCAAGCACGGGGAGAACATTCAAACTCCATGCACACACAGACAGGAATCAAACCTGGCCGGGATTCGAACCTGCAAAACAAACGGTAAGCAAGGGGAAACACAGGGGATCAGGGGAAACACAAAACATCTGTCGAAAAAAATCATACTACAAAGAAGGATGCCCTCTGCTAGAGGATGCCCTCTGCTGGTCACTATATTGTATTTATTGTATTTTTTGTGTTTTTGAACTCCATATCTCAGAATGCACCTCAGTCACCAAGGTAGCTCATTAGTTAAGGATAAATAATCATGTGTTCAGTTTAATTATGGTGTTGTGTTTGACCGAATGTCCTTGCATCATGGTGATTTCCTTAGCTCCTGTTCAGCTCCTGTCCTCTTTTAAGTTGTTGTATAACACAAGTTTTCCACTGAAGCCACTGTCGAGCTGGACGAGTTGATTCTGGAGCAGTGCACCCATCTCCAGCAGGGTTTGCATTCTATTTAGATCATTTGTGACCCGGAACAGGCTGATCTGTTAGATGAGCTTGCCTGCTAGCTGTTGGAGCTCTAGCCACCACCATTGATACTCCTCGCTCTCCACTCTCCGATGACACAGCGACTGGGGTTACTTCTCACCCTGGTTGCTGCCTTGACTAGACCTCCTGGTCCGTTCCTCTTGGTCCGTGCGGGGAGGTATGTCACCCCGAGTTCCATCGTCCTGTGTCCTTGGGGGCCACGAGTCGTATCACCAGCCGAGACCCTTTCCAGTTCGGCTGCGTTGCTCGATCACCCTCTCCAGTCTCTCTCTAATAAGCTACCTCGGTGACTGAGGTGCATTCTGGGATATGGAGTTAAAAAATACAAAAAACACAAATGAGCAGTCTCTGGGAACATAGCGCCCTCTAGGGCTTATCCCTTACAATAATAAGGATGACTTTTTTTGGTGTTTAAATTCTGATTATGCAGCGAGAGAGTTTGGTGCTCAATTGTCAATATAAAACATTTTGGATTTCCAAACAACATTAAAAAAATAAATTGTATGGTGTGACAAAGACCTGCAGTGGTTGGTTCTGCAGGTTGTTTAGTAAAACTTACTGTACTAACACCTCCACTGCAGATATCACAGCTTGCAAACGCTTTTTAAAGCCAGCTAAAAGTCTTTCATTTCTTGTACTTGGGATTTTCCCATTCTTTCTTGTAAAAGGCTTCTAGTTTTGTAATATTCTTTGGGCGTCTTGAATGCACAGCTCTTTTAAGATCTACCCACAAATTTTTAATGATGTTTAAATCAGGGGACTGTAATGGCCGTTCCAAAACCTTCAGCTTGCGTCTCTTGAAGTATTACATAGTGAATTTAGACACATGTTTAGGATTACTGTCCTGTTGTAGAAGCCACCCTCTTTTCAGCTTCAGCTTTTTTACAGATGGTGTGATGTTTGCTTCCAGAATTTGCTGGTATTTAGTGGAATCCATTCTTTCCTCCACCTGTGCAATGTTTCTGCAACACAACCCCAAAGCATGATAGATCAACCCTCATGCTTAATAGTTGGCAAGGTGTTCTTTTCATTAAATGCTGCTCCTTTTTTTCTTCAAACTGTGGCCAAAAAGTTCTATTTTTGTTTCCAAAATGCATCAGGCTTCTGTAGATGTTCTGTTGCATACTTCTGACATTGGATTTTATAATGGAGATGCAGGTAAGGTTTTCTTCTGCTGACTCTTCCATGAAGGGTTTGTAAAGCGGTGCACCACCACTCCAGAGTCTGCTAAATCTACCTGCAGTCTTTTTGCAGTCAAATAGGGGTTTTGATTTGTCTTTCTTCCAGCATACAAGCAGTCCTCTCCAAGACTTTTCTTGGTCTTTCAGATCTTATCTCGACCTTCACAGATCCCCTGAACTGCCATCTCTTAATTACTGTACATTTCTCTCTGTGGAAACTGCAATCTTTCTATCTTTTTGTACAGTAGCCTTATCCTGCATTGTGGGCATTAAAAACTTTCATTTTTTGAGTCTTAAACAGCTGCTTAGAAGAACCTATGGTTGTTGAGTGTCCACAAGTGTGTGCACAAGGTTTGACGAGTCAAAGTATTTTTTAAAGCTTTAAAATTGTCATTTACTAATGACAGCTGTTGCCATGCATTAGATCTAAAGCAGATAAAGGTCTGAAACCTTCTAAAAAGAATCTGAGACTCTGGAACTCTTAGGGTGCCCAGTACGTAGATATCCGCCTCAAGTTTAACCTGTGCCATAAGTAAAATCTATCAATTTCTATTGGGATTACTTAATATTTACTTAATGTTTGAACTGCTGAAATAACAGCGCTGAAGTGGTGTAATTGATTTTTAACATGCAGGAGTTATTTTAAGGCAAAACTTGATCTTTATCTGATCTACTTTTCAATTTCTCATCTGTGATTTACTCTTTGATTACTAAACAGGAAGTGTACTTGGCTGACGACATAAAAAGTACAACTTATTAACAATAAACAATGTGTAAACATACATTTTTATATAACCTCTCTTTTCCATTGATTGTAAGAAGATGAGATGAAACTTTTGCAGCAGTCACATTAAACAAACAGAATGATGGAAATATATTTAAAAACTTTTTAATTGTAATGAAATATACAATACGCGAAAAATGACAAATGCTCTCAAATATATTATTTACAAGATTAAATCTGCTATTTATGGTAATAAACAAAGCCAATATTGTGAACCCTGTGCTCATTATGGTGTATTACTGTAAATATACTGAATGTTTTCAGCATTACAGTGGTACCTTGTACATCCGGTTGTGTGTACTACAAGTAGACCATTAAAACTGGTTTGCATCAGTGGAAGAGCAATTTTTGGATTTTCATTTTTTTGCATTTTGAGCAAGATTAAGTGATGACATAGCACCCTGGGACCTAAAAACTCACATCAGCACTATCAGAGCATGATGATGAGAAAATTATGTCCTGTGATAATGTCCCAATAGTGAGTAATCCAACTTTAATGTGTCCGCAAAGTGATCCACAGTCTTAGCCAACGCTGGGAAAAAATGCAACCAATTGTAAGTGCATAAACAACAAAGTGTTGGCCTCTTGGCATATTTGTAACATTTTCATTAGGCATGGTCAGCTGACCTTCTTGCATCAATGGGATTCCACTCATGATTTGGAGAGAAAGTCTCACTAGAGTAAAAATACGGAACCAAAACACAACTGACCGGTGTCAAGAGGAATCATAAATTAGGGTTAAGTGTAGTTTAATGTAATTCTTAATTTACTGTCTTTTCTATTGTTTTGATGGTTTTCATATGTATTATATGAAAGTGGTAATATTGGTAATTTTTATTGGGTGGCTGAAACGGATTATCTGTATTTACAGTATTTCCTTTGGGAAATGCCTTGAGAACTCGCCTCCGTAAGGGATTATATTTGTATGCTGAGGTACCGCTGTACTCTGTTTATTTACTTTTTTTTTGCTGTTGTTTTTTTAATGCAGGCATATTCAGTTTCCTCTCCAGTGTTGATCTGGACCTGTGCTGCTCCGGCTTTGTTATTGTGGGATACATTAGCATAAACAGCATCAGTCTGTGGATAAAAAAAGCATGAACATTATACACATAACACATACTAATTTCTGGTGCTTTTACTGTTGACCTGACAAACTTATATTTATAGTTCTGAACAGTTCAGGGACTTGTCTTCTGCTTTTTCTTACAGCCTTGACATCTTTCAGTAATCGTGTTATCGCCACATCTTCCTCCTAAAGAGAAAAACCTCAGAAATCACACATATAATAGGAAATAAAAAAGATACTGCTGGCCCTATAGCTTCTTGGTGTACTCTCAATCAGTACACCACACAGGACTAAACCATTTTTGAACATTCACACTAATGGACATTTGTCTCTTTGCACTCATTCTGGACATTCATGGACACTTATGGACACTGGACACCTGCACATTCATGCACATTTACATATTTCTGTTTTATTTCTTGGCTTGTTGCACATAAGTCACTTTAAATAAGACACTTTTAAGCATATTTGAATATTTTCTATTGTATTTCTTTTTTATTCATATTTATTTCCTATTAATAATCTTTTATTTTTAAGGTCACGGGCGGTCGTTTGAGCATTTCACTGCATATCGTACTGTGTATGACTGTGTATGTGACAAATAAAATTTTCATTTGAATTTACAGATTTGCCATTATTGAATCTCAAATTTGTTTGTGTGTGTGTGTGTGTGTGTGTGTGTGTGTATGAATATATATACCTCTGCATCTCCAACAAATAAATGCCACTATCACCAACAATACCACTGCCAAAATGCCTGCAATAAAGCACACCAAAAATGTAAATAAATGTAAAAATAGGAACGAGTTTTATTGTGTATTTAAAAGTAAAAAAAAAAAAGGCACCTAGAGGGAGGCTGTTGTGCATTTGACCTTTATCTTGTTTCGGTGTTGTTGAGGATAATGCAGGTGGAGAGTGTGTTGTTTTACTATAAGGCTGCTCTGATGTAAATGCTGTGTCTGTTTTCCTCAAGTGTGTCGATGTTTCTCTTCTTCCTATATAAAAGACTAAATTTATTTAAACTAACAACTGTTTTATCACTGTTAGTAATACAGCATATGACACTGGAGTAAAGCCTGCTCACGGTCATTAATATGAAATGCACCTTTGACAGATTGTTATATCTTTTTATAAATGAAGGATTTACAAATGACTTGAACATAAACTGGCCAACAAATTGAAATTGACCTAAATAAGTATTTTTAAAGACTTATTTCAATAATTGTTAGCTGACCTAAAGACTGCATTTCTCAGTGTTAATCTCAAGCAAAGTCCTTTTCCAGTGACTAACATTTCTGTTGGGGTGAGATTATATTATGACCAGTGTTGGGGGACGGTACTTATTAAAGTAGCCTACATAGTCAATTACATTACAAAATTACTGTCTTTAAAAAGTAATCAGTTACATTACAGCGTTACTTTCTGCTAAAACTAACTAGTTTGAGTACTTTTCCATTGCAGAAAATGAAAACTCCTTTGTGATTCATGTTGTTTTAGTCAAGACCTTCATAATTATTCTACATTCATCGCTCAGTGAAGTTTGGTTCGTAATCTGTTAACTACTAATACCAATACTGCTGTGATTAGGTTTTATAGTCAAACCACATACAGTAGGTGAGATGGGGGTATAATAGCAGGAATAACTGAAGGGGGCGGGTTATCGGAGGCGGGGCTTGTAGGACGTCTTTCACACACACACACAAACACACACACACTAACGGATTGGGAATCACTGCTGTCTGGCTCATGGATTACATAAATTGTCTGAATAACGGATTACATTTTTGAAAATGTAACTAAAAAACTGAATACTTAAATTGTGGACCTAACGTGTTAGATTACTTGTTACATCAAAAAAGTGGGAAGTACTCTAACGCGTTGCACCCAACACTGATTATGACTTACTTTAGATCATTATAACAGCTCACTTTATAACAGCTCACTATAATTGCTCAGTCTGCTTCTGCTCTGTCTGTATCACATAGTGGCAATGAGGGGGGCAATAGTTTTCCAAATAAAAGTCAAATTGGGAAGAAATGCTTTTTTGTAATGTGGCTTAGACATGGCAATTGGTCTAAAAAGAAAATAAGACTAAATGTAACACACTTTTTAGCATTTACTAATGTTTATCTTGACTTATGTCAGTTGTAATGAAACTTGCTGTTTACCTTGGTCCAGTGCGGAGGTTGATGCAGGTGGAGAGTGTGTTGTTTTACTCTGACGCTGTTTTGATGGAGGTTTTGTCTTTGTTTTCCTTCGTGTTGATGTTTCTCTTCTTACTACAGAAAATGCAAAAATGATTACAACTAATAAATATCACTATTAGCGATATTCATTAGTTGTACATGCACCGGAGTAAAGCATGCTCACAAACAGTGATGAACAAGTGTACCTTTAACAGATAGTCTGATATCTCTGCTATCAGCCTGTACAGAACATCTGTAGACTCCCTGGTCCTCTTCAGTCAGGTCTGATATGAGTAGAGAGACGTTTCCTGGAGAGTTGTTACTGACCAGTTTGACTCTGTTTCTGTGATGTCCAGTCTGTTTAGGGTAAATTTTCTGATAGTGATTGTTTCTGTAAAAATCCCATTTTAGATCCTGTGGTTTGTCCTGTATGTCAGTGCAGACGCAGGGCAAAACTACAGACTCTCCTGTGAACACAGTCACACGCTCTACCTCTGTCTTCTTCACCAGCTCACAGCCTGTAAACATAACATTTACAGTTGATAACAGAAGTACTGCCATTATTAATATTTCCTGCTTGTAAATAACAAAATTTTCTACTAAAAACCAGCAGAAATTTTAAAGGATATCACCTGTTATTTTTTATTTTTTTTTATATAAATCTAATATCAGGACTCTGATACCCAATACTGAATCAGAACTGACTTATTTTTCATTTTAATACCTACAAAATAATAAACTTTTAAATTGGTATTAATTGTTGTATTTCAGCAAATGGTGTTCTTTCCTTCAATTAAAAATTAAACTTAAAAAGTTATGATATACACCTTGCATGAAAAACGATAAATTATTATATCTGTATTTATGCTCCGTAATTAACATAAACTTCTATAGTGTAAAATAAAGACAAATTAAAAAAAAAAGGTGACCATGATATCTCCTGAAGCCTTTGTTTAATATTTATGTAGATTTATATCAGGTGTCATACCGGGATTATCAAAGTATCATACAGCTTTCTAAACACTACACTACAATGAATCACATATTAGACTGAAAAATATGTCCAGACCAATGTGATAGGATTCAGTTCAGTCTGATACCCAAAGTCAGTATTTATTGTAATTCAGACTGTAACTTGATACTGATGTTTCACAATGTAAGACAGGGATTTCTTCTCCTTTAGTGATGGTAACCAGAATAAACATTTAAGCTATTTATAAAGGCCTATCTAATTAGCTTGTACATTTATTATCAACTCTTTTTATGTATTTAAATACTTTACCATCAACATAAAGCTTGATGTCTCTGTATTCCTTCTCAGTGCTGCACTTGTAGTTTCCCTGATCCTCTACTCTCAGGTCAGATATGAACAGAGACAGATTAGCAGGAGAAATCTTATTAAACAGCTGAAGTCTGCCACGGTAGTGCTCATCATTTAACACTTCTGTTGCATTTCCTGTTCTGTAGGTCCACCAGGTGAGTGTTTGAGGTTTGGTGTTCAGGTCAGAGCAGGAGCAGGGTAACAGCACTGAATCACCTCTGCGTCTTATTTTATGTCCTACTTGATCATTATCAGCAGAGAGAGCGCAGCCTACAGAAACAATACAAAAAAAAAAATGTTTTTAGGAAAATCCTTATTCTTTAGGCCAACTCATTACAAAGTTTAAAAAATGTGTTTGTTTTACTGTAAATCACAATATATTAATATTAGTTCATATAAAAAATACATTTTCAGATAACTCAAAGCATCCAGTAATCAGATAATGATGTTTAGTGTTATTTATGATTCTTCAAGGTTTACCTCTGTCAATATAAAACCAATGACTGATGGGGAGGACAAAAACAATAAAGTAGCTACAGAAATTCCAGAACAGGTTTATTTAATCATGAAGAAGTTTATTTAAAGAAACAGAGTCAGTAGTGGAACATCATGAGATGCACTAAAACACCTAATATCTTGGTTCTCAGCCCTGTTTCTAACTACTATGCGTGTTACACAGTCTTGTGGACATGTGTGTATTAATTTGACTTCTTGACTGCACATGTAGTTTTTCAGCTGTGGGAGACACCATGGTGTATGTAACTAAAAATACAGCCCACCTGGAGAGAGTAATACTATATTATAAAAACAATTTTAAGGTGTAATTCATGAAGTGAAAATAGTTGTCACCAAGAGAAAGACAGGATATAAGGTGTAAAATTCACATGCATCTATTTATAGTCTAAACAAGAATGAAGAAGTGCAAAGGTTAACAGCCCTAAATAAGTACATTATTAAAGATGTAGGGTTACCTTGTATATAAAGATTACTGCTTTGTTTGCAAGATTTAACTAGAATTACATGCTGGTGTTGAAATTCAGTATTTTAGTATCATTGCATTTATAAAATATAAAGTAATAATTAAATATTTCCATTCAATGTGTTCATCTCTGTATTAATATTATAAGACTGTAGTAAGTAAAGTTGTTGATTAAAACTCTAAATGAACAACATTTGTCAGTGTTTGGTTTGGTTGTTCAGGAACAGGGCTGAACTACGGCCTACTGTAAACCCAGTCTGGACAGAAAGCACATGAACTAAACACAAAGCAGCTAAACTAAGAACTGGCTAATATTCTTTCTCCCTTCTGTAATAGAAAATAGAAAATAACTTCACTCACCTGCAGCCACGTGAAACACGACAGACACAAGATACAAGCACTTCATCATTACTGAGTCTTCTACACACAAACACCAATATCTCACATATAAATCCACCCACCCACATACATTTACATGCACACACACACACACACACACACACACACACACACACACACACACACACACACACACACACACACACAGAGCCTGACTGTCACTTGTTAATTTGGTTTTCAGGAAACCACAACAATCGCTGTCAGTTCCCTTTTTTTGGACAATCTTTTCATCACTATTTTTATACAGTATTTATATATGGTCTATATACTATAAGGTGTTGGTTTTATATTACTTCATAGAATTGTTATCTTGAGTAAGGTTTTTTTTGTACTGTAAGTAAACAAAAAATAACTCTCATATATTCTAGATCCATTACCACATAAAGTGAAATACTTTAAGCCTTTTTCGTTTGAATTTCAATGATTACAGCTTACAGCTCATGAAAATAAACAGTCCAGTATATCAAAATATAATAGAATAATAGAATAGAAAGAATATTTTCTAAAATCAATCCATCAATAATAAAAAAAAAACAGATTTACAATACAGAAATCTTCAGCTTCTTAAAAGTTTGTTTATTTATGCACTTAACACGTGATCAGAGCTGGTCTTGGCCTTACTCAATGATGAAGAGCTTGTAAGGCCCTCTGGCGACATCTACTGGTTAATCTTAGATATGTTCGGTTTTATTGCCTTTCACGTGCCCTTGTTCGACGCCAGTTAAACAGATGTAAAAAAAATATATCCTAATGTAGGGAGTGAAATTTAAGATTAAAAATAAATGTTCTATGACTTTAAATAAGATGTAGAGGTAATATCGCGAGAACAGAGATCCGTGTTGTTGGACTCGCGGGAGAACCGTTTGGTTCGGTTGTTGAGAGAGAGAGAGAGAGAGAGACATGACGCGCACCTTGTAATTAGATGTGGCTAATCTCTGATGTTCACCACTTCATGTTTAATAAATCGAGTGTCATGACTGCCAGTGCTCCTTGTTGTGTCCTCCTTGCAACAAAGCCAAGAACTCACGAACCTGCGCGCGGTAAGAACTTTAAAGCTCACACATAGAAATAACGCGCGTTACACTGGTGGCAGCGCTGGTTGGCTTGTTGTGTAGGAATACTTGTTTTTTACGGACTAAACAATGTGAATATCGCCACTTTAACCTGCAGAGACGTTGATACTGTTTTGGGACAGTTTTTTTTCACGCGCTCTTTTTTTTGCAAGTTCGGATTACGTGCGCTCTCTCATATAAAATGGCGGACGACGAGAATGACGCAGCTGCAATACAGAGAGACAGACATGTTGCAGACGCAGCAAACTCACATCTGCCATTTAAAATTGACCTTCCTCATCCTTTTTCAGGAGATGGTACAGAGCCTTTTAGTACATGGATACAGAGATTTGAGGTTGCACTTAATGTATCAGCTGTATCCACTGATAAAGCCAAACTTCTCCCTGTGAAGCTTACTGGCCCGGCATTTGCATATTGGCAGTCTCTCCCATCTGAGGTAAAAGCTGACTATGATTTAACTAAAGCCAGTTTGACCACTGTTTTTGGCCGTACAACATTTTTGGCTACATTTCAGACATTTTTGAATGCACGTCCACGTAAACCATTAGAACCTCTTGAAGTCTATGCTGCTGAGCTCACAAATTTTGTAACTGAGGCATTTCCACAATATGATGCAGCAGCGCGGAATTGTGAAATTTTTCGTCGATTTGTGACCGGGTTAGATCCATCACTTCAACTAAAAATTCATGAGCATGGCGCTGTGACTTTGGACAATGCTTTGAAAGTTGCCACTCAATGCGAGCGTGCTCAGTTGGCCATCAGTGTTGTTAACCCTTCAGCTGTTATGCCTGTGACGGTGCATCAACAACCATCAGCTAACACGATGACAGCAACCCACATCACTGAACTGGCAGCAGCCATAGCTGAACTCCGAACTGATTTGCACGCCTTACGCCAGTCTCATCTGCGACGGACGGATGAACGTGTGGATCAGCTTTCGCAGCGGATTTCCAGTCTTCAGGACGAGGTGACAGCTTCCACACTCTCTTCACATCACACCTGTGCAGCCGTCGATTATGACATCACAGCACATCATCGCCAGTCTGGCTTGGACGAACATCATCGTCATCGAGACTGCTGCTGTACTGCGCAACATGCACAGAGAGGTCGACAGCAACACCCTCGAGAGGAATGTTGTTCTTCACAGTACCACCGTGGCCGATCCCAACATGATCAGACTCCCTCACCTGATGACATCTCTTACCGAAGACATTGCAGTAACACTAATTCTTCTCGTGGTCGTGAGTCACACCACCCGCACACCACACAATCTGACCAATACAGCCCCCACAGATATCGTTATGAGAACTCCAGGTCTGGCCGCTCGTTTTCACGGGAGCGCCGACCTGATCTTGATCGTGACCATAGAACCCACTATGCACGCTCACCCTCACCCAGTCCACAGTATAGTCATTTCAGTTATCGCAGACATAGCTCTCCATCGCCACCCCCCAATTCCTATAGCTCACAGAGGTCTTATACTTCCCCCACGCGCCATGTGCACTTCTCTCAGTCTCACAGAGAGAAAGCCCCTTCCTCACCACACCGGGGAAACGAGTAGAAGCTGTCATTGGGGACCAAATGCCAGCTTCATTCCCAGTAATGGTCCACACTGATTTAGTTGCTTATAACTCCGCTCGACCCACACCTTTTATTCAAATTGCACTGGCTGGTACTGAACTTCATGCTTTGGTGGATACAGGGTCAGGTTTGTCTCTTATTACTGATGACTGTCGTAAATCCATTCCAGCCCTGACTACGCAATCTATCAGCAAGTCTTTTGTGTTAGCATCATCAGTAACTGGACAGCTACTAGACATACTTGGCTCTGTGACAGCTCCCATACATATCGGGGATGTCACATTTTCCCATGTATTCCATGTAGTACGTACTGCTACTCATCCTGTTCTCATAGGATGGGATTTTCTAATTGAACACAACATTACTGTTGACATACCAAAGGCATGTGTAAAACTATATAACACCTCAGTGCCTCTTTCACCACCCCACTCACTGATCCCGGTACAAAGTTCTGCAGTTAGTGTTGCTCAGGTGACTGTCCCTCCTATGTCAGAGATGGTAATTCCAATCTCTGTCAAGGATAGTAGCGTAGCAAATCCTTTCACTGACACATATGTAGGCATACTGGAACCACGGCCTCCTCCGGTCGTGACCTTAGGCGTCGCTCGAACACTGACCTCCATCCGCAAAGGGAGGGGCACGGTTCGAGTTATTAACCCAACTAGCGAACAAGTCTCTCTTGATGCTGGATGCCCATTAGGTCAGCTTTTCTCAGTCACTGGCAATACACACGATGAGTATGCGCTAGTCTCAGCCGTGACTACTTTTATAAAATCTGTCCATCCAATGCCTGAAGTGCACTTGGAGAATACAGAGTTAAACGCTGAAGAACGAGTACAGCTCAAGAGCCTGCTGACAGAATTTACAGACATTTTTAGCTCTCACTCTCATGACTATGGCAGAACTAATGTGGTTACACATAGCATTAATACTGGGGATGCCGTTCCAATAAAATTGCGCCCATATAGAACATCACCAGCTACTCAGGCTGTACTGCAACAGGAGGTGTCAAAGCTCTTGGACCACAACATCATTGAGGAGTCTCATAGTCCGTGGTCAGCTCCGGTTGTGCTTGTTCGAAAAAAGGATGGCACACACCGGTTCTGTGTTGATTATAGACGCCTCAACGAGGTTACAATTAAAGATTCACATCCTCTTCCTCGGGTGGATGATACCCTTGACAGGCTTTCGGGAGCTAAAGTGTTTAGTACTATCGATTTGACTGCTGGGTACTGGCAAATACCACTTAACCCAAATGATAAAGAAAAGACTGCTTTTTCTACGGGTACTGGGCTATATCAGTTCCGTATGATGCCAATGGGCATCTCCAATGCCCCGCCCAGTTTCCAGCGCTTAATGGAACTTGTGCTTCGGGGTCTGCACTGGAGTGTTTGTTTAATCTACTTAGACGATATTATCGTTTACAGTGTCGATTTCCCACAACATTTACAGCACTTGCGTGAAGTTTTCCAGCGATTCCGTACAGCTGGCCTAAAACTTAAGCCATCCAAGTGTCATTTAGCACATTCCTCTGTCACTTTTCTGGGCCACCGTGTTTCCAGTGCCGGTGTTGAGCCAGACCCATCTAACATAGAGAAAGTTAAGACATGGCCAGTCCCAAAATCAGCCACACAGGTCAGGGCTTTTCTAGGGTTGTGTTCCTATTACCGTCGATTCATCAGACATTTTGCCCATACGGCAGAACCCTTGTATCATCTTACACATAAGGGAGTACCATTCTCTTGGTCAGCTGAAGCAAATGAGACTTTCAATGTACTGAAACAGGCTCTGACGTCATCGCCAATTATGGCTTTCCCGAATCTCTCAGCTCCTTTCCTCCTTTACACCGATGCTTCCCTTCATTCATTGGGCTCAGTTCTTTCACAACGGGTGGAGGGAAAAGAGCATGTCATAGCGTACGCCAGTCATGTGCTGTCAGCTTCAGAGCGGAAATGGTCTACTTTCGATCGAGAGTTGTATGCCATTGTGTGGTCGGTGCGTCACTTCCGACACTATCTGGCTTGTCACCCGTTCACTATAATTACGGATCATAAGCCTCTGGTGGGTCTTAAGAAACTTCCTTTAGATCATGACCCTACAGGTAGACGAGCTCGTTGGGCCATAGAGTTGGACCTTTATGATTGGCGTGTCATTCACCGTGATGGCGCCAAACATCTTAATGCAGATGCCATGTCTAGGCGACCAGACATTACTCCTGTGGAATCGGTGAGTTGCTCTCGGGGTAATGTGTCCACCTTTTCGGTAGCAACCCAGACCACGTCTGTACCGTCCCAAACAAAACTGGTGTCAGCGTACACCCAAACAGTATCTATGAACAAAAGTATGTTGTCCACACCAGCTTTACTGTAAGTCACGTAACATCGAATCTTGTTCTAATCCTGAGCGAGTGGGATGTGAGGGAAAAACAAAGGTCGGATCCAGATTTAGTTGTTGTTTTATCTTGGATGGAAAGAGGGCATAGACCACCCTTATGGAGACTACGTGATGTCTCCCCATCCCTCAGAAAGCTATGGACGCAGTTTAGTCGCCTCATTATTCACAATGATGTGTTATGCCGACACTTACGCAACCCATTTGGTGATAATACCTTCCAGGTGGTCATCCCCACATCATTGATTCCTGAAGTACTTAGTCATGTCCATGGACACCCATCAGTGGGTCACTATGGTTTGGCCAAAACATTAGACAGAGCAAGGCGGTCGTTTTACTGGCCATATATGTCTAAAGACATCGCCAAACATTGCTCTCAATGTGCGGCTTGCCAGTCGCGGCGTTCCCCTGTGCCCCGACCGCAGGCGCCACTCATTCCAATCTCTCCTGACCGTCCATTTCAAATAGTAGCCGCAGACATAACAGAGTTGCCTATTTCAGCCAAGGGTAACCGCTATGCACTAGTAATGATGGACCTGTACACCAAGTTTGTCAATCTCTATCCATTAAAAGATCAGACAGCTGTCTCAGTGGCAGGTTGCATCTTTGACCACTACATTCCACAGCATGGTGTCCCTGAGGCCTTACACTCAGATCAGGGCAGACAGTTTGAATCTGACCTCATAAAGCACCTTTGTGTCTTGTTGTCGATCAAAAAGCTTCGGACGTCCCCATATCATGCTCAGTGTGATGGCGCGGTTGAACGATTCAATCGCACTCTAAAAGATGAACTTTCCAAACATCTTTTTGACTCTGGTAGGGAATGGGATGAGCACCTCCCGCAGGTTGCGTTGGCTTACAACACCACTACGCACACTAGCACAGGACTGACACCCTTCTTTCTGGCTCATGGCCGGGAAGCCCGCGTTCCCTTGGATACATTACTTCAAGATGATAATGCTACCAGTTCAGCAACAGCGGGCACACCAGCAGCATATGCATGTAAACTGCGCAAGAGACTGGCCTGTGCTTATCGTGCTGCCACGGCTTTTCGAGATAAGGCTCAAGACCAGCAACGTCTGTACTATGATCGTAACGTGAAATACACTCCGTATGTCAGTGGTGACATGGTTTTAGTAGATGATCCTGCTCACCGCCAAAACAAACTGTATCCACGTTGGGTGGGTCCGTATGAGGTTTTGCGACCAATATGCCCCTTTGGTAGTTCCACTCCTGTAAATTTTGAAGTGCGGGACACATCTAGACCTCATGGAAAAGCTAAAATCATTCATTACAATCGTATGAAACCGTATATCACTAACCCAAAGAACACCCATACCCTTAACTCCCCTTCCTCCCTTGTTCACCCACACACTCTGAACACCTTGTCTGGACTCCTCCCGCCCCACATTACACCAGTGCCACCGGGACTTCCCGCACCTCAGGTTTCTTTAGTGCCACCACTTTTGTCTCACCCCCAATTGCAACTGCCTGGAACCCCACAGCGTTCGTGCCATATGGGAAATGTGCTGGGCTCTGACTCTGGACTGTTGACTCCAGCATTGGGCTCATCTGAAGTGGGACTGTCAACGGGTGGTTCGGAATCACCTGATAATCCAGTGCCCACCCGAAATGTGCTTCCCAGGACTCGTCGAGTGCCTTCCTGTTATAAGGATTTTACACTTTATTAAATTGATGAAGGTTCACTGTTTGTTTATGCACAGGCTTAATATACATAACCAAAGGAATTTCAAGAACCTTACTTTTGAAATAACTATTCTAATAGGCTTATGTGATTTATGTTGTACTTTTGCTAAACATGTTTCTGTTATGTTGGCTCTTTTGATACAGAACTTGGGTTATGTGTTCTTTTGATTATTCCAGATGTTTACATTTCTTGATGCCGTATAAGTATGGTTGTGTTGTAGAAATGAGGACATTTCTTGTTAAGTAAGGGAGTATTATGTAGGGAGTGAAATTTAAGATTAAAAATAAATGTTCTATGACTTTAAATAAGATGTAGAGGTAATATCGCGAGAACAGAGATCCGTGTTTTTGGACTCGCGGGAGAACCGTTTGGTTCGGTTGTTGAGAGAGAGAGAGAGAGAGACATGACGCGCACCTTGTAATTAGATGTGGCTAATCTCTGATGTTCACCACTTCATGTTTAATAAATCAAGTGTCATGACTGCCAGTGCTCCTTGTTGTGTCCTCCTTGCAACAAAGCCAAGAACTCACGAACCTGCGCGCGGTAAGAACTTTAAAGCTCACACATAGAAATAACGCGCGTTACACTAACAACCTTTCGTCAAAACGAGAGTTGACAGTTTTATTGCCCCTTTGGGATTTTTTTTATGACCCTAGGAATGTGCAGGGAGGTGGTGCTCGATAAAAGGGGGTAGTAACGGTGCTTATGCGTTAGACATCGTTTCATTTTTTATGTTGATGTGAGAAGTTGATTTTTTAATTATTACTAATATTATTACCAGTGGAAAAATGAACGCTCATGAGGGTATAATTTCAGAGTTGCCTTTGACGGTTGTGTGTGAATCGTCTTTAACTAGGGCTCCGAAGAAACGCTTTATGTATCTGCGTCGAACTCAGCGCCCGCCGCGTGATTCGCTTCGGGAAGAGATGAGTCTGGATCAGGGGCATAAGTGGGGCTTTGTGTTTAAATACTTAGACGGGGAGATGTTTTTTTACCAACTGGAGAACGGTGAAACATTTAACCCCTGTGTTGAAAGAACAGCGATCACATCGAACGACTGGGGTGTGTTGAGTTTACTGATTTTTAGTCTACTTAAAGAAAGGAACGAGAACAAAGGATCCTTACCAGAGAGCGAGAACCTAAATCTGTGGGACGAGATTGAAGAAGAAGAAATTCCTGTTGATGAAACAACAACGGCTACAAAGAGTGTGGTGGTGGAAAACGAATCTAAGAAAAGACTGATGAGAATAATATGGGAGACAAAAGCATCAGCTACGGGAAAATGGTTCTACCGCGTGAGTTGGGGTTTGACCAGCAAGAACGAGCCTGAGGGTTCGGTGACCGTGGAGCGCTTCAACACCGAGTGTGGTGTTTTTCGCACAAGTCTGAGCATCCCTGTCGACGCCTGGATCCGAATGCACGAAGTTTTCGGCGGGCGAATCACAGGACTTTTCCACAAGAGTCGTGATTGGATGGATCAGCTCGTGACGAGACGCGCTCTCTCCTTCTAACTCCGCCTCTTCTTTAGGCGGTTACTTTAAATCCCTCTAGTTTCACAGCCTCGGAACATCCGTAAAGTTATCCGAATTTATGTCATCGGTGTCATGGCGAGCGACTCAACACAAAGTTCGATGCCTGAAAGTCAGCCGTGTGATTGGGAGGGCTGCGAGTGCGCGACGGTTACGGTGCGTGACAATGATGAGCCGGACGGATGGCTTTCCAGTTTTCATTTGGACGCGATAAAAACTGTGGTGACAAGGCTGTTAAGTATAGTCTTGTATCGCTACCGAGAGGAAACCTGCTATGGCTGTATCGTAGACCATCCTAGCCAGAAACACCACGAGTGTCTGTGGGGTTTTACGGACGAATTTTTCCAAAATAACTTTGAAGAAGTGCGTAAGAGACTATGGACTGATCGATTTATTCCGTCCATCCTACGCTTTCTGGAAGCCTGCAGTCTGTCTCCAGCGGACGAGACCAAACTGCGCGCGGTGTCCGAGACCTATCTACACGAGTTGAGAACCACCGAAGGCGTCGAAGAGACGCTTATACAAATACAGAGGGCGTTAACCGGACAGGACAATACAACGCCAAAGAACCGAAGCTTAGAAAAAGTTGTGAACTTTTGGTACGGGAACGACGTCTGAAGAAGATGGGTAACTGCTTGAGAAAATGGAGTTCGTATATGCACGAGTATCTGGTGATCAGCGAGTTGCAGAGACTGGTGGTTAAAGTAATCGAAAACAGAGTCGACGACGCTTTAAAGTTTAAATCCAATTTCAACTGTGTACCCGGCGAGGTAAAGAGATTCGAAGAGATTCTATGTATTATTAAATCTGTAACCGGTTCTACATACTGGGACGAGCTTGTGCAGGCTGTATTACACATGAACGAGAATTCCCCAGTTATTACTTTTTGTAAGATTATTGATGTTTTGATTGAAAAAGAAATGAACATACATCATATGTTTACACTTTATGC
This sequence comes from Clarias gariepinus, assembly GCF_024256425.1. Taxonomy (NCBI): domain Eukaryota; kingdom Metazoa; phylum Chordata; class Actinopteri; order Siluriformes; family Clariidae; genus Clarias; species Clarias gariepinus. The sequence goes on along the minus strand of NC_071101.1, from coordinate 40,553,068 downwards.
GTTGTTTATCGATATTATGGTTATTTTTTTTAAAAACAATCATTCTGTAGACGTTGTTAACGACTTGCGGAAAATACATGATGCTGTTTTATATAGAAATGGCAATGTAATCCTTATACAAGCTTTAAACGTAATCAAACGCTATTAATATTACTACGTGATTCTTCTTCTTTTTGTTGTTTGTCTGTTTATATATAATCCTTATACAAGTTTTGAACATAATCAAACGCTATTAATATTACTACATGATTCTTCTTCTTTTTGTTTTTTTTGTTGTTTGTCTGTTTATATATATATATATATATATATATATATATATATATATATATAAATATATTCCTTATAAAAGCTTTGAACGTAATCAAACGCTATTAATATTACTACGTGATTCTTCTTGTTTTTTATATATATAAATGTAATCCTTATACAAGCTTTTGAACGTAATCAAACGCTGTTAATATTACTACGCGATTCTTCTTGTATGTTTTTTTTAATGTAATCCTTACACAAGGTTTGAAGGGATACGTGATTTTTTTCTTCTTGTATGTTGTTTTTCTGAAAATAAAGGATATTCTTTTTTAACTCTCATGTCTTTTCATGTCATCTCCTAATTGAGCTTTTAGCAAAATAAAGGATATTCTCACAGCGTGTAAGCAAACTTCCTAAGGGTCATAAAAACACTCATACCTCCTAATTGAGCATTTAGCAAAATAAAGGATATTCTCACATCATGTAAACAAACTTCCTAAGGGTCGTAAAAAACACACTCACACCTCCTAATTGAGCATTTAGCAAAATAAAGGATATTCTCACAACATGTAAACAAACTTCCTAGACGAGTGATAAAGCTAAATGGGTCATAAAACACTTTAGAGTGTCATAAAACATGAATCGGTTTTAAGCCTAACAGATCTTTTTTTTTTTTTTTTTTTTTAAAAACTCACACACCTTAAACGACAAGAGTAGAGTAAGTCTTAACCATAAACACTCACTCGGATCAAGGATAAAGTTAATCAAATAGAGAGAGAGATGTCTCGAAACCTCGATAGGCTGATGGAAAAAATATATTACGATCCATCGCACCCCGCTAGTTTCGGAGGGGTGCAGAGGCTGCATAAGGCCGTACAGAACGAGTCTGGGCAGAAAATAAATATCAAGAGGGTTAAGGATTTTCTAGCCGAACAAGACGCGTACACACTGCATAAAACGGCCAGGACGAGATTTCCGCGAAATAGAGTTTTTACTTCAAGACCTCTCAATCAGTTCCAAGCAGATCTCTGTGATATGCAAAAACTGGCGTCCTATAACGACGGTTTTAAGTATTTACTGACGGTGATAGATATTTTTTCAAAGAAAACATATGTAAGAGCTATAAAGAAAAAATCAGCTACCGAAGTAACGCCTTTGCGTCGATTTTAAAAGACAGCGGGATTCCACGTTTCCTTCAAACGGACAAGGGGAGCGAATTCTACAATAAAACCTTTCAAACTTTAATGAAAAAGAATAATATCACGCTTTTCAGTACGTCCAGCGATGTGAAAGCGTGCGTGGTCGAGAGATATAATCGGACGTTGAAATCGAAACTCTTTCGCTATTTTACCGCTAAAAACACTTTAAGATACATTGACGTGTTGCAGGATTTCGTCAATAGCTATAATAACACCTACCATTCCAGTATAAAAATGACCCCTATGCAAGTGACCTCCGAAAACACTTCCCAAGTTTTTCAAAACCTCTACGGTACGTTCCCTCTACGACATAAGAAAAAATTAAAGATGAATTTTAAAGAGGGCGACCTGGTCAGAATATCCAAGCTGAGAGGTGTTTTCGAGAAAAAATATACACAGAGTTTCACGGACGAGATATTTAAGGTATCCGAATGCATACCGCGTTTCCCTCCCGTGTATAGATTAAAGGATTATGACGGTGAAGCGTTAGAGGGTACTTTCTACGAGGCCGAATTACAGAAAGTAAAGGTCGCAAAAGACAGAGTCTTTCAGATAGAAGACATTCGGGGTGAGCGTATGATAAGGGGGGTGAAACATTATCTAGTGAAATGGCGAAACTGGCCTGAGAAATTCAACAGCTACGTGAAAGCCTGCGATCTGATCAATGTATAAAATATCAAACTCGAGGATGCAGTATCATTCACGCTATGGAACGCTCAAGCAGAGAGGCTTTTTACATCACCTTACCCTCGAACGCCAGCTACGACGTGTTTAAAAATAATACAAACTCGAGTTTTCGTGTCGACCTGGCGAAGCATATTGTCCTTGACGGTGCTTGGGAAGTGGCGCTAACCGATGTATCATATTCGCATTCCTGGCATAACCTGCCAAGAGAGGGAGCGGAATTTACGTGGATAGACACATGGGAACACGGAGGCCGCGGTGGCGCCGACGAGCTGGATTTGAGCGCCTTTACCCCGCACAGAGCAAAAATAAAATACGGTGTTTATGAAGATAAAGATCACCTCATGAAAACTCTGAACGAGGAGTTTAGACTGATAGGATGTGACGTTGGGTTGAGCTTTAACAGAAACCTACAGAGTTTCCAATGGATGGGGAGCGGGCGCTATCGTCTGCGTTTTACAGCGCCTCTGTGTTTCATGTTAGGTGTGAAGCCTGCTAAATGGTTTACGACAGGCCCCGGACCAAAAATTTCCCCATTTCCGGCCGACATGAAAGCGGGATTTTATCATCTCTATTTCTATACCGACGTTATCACCCCGCAGATCGTAGGTGACGCATATGCGCCTCTGCTCCGCGCGGTTAAAATAGAGGGGAAATATGGTGATGTTATCACTCGCTTGTACGGCACTCCCCAATACGTACCAGTGGCTAAGAACCATATTGAAAACATACACGTGGAGATTAAATCTGATCAGAATAAACAAGTAGTCTTCACCTACGGTAAGACGATACTCACGCTCCATTTCAGACCTGTTAAAACGTCAATATGGCCTCGTTAACTTACAGAGCGGACCCCAGGCGCTTTGTAACTTACTATGAAAACCAGGTAGGAGGCTTACCGGGGTTTACCGGCGCCCCGGTTATGTACGGACGAGGAGTCGGGTCGGTTTTTTCGAGACTGTTTCGTTTTATAATCCCTCTGGTAAAAAAGGGTTTTAGCGTTGCTAAGCCTCATCTAAAAACAGCTGCTAAGGGCATCGCCTCGGACGTGCTTAGCAGAGCCGTCAGGAAAACAGGCGAAGGTTCGGGAGATCAGGAAGGGTCAGGAATCGGAATTCTATCTCGGAGAGCTCTAAAACGCCCGCCCGGTCAGCGTGTATCAAAGTCTAAAAAACGAAGAGTAACTAAGAAGAGGAAATCAGTTGGTGAAAGTAGATCTGCGGGAAGGAGGTCGACGGCTAGGTCTAGAGACATATTTCAGAGTTGAAAAAAAAAAGAAACAAAAATCAGACATGGCTCTTTTACACGAAAAATTGGCCGAATGCGCCATGACGGAGCTTGATTTATTTTCGGCCCCTATGACCCAGCTCTCTATCGAAGAGAGCCAACGCATAGAGATTCAACCTTTATCCGCAATAACCGATAGAGGTCCGATAGAATTCATAATAAACGGTAGCGGACATCAATATCTGGACCTTTCTGAAACATTATTATTTTTAAGATTAAAAATTACTAATCCAGACGGATCTGATATCGCACCCGACACGCCCGTGGGGTTAGTGAATTACCCCTTAAACACAATTTTTTCACAATGCGACGTTACACTGGGAGACCGATTGATCTCCCAAGCCAGCGCCACGCATCCTTACAGGGCTATTATAGAGACTCTGCTGAATTATTCAGAGGACACTCTGAAAAGTCAATTCAGCGCCGGTCTGTTTTACAAAGACACAGCGGGAGCCATGGATTCAGTGGTGGTGATAAACGGCCCAAATCGAGGCCTTGTTCAGAGGGCCCGATTCAGTCAGGAATCTAGGGAGATTCATCTGCTAGGCGCCCTTCATGCAGACATTTTCTTCTGCGAAAGGCTCCTATTAAATGGTGTGGATTTGCGAATCAGGCTGATTCGCTCTAGCGAAGAATTTTCCCTCATGCATCCGAGCAATCGTATTTACCATCTAAAAATACTGGGAGCGTCTCTCTTTGTCAAGAAGGTCTCGGTCGCCGCCGCTGTACGTTTAGGTCACGAGACGGCCTTGGCACGAGGCAATGCCTTGTATCCTATTTCGCGTATAAACGTGAAGACCTACTCGATCCCTGAGAATTCCCGCGTATGTAACCACGAGAATCTATTTCTAGGGGCTACCCCTAAATACGTGGTGTTGGCTATGGTGAATCACGAAGCGTTCACAGGTAAATGTGACCTTTCACCATTTAATTTCATGCATAACGACGTCGAATATCTAGCGTTGTGTCAAGACGGTAGACAAATCCCTGCCAAAGCGTTCCAACCTCAGCGGTGGTGTCTCGGCCGTTTTCGCACGCGTTGCCTGATGAGGCGTCGAGGCGGTGGTATCAGAGTCGTAACTTTTACCCGACGAGCCGTCCGCGCCACCGTCTTTAAGCGATTCAATGTCCCGCCGCGCTTGGTTGTTGAGGATGATAGACAAGGGGATATTCAGGATCGAGAGTGTCTGTGTAAAAGCGTTCCAACCAGCGGGGCGCCTGATAAGAGACATCTTCCGTGTACTTGTTAAATGTTTCATCAAATCGACTATGTGGGAACCGTTAATCACACGCTTCTTAAAAATAAACTCCCCATTTTCGTTCCACTCCCCAGGCCCTGAGGCCTCTGATATCTTTTGTAAAATATAACCTGCATTCCTTTTGAAACGAGGGTTAACGCAGTCGATAACGTCGTTTAAAATAACGTCTTTTCTTTCTGGTCCTCGACGCGCCCTTCAGATTCTTTAGGTAAAGTAAAAGTGATCTCTCGAGTCTCCCCTTGCTTCTGTTTCTGAAGATTAAGGTATCTTTGCAGGAGAACGTTGTACTTTTTTATTTTCTCGTCGGGTGATAAGCCTTTCTGATCCAGGATCTCTCTCATCTTCTGATCCAGCTCATTCTCGGCAGTCTCTCTGATATTTTCACCGTGCTTAACCCTGTCGTTTAGTTGGTTTAGTTGTTCAGGGGTGATGAGATACATTTTGCGCGAGGTCATTGTTTTATTTAGAAATAGCACCGCCGATCAGCTGCGCTACGAACGGTAGAGCCGTGGTAAGTAAAGGTAGGAGAAAACCGCCTGTTTGAAGAATTTGTCTTTTCTGCGATACGGGCGTCTCCTTATCGACGATCAGTCTAATGTGCTTCTTCTGTCGCTTGAGTTTATTATACTGATGTCTCGACACAGGGATATTCCCTTTCAAGAGGTTTAAAGCAATCTCGCACAGAGCTCTAATGACATCAGTTGAACACGTTTCCAATATAGCTTTACGCTGACGCGGAGGAATGGAGACTAAGGATCTGAGCAGGGGCATGTTTCTTTTCATACGAGCAGACATTTTATTATTATTATTTTTAATTGATTACTTTTTCTTGGGTAAATATACACAAGCCGTCTCTGCGGGTAGTAGACCGGCTCTCAGTCTGAAGCGGTCTGGACAAGAGGGTGTCAAGTCTACTAATAAATAGCCATGGGGGTTATTTGTAGCGTCTTCGTAACTCTCCAAAAAGAAGGCCCTCTGCCTCGGTAATATCTGATTTGCTAATATAGACATTTGTAGCTTGTCACGGGGGTTCTTAAATAAAATAAGATGAGTGCAGTTTAAGTTGAGGGTTCTACTGTATTTACCTTTATGAAAAATGTTCTGAGTCAGAAACATAACGGACATATTCCTGTGATGACGATACTGCGTGAAAATTTTAACAACTTCGGGATGATCGGAGGCTTCCAAAACGACGTCGTCCAAAATAATCAGATGATTTTTATCTTGAGGAAAAATTGTTTTATCATCAAACGAATCAGGCAGACCTTCTAAAAATGTTATCCTTTTATTCAAGATTTTTTGCATTTCACTGTACATTGGCTGGAAACACGTGTATATCCATACAATATTATCAGGCTGTGTATCCAAAACATGTTTACAATTTTCCAACACGTTCTTAACAAAGAATGTTTTCCCTGACCCACTGGGTCCCACAACCAGACAGGAAAATGGTAATTTTAGTCTAGGGTCGAAAACCATTTGCTCTGAGACTTCGAGGTGCGACATTCTTTCAGTAACCAAAAGGTAAGCTCGCGCCTCCGGTCAAGAGACGTCTCTTGTCAAAAACGACACAAAACTTTTTATCGATCGAGGAGTTTTTTAAGCGAAAACCGTTCTTCTCGCGAACGATGGTGTGTTGCGGCGTCGTGAGAAAACTCTCGCGTGAACCACCGATATAATCTTCAACGAGGTCTTTCACGGTGTCGAAGTTGATTCTTTGACAACATTCGTACGTCTGTGTGATGCCTTTAACACGCAGCACTACTTTAGACGCTCTAGTCTGATAGGCGTAACTTTTAGGACCGGCAGAAACAAATTCTTTTATCGTATCACCGTCCAACTCGTCCGTTAACTGGCCTAAATAATTCCCCAGCTCGAGAGGGGTCTCGCCTTCTCTGGTTATATAAATCAGGCTGTCGGTGTCATAATACAAGACTCGCTCTTGCAACTGATCCAAATAACCATACAGTGTCATTCGGCCGTAGCCCGTTGTAAAGGCCGCAATAAAAACATTATCTGTTTTGTTGGGGGGAGCGATACAACGCTCGCTGTGCTGCCATTGTAACATCGCTACGTTCTCGTTTAGAAAACTAAAATAGTTAACATTGTAATTACCTGAAAACATGTAATTAAAAAAGATTTCAGGATCGTTTATGAGTTCGGTGTTAATCATGTTAGAACGCTGAGCGAATTTACCCCAGAAGCTGTTCAGACAGAGTTTAGCCACTTGTCTTCTGGCAGGGTTAAAGGCGATTTTGGTGGCGTCTAACAGAATTCCCTGCTTAGTGTTATAGTCGGCTATGTAACGTTGTTTACCCTCCTCGTCTGTAACCTCCGATGGATATCCGCTTGCCTCTTGTTTACTTTTTAAAAAAGTTTTAATGTAACCCTTGAAAAGGTCGGCACTCTTCTCATTAAAGTGCCATACCTCGGTGATCTAAGCTATTACATAACCCTTGTCTAAGGCTAGAGTAAACTCCTGTCAATGCGCGTTCCTCGTCAGTGTGTGTGCAAGAACCTCGCTGGAAATTCAGATCGGCGCATGTACGACAGAGAGTAAAAACCAAACGGCCTTGCGCCGATCTATAAGGTAAAACAGGGAAAAATAAACCTCTTGGCGGATAAACTCGAGCTCTTATTAATCCGAAATATTCGCGGGGGTTTCCGAAATCCTTAAAGATTATTTCAGGATGACCCATCGGATACGTGAATGAATAATTTACATAGGGGTAGAGGGACGTCACGTCCACATACCTCACGCTTTCAGAGGGACCCGTCGTGTAACGCAATCTTACGGGGCAGGTCCGGCCACCGTACAGCGCATCGCGGGGGGAGAGCGGCTGAGGGGGATTAAAGCTTTTAAGAAAACTCTGCAGACCTTGATGTGTCTGTTTCATCTCGACCCACGTATGCTCTCTTATAGCTACGACTTTCACCCCGTGCGTATGTTGTAAGCGCCGCAGTTTCTCCTCACTCTCCTCGTTCATGCATTCGTACGTTTTACCCTTAAAGGATTAACGTCTTGTGGAGAAAAGCATTGCGTACAGCCGTGATAAAAACAACCCTGAAATTCATAAACTGTCGGCACATCGTTTACCACGGAGTAACCATCTACAAAATACCGCCCCAGCTTCTTTTCGCCCGTGTTCAGAGCATGTTGGATAAATATATTTTCGCTGAACATTACCCATTCTAACCATTGAATACCAGCATCCGAATATCGTTTATACTGTTTCCTGTAATCGTCGGGGGAAGGTATAGCGATTGTGCGTTCTCGTAGGAAATGAGTGCAGAAAACAGACATACAGGCCGACGCTATGGTGGCTGACTTAAAGGGATCGACCCCGGCCTCTTCTACAAACTCTTTTCTAAACTTTGAGCAAGCCATCCTGAGTATTTCGGTATCGTTCCTGCAATAATACCTGGCTTCCTCCCTAAAATTGAAAGTCCCCTCACACACGGTGCTATACCATGTCAGAAACTCGCTTCTGTGTTTCTCGGTCATCTGATCGACGCCGTAATATTTGGGGCCAGGGTAAGCACCTACATAGGTCAGATTCCCCTCGGAGCTGAAACGATGTGGAAAATAGCCTTTAACCTTTTCGGGAAAAACCCAGGGCTTTTGGAAGCTGCGAGAGAGGGAATGGGAGAAAAGACGCGGAGTCGATAAATTTATGTTTATAATCGGGCTCTGTGAATAGAATCACTTTACTCCCCTGCATAACGATCTCTGGTTTTATGCCAAGGTCGATCATTGCGTTGATTATAATGTACCCGTCGAATCCTTTTGAATTATGAGCGACAAAGATGGCTCGGGTGTAGCATGGCCTCCTGAAGCGCAGAACGAATTCTTTGGCGCAGTCAACCCCGTCAGCACACCACTCTTTACCCGCCAGTGTTTTTGTGCTCACGAAAAAAGGTGTGTGCGTGCCGTCCCGGTTTGGAAAGGTTTCAAAATCGTAAAACACGATTTTCCTTGTGTAACGTATATCGATGAGCATAGGGAGTATGTAACACTGGTGCCGGTCTGCTTCTGAAATAAACTCTGTTTTCTGACCGCAAATCTGACACTTGAAGCCTGGACATTCGTGAGGTTTTGAAGGTTTAGTTAAACTCACAGAATACAATCTTTTACACGTTAAGCATTTCTTGACCGTGTCACATTGACTCGCGTAGACACCGGCTCTCGGATGCCAATTTTTCTCCTTATGCATGGTTAAGCAGTAAAGAGAGCGACAGGATCTATTGCACTCGTGACACGTTATATATTCCGGTTCGTGATGGCTGCACCCCGAATCCAGACACACGTTACAATGACCTTCACACATGTGCGACAGAGCGTTTTCGTAGCCCTTGTAGCAGAAATCGCAGACCTTACGGACACCTAGAAAAGCCGCGACATTTTTTATACCGTAGTAATGATTCTCAAAGAGAAATAAGAACAACGTGGTGGATTTTTGAGGGGTAGAAGTATGGAAATTAGCCAGTGTCTCTCTCTCATCGGTTCTGTAAAACACTACAATTTTACAATCCAACACACGTTCGAATTTAGGTATGTCTGAAAAAGATACAGGGGTATGCTCAGACAATCCCGCTTTTATCTGAATCTCCCGACCGAGCGTTTCGGCTGCAGCATCAGTGATCTCGGGTTGAATCAAATGAGCTAGGTTGATGGCGAAACATAACTGATCGGACGGATTTTCTACTAAATAGAGCAATCTCTGCTTCTTTTTAAGGATTTCACAGTCCAACGTTTTTTTCAACAACCTCTTCCCCCCGCCCCGATGATTTCTAACAATCTGAACAACAATCTAGGGTCTTATCGCATAACACCGACATGTTAGATTGAACTAAGCGGTCTAGTAAATCCTGGAAAACCGACAGATCGGCTCCTTCGGAGACTTGTAGCATGGAAGAGAGACCGTTTCTCAGACTCTCGCCTCTTAACTCTAGCTGTATCACGTCTCCCTCCTGAGCGTATGAAGGCGCTTTATTGACTATGTCAAACACGCCACCCATCACGTCCCCGTAAAAAGAGCCGTAATCTGCTACCTCGCTCTGCGGCAAATTTAATAACTGTCTTATTTCTATATTATTAAATCGTGACCTCGTCACCACCCGGGGTTCGTCTGAGGCAGTCTCCGATGGGTTATTAGCGCTACTTTGATCATTAGAGCATGGGGGATCAGCGGGGGGTTCTACTATCGAGGTGTCGAGATCGTCACCTCCTCTTCCTATTAGCCTCTGGATATTGTCTACCGTTGAGTTTACGGAATGAGAAGGGGAAGAAACAGAACAGGGGTGATCTGTGGAAGCTTCCTGCATAAGATTGTTTATGCTTGCCAAATGAAGTAACGTGTTTTCTATTTGCGCGAGTCGTGAAGCTAAAGACTCGGGCGCGTTATCTGATAATAATTGGTGACGTGTGTGATCTGGTGATGTCTGTGATTGGTGATGTTGTACGTCCTCTTTTACAGACTCGGGCTGTCGGAGGGATTTTAGCTGGTTTATTAATGACTGATATTCTATTCGCTGCTGATGATTCGTTGTAGAGGTTACCTCGTCATCTTCTGAGCCGCGTAAACCGTTTGTTAACTGTAGTAGTGCAGCTTCTATTTCAGAAAGCTGAAATGTCAGAGACTCTTTATCTGTTTCATTGTTTATAGAGTTTGTGTTATGAGTATTTACAGAGTCTGGACGGTGAAGGGATAATATCTGATTTATTAACACTTGATATTGTTGCTGATCCGCAGCGTCGGTGTTAGGAACCGAGGGAACGTTTATTGATAGTGTGTGTAACTCTGGTTGGGAACCCCGTGAATCAGACAAAGACGACGTCAAAGAGTGTTGGTTATCATTATTTACTAGCTCATTTTCCATATCTAACATTTCTGTAAAGTCAATGGTAGCAACATCAACATCATCAACATTTACATGAAAGGCCATACTTTTCAACACAGTTTAAACACAAAAATAAAAAACACCCTGGTACAGAAAAAAAAAATCAACGGAGAAGCGAGTGCAAAGTTGCGCTAAACGTAATACCGATTGCCCAGAGAACCTCTTCCCTCGGAGGCTGGTGATAACGGCCATACGGTGCTGAAACGCTCCTGTAGCTCAATTTTCTTCTTCTTCTTCATCGAATATGACTCTCTGTGTAGGAATATCAGAAGCGCAAGAAATTAGGTTGTGGAATTTTTTTTTTTCTACTCATGTGATAAAGATACAGCCCCTGGGGGTAAAAACTCACCGTGTGATGATGAGGATGAAGAGGGCGAAGCCGAAGTTCTCCGACGACGACTTGGTCGGGATCTTTCGCTTAACCCCTCTTGTTCACCTCGAGCTTGAAGAGGAAGCGCACCCGGCTGCTCAGATTGTTCCGGCAAGGAGCTGCTTTTAGCCCCGTTCAAGGTTTGCTCGGAGGCCTCCGCTCCTCCTGCTGTAGACCCGTTCAAAGTTTGCTCGGGGGCTTCCGCTCCCCCTGATGTTGTCACCTCTAAGGGTTCGGGCTCAAGGACGCTCATCAGCTCAACGTCTTCTACTACCAATGAAGGAAAAAAGAAAAAAAAAAAGAGTAACCTTTTTTTTTTTTTCAATGCATCAACATAAAAATAAAATAAATAAACGAGTAGAAAATAACCCACCGTAACTAGGATCAGATTGCCTCTGTAGATGAGGCGGACCAGACGTTTTATCGGATATTCCGTCAGCAGCAGTTTCTGAAACATCATATAGGTTAATATTTTAGGTTAATATATATATATATATATATATATATATATATATATTACCCCTCTAAATCACGGTAAACTCACCGATAACCTTAGGCGTAGATCGCGACGGCTCCGTTGTTTTAAAAATCAACGTTTCTAATTCAAAAAAAAAAGTGAAACTCAGTTTAGCTACAACAACAATTTCTCTAGAAGGTAAAAAAAAAAATATATATATACACAAATACATAAGAGAAAAAAAAACCTCACCGTCTTGCCATCCGGCTTCTGATACAACGTCGTAAGAATCAATAGTCAGGTTGTTTACTGCGGAGTTTAAAACGAATTCTTTTTTTTTTAAAAAAAAGGACAACATAAAACTAGTGTAGATAAATAACATTTGAATCTAGTCTCTACCTGGAGCCATAGCGAAGACGCGAGAAGCGAAGACACGTTGTTGTGCAGACCCACGGAGAAATGCCAGAGTTTTTTTGCGGCTTCGCTCAATTGTAGGTTTTTTTTATACAACCTCATAGCACAGAACATAAAACATAAACGGTCATAAAATAAACGTCAAGAACTTTCGCGCTACCCTGTTATTTCTTTAACATACAAGTCTACCCAATGGCCATAATCGCTCCCTAGAGATCGATCATAACATAGTGGTTGTTAACACTAACGGTGAAAGTTTTTTCTTAAAGTTATAAAAAATACCATGTTTTATATATATTTTTTTATTTTTATTTATTTTATTTTATTTATTTTTTACTCTAGTTTTGACTTATAAGTATAGGTAAAAAAAAAAAAAAAACAGTTAGGCCTACAACCCATCTCCTTAGAGCAACGCCCTGCTCACCATCAGAGCATTTCTGTCCCATTAGGTCGTAAGACATTTTACATTGATATTTCACGGACCCTGGCTCGCTTCTCTTTCTCTTATTAGTATTTTATTTCAGACACCTTCTTTAGCTCTAATTGTTTTAAAAAGTTGTAAAACTATTTTTTTTATTAGTGAAAAAACATAAGCTTTTAGATGAACGTTAGAGAAACTTACTTTAAAAAAATAAAAAGAGGAGGCGGAGTTTCGTCACGCACAGATCCGGCCAATCGCGGCTTCTGAAGGGAAGGCCATTTCGTTTCGTTCAGTTGCTCGACAAACTCAGCGCTCATTCTGTACCAGACGAGACAACGCTGATCACGCATGCGTATAACATCGGACAAGCTCACGCCGCAATAGTTTTTTCCTTCTCAAAGGTTCAGGGCTCTCACCCTTTGGTAACGCTTATTCTTTTTCTTTTTTTTAAAAAGTAACTTAAAAAAAAAGTAACAAGTTCTATTGGCCTCAGTCATTTAAAGTGATGCACGTTTTTTCTTATCACACTGAATAAACGTTTCCATGTTCTCCCGTTGGTAATAAATACACTTCCCCATCTTAATAGTTAAGCACAAACATCTTGAAATGAGTTCACACACTAAGCATGTTCTTTCAAAAAATGAAACAAAAACACACTGAACAAATTCTTACAAAAAGTAAATGAAAAAAAAACCATATATGAAATAAATGAAATAAACGATGATTAAATAAATGAGTAAATACGTACATAAATAAAAATAAATGAAATAAGTGAATGTCTAGGAATGCTTAGGTGAAACACCCCCACCCCTCCCTGCACATTCCTAGGGTCATAAAAAAAATCCCAAAGGGGCAATAAAACTGTCAACTCTCGTTTTGACGAAAGGTTGTTAGGATATATTTTTTGATGTAATTACTCTTAGTTACATCAGTTACACATTGTTAGCACAATCTCCAAGTGGTTAATTACAAGTAATGTCTGAAATTATGATTAAAAGATTGTTTATAAGGATTGCATCTTATTTAAAAGTATTTTATTTTGATTTCAATGTAAAAGTAAAACGGGCTTGTAAAATAAACATAGTTAATATGACGTGTGGGGAGCATAATGCTAATGACTGGTTTGTAGAAGAGTTTACAAATGGTGTAAAAAAACTGGTTTGTTGTTTGTAAAAGCAGGGTTTAAGCTTTCTGGGTTTGAGATAATTACACCTGTGAAGGCCAGTATAGGGCACCTTTATCACAGATAACTGCATTAATACAGCAAGGCATGGATGCGATCAGCCTGTGGCGTTGCTAAGGCATTACTCAAGACCAGGTTTAATTGCAGCCTTCATCTTTTTTGTATTGTTGCGTTGTTTGTTACTCATCATTCTCTTGACAATACCCGATAGATTCTCTGTTCATTTCAGGTTAGGTAAGGTGGTTGGCCAATCAAGCACAGCAATATAATAGTTAGGAAAACAAGTTACTGATAGTTTTGGCCCTGTGGGCAGGTGCTACTGTAACCCACTCGGGTATTTGAGATTGTGGAGGACCCCTTCGGTATTTTCTAATAACTGAAAATATGTATTTTTTTTGTTGCTCACATTGTATGTATTTTTCTCTTGCTTGATGTATCGTGGGTTCAGGTGTATGAAGCAGAAGTGTGTTTTTTTGGTTCTGTTGTGAAATATAATTCACTATGGGAGAAGTGTGTTGAGGGTTGCTGACGTCACTTTAGCGCCAGCTCGTGGTGAGACGTGCAAGCCGCATTTCGGCTCCCACTTTTTATTTATTTTTTATTTAACCTTTATTTATCCAGGTAAACAGTTTGAGAAACACTTCTCATTTACAAACATGACCTGGCCAAGAGGCTACAGAAATCAAAAAGGACATACTGTACAACTATACATAGACAAACACATGACACACAAGCAATTACATTAAAAAAGGTAGACAACAAAGAAAAAGAATAAAGTGCTTAAATATGTGTATAAATATATTTCATAATTGTCAACAGGAACAGGAGTCAACTATGTAATTTTGAAAGTTTTGCTTTAAGGTGGATATTGGGATTAGTAAGTTTCAGGGTATTTTGTAGTATGTTCCTGTCGTGTACTGCTGCAAAGCGGAAGGCATTACGTCCGAAGACAGTAGAAGTGGGGGGGGTACTAAATTTGATCAAATTACTTGATCTTGTGCGATAGGCGTTATGAGCAACAAGAAGAAGAGATGACAAATAGAGAGGTGTCTTGCCCAGGATTGTCTTGTATATGAAAAGAAACCAGTGAAGGGAGGCCCAGCCCACCAGTTTATACAGATCACAGTAATGAGTGTGAAAGGGTGCATTAGTGGCAAATTGGATGGTTGAATGATAGAGGTTGTCAACTTTTTTTAGAGCTGTGTTTGGTGCCATTCTATAAATAATATCGCCATAGTCCAAAATTGGCAGTACTGTCATCTTAGCAAGGGTGCATTTGGTAGCATGAGTAAAGGAAGCTTTATTGCGGAAAAGAAAGGCTAGTCTAGCTTTAACTTTTATTTAAAGGTTATTGATGTGTGTAATAAATGACAGGGATGAATCCAACCAGATACCTAGATATTTATATTTGTTGACATACTCCAGAGCCATACCGTTCATGCAAGTGATTGTAGGTGGAGTCACGGTGACTGCACTTAATCTTATTCATTTTCGCCATTCCATGTTTTAAATGTATACCTGAACTGTTTCATTGCATTAGTGCTGGGAGGATACAGTGTGTGATCGGACTGTCTCATAACGCTGCGATCGTTTAGATTCGTGTCAGGAGGGAGAGTAGTTTCAGGCTTCCTTAAGGTGTGAATTGTGGGCAGGGCTTAGCTACATATATTGAAGGTGTCTCCACTTGTGTCTGTAGCGGTTAATAAGAATATCCTGCACCAAAGGTAGTGCACAGAAAATTGACTCGAACTCTTGTTTACCAAGAAGTTACAAGTTTTTATAGACAGTTACCTCAGTCTAGCATGTGCCTTCAACCTATCTCTGTCAGTTCTCACAGACCAAGATGCTTTTACTCACACAGCAGAGGCAGATCTCCCAGAAACCTCATCTACTCTCCAATACTGTCTCATTGTCCTGCACTGGTGGTAGGTGGGCTCTGGAACTGCCAATCCGCTGTAAGGAAAGCAGACTTTATCTCTGCCCTAGCTACCCATTACTCTTTTGACTTTCTAGCACTAACTGAGACCTGGATATCTCCTCAGAACTCAGCTACACCGGCTGCCCTATCCTCTGCCTATGTATTCTCTCACACTCCACGAGAAACTGGCAGAGGTGGTGGTACGGGTCTTCTGTTGTCCAAGAGATAGTCCTTCTCGCCTATCACCCTGTCTCATCTCAGTTTTTCATCATTTGAAATTCATGCAGTTAAGGTAACCTCTCCAATTAACCTCCACATCTTAGTTATTTACCGTCCTCCTGGCTCTCTAGGAAACTTTCTAGATGAAATGGACATACTTCTTAGTCTTTTTCCTTCTGCTAACACTCCTCTCACTGTTCTAGGAGATTTCAACCTTCCATTTGATAAACTCCAATCCTCTTTCCTTCTCCCTCTCCCTAACTCCTTCTCTTTAACTCTAAACAGCTGCCCTCCTACACACAAGGCAGGAAATTCTCTCGACCTTGTTTTCTGCCGCCCTTCCCCAGTCACAGATATCACTACTATTCCTCTTCATAAATCTGATCATTACCTGGTATCCTTCACCATAACCCTTCCCATTCTATGTAAACCTAACCACCAAAATGTCTCTTTTACCCGCAAAAACCTTCACTCTGTCTCGCCTTCCTCTATGTCTTCATACACCCTATCATTCCTCCCAGACGCAGACTCCTTCTCCTCTTTACCACTAGAGACTGCGACTGAAACTTTCCTCTCCTCTCTCTCCTCATCCATAGATCTCCTTTGCCCGCTGTCATCTAAACCAAGGAAGACGTCTTGTCCTGCTCCTTGGCTATCTGATGTACTGCGCAACAACAGGAGAGAATTAAAAACTGCGGAGAGAAGATGGAAGAAATCGCAACTTGATGCAGATCTCATCTCTTACCAGACTCTTCTTTCCAAATTCTCATGTGATGTGACTTCTGCCAAAACTACCTTCTTCAGACAAAAGTTGGAAGCCTCTGCACATGATCCTGGCAAACTCCACAACATCTTCTCCTCACTACTCAACCCACCAACTCCTCCTGCCCCTTCCTCTCTGACTGCTGACGATTTTGCCACGATGGGAAGATTGCAGCAATCCGCCAGTCCTTCGCTCTCAACCAAGCTCCTACAGCAGAACCTCAGGACCTTTCCTTTCCTCCTTTAGCAGAATTTTCCAACCTGTCATCTGATGAGATTCAACAGATCATCTCGTCATCTAACCCCACCACCTGTTCATTAGACCCAATTCCTTCCACAATGCTCCAGGCCATCTCACGGGACCTCCTTCCCTTCACCACAGCCATCATCAACCAACCCATATCATCTGGTCATGTTCCTGCCGCTTTTAAGAAGGCGAGGGTTATTCCCATCCTCGAGAAACCCTGCCTGGACCCATCAGAAGTTAACAACTATCGCCCGGTATCACTGCTCTCTTTTATTTCCAAAATTCTTGAAAGAGCCGTTTATAATCAAATGTCACTTTATCTCTCACAGAACAACCTTAATGACCCAAACCAATCTGGATTTAAAGTGGCACATTCCACAGAGACTGCCCTTCTGTCAGTCACTGAGAAGCTCCATGCTGCTAGATCTGCTAAACTGTCATCTGTCCTCATCCTCCTGGACCTTTCAGCTGCATTTGACACGGTGAACCACAAGATTCTATTATCTATTCTTACAAGCCTTGGAATTTGTGGAACAGCGTGGCAATGGTTTGCTTCTTACCTAAAAGATAGGTCATATGAGGTAACATGGAGGGGATCTACATCTGCCTGTACATGGAGGGGATCTACATCTGTTATGCAGACAACACCCAACTTGTTCTCTCCTTTCCTCCCTCTGACACTCAGGTTTCCACCCGGATCTCAGCGTGTCTGGCAGACATCTCATTTTGGATGGCTGCTCATCAGCTGAAGCTCAATCTCAGTAAAACCGAACTGTTGTTTATCCCTTGTGACTCATCTCCAGGTCAAGACCTTGTGATATCCATGGACAACAACCAAATCACTCCTTCAGCCACCGCCCGCAATCTTGGGGTAACCGTGGACAATCATTTGTCATTTTCCTCACACATCGCTAACCTTACTCGCTCCTGTCGATTTCTTCTTTACAATATCAGAAGAATTCGCCCATTTCTTTCTTCACAGGCTACTCAGGTGCTTGTTTAGTCCCTTGTTATTTCAAGACTGGACTACTGCAACTCACTCCTAGCAGGCCTGCCTCTGTCCACCATTCGTCCTCTGCAACTGATCCAGAATGCAGCAGCACGTCTTGTTTTTAACCTCCCGAAGTTCTCCCACACCACCCCACTCCTCCGCTCCCTGCACTGGCTTCCTGTAGCTGCCCGCATCAAATTCAAAACACTGATGCTCTCCTACAAAGCTAAAAATGGCCCAGCACCCACTTACCTCTCTGCGCTAATTACACCACGCACTGCACCACGTTCCCTCCGATCCTCCAGCACTGCTCGCCTCATCCCACCATCTCTCAGGGATCGAGGGCGGCATTCATCCAGGCTCTTTTCTGTTCTGGCATCTAGGTGGTGGAATGAACTTCCTCTAGATGTCCGTACATCAGAGACTTTGACTATCTTTAAACGACGACTCAAGACTCATCTGTTTCTCCAGTACTTGGACTAACCTCCCCCCCGGGGAAAAAAAAAAAAACCTCTTCTTAGTTGTGTTGGACTAATGGCACTTAGTTATTAACCTAGTTAACCCAGTGTAAGTATGTATCCAATTATGTAAACATTAAAGCACTTTTTGTAAGTCGCTCTGGATAAGAGCGTCTGCCAAATGCCTAAATGTAAATGTAAATGAGACAAGTTGGATTTCACTACAGATTGATTGCGCAATCAGGGGACTCGCTCGTTCTAAGGAAGGCAAGAATTCTTCCTCGTTCATTTCAGCGAGGATTCTGTAGGCATTTATACACGTATATTGACTGAACCGAGTCAAACACATTCGTTCAGCATTCATTTATAACATTCGTTCAGCATTCATCTATATTTTATTTGACTGTTCGGACTATATATATATTGTAGCGTTTTTCATTGCTACGAAGGGACTTGGAGAGACGAGTGAGCTTCCTTGCTGCCCAATGCAAATGACTGGGAGTATTTTATTCATCACGGCACAAAAACAGCATAAACTACACAGTCGACAATCACTAAACACAGATCAACAGGACACACTTCTAACTCACACACACACCCTGGCCGAAGCCACTAACCCAACCACCTTTCCTCGACAGGGTGAACACCTAACAACCCCTCCCGCAAAGCATGATGGTTACTAGTCCAAACCCCACCCACGCCACAATATATAAATTTTTTTTTTTCATCTTCAGTTGTAATTGTGAATTGACAACTTTACATTTCAAGGGTTGAATTGTAATCATTTGAAAAGATTTTCTTTTGAATATCTGAAAAGGGTACTGCAATATAATTGCAGTTGAAAAAGAAAAGGAAAAAAAGAAAAGAAGACTGCCCAAGATAAATTATTTGTTAAAACCTGATTTCTGTGTATGTGTATTCATTCAAGCAGTTAGTGACTAAATTGAACAAGTGCAGACACAATTCATAAACATTAATTTATCTGTAATTCTGTGTTTAGTATGAGACCCCGAGACTCTAAGTACTATAAATGTATATGTGTATTTGGTGAGCTCAGACCCTGTAGATATTTTTCCTCCTTTTAATAGAGATTAATTCAAGGAACAGGTTTCACTATGTCCTGCAGAAAACTGTTTGCCCAAAATGGTGGTCAGCAGATGAAAGCATGAAGTGCACTAAAGTCTCTTTTTAGGTTGCATTAACTTTGGACTTGATAAAACACAGTGGACCAACACCAGAAGATGACATGACACCCCAAATCATCACTGACTGTGGAAACCCCAGACTGGCCTTCAAGCAACTTAGATTATGTACCTCTCCACTCGTATTCCAGCCAATAATATAATGCAAAATTTACTTTGATCTGAGAACTTAAAATCACTGAGCAATTGTCCAGATCTTTTTTTCCTTTTAGCCCAGGTAAGATACTTATGATGGTTGCTTGATACAAGGAATACAACAGTTGTAGCCCATGTCCTTGAGACATTTCTATGTGGTGGCTCTTGATGCACTGACTCTAATCTCAATCAACTACTTGTGAAGCCCTCTTGAATCGACTTTGACCGACAATCTTTTTAAGACTTGTACACCTTTTCCCACCACTCTTTTCCCACCAACCCAATAATGGTATTTATAAATGGATTATTGATATTCCAATGGAAAACCTGCCCACCTCTGTGGAATCTGTGTGTGTGTCTGTGTGTGGTTGGGGGGAGGGGTAGATTGGGCGTGTGATAGTAAGGAACATGCTCTACACTCCACTTTTTATCTATCTATCTATCTATCTATCTATCTATCTATCTATCTATCTATCTTTATCTATCTGCATGCATCATTCTTTTTACTTCATCCTTTTCTTTTCTCTCATTTGTTTCCAACGCTTTAGTAGAAACTTTCTGTTGGGCCTTTGATGTTTATAATTTGTATAACTCACCAACACCAACAGTGTGTCAAGTTTATTCCTCAAACGACTTTCTTTTGGAGCGAGTCGTTAATGTGAACGTATCATTCCCTGTTTTTGCAATCACAGAGCATTACGTCACATTGTACATTTGATACGTATCTGCAGCATCTGAGCTGTTTTGTCATGAATCTCTGTGTGTGATGTCAGTGTCTGAATTGCTGATTTTTTTTTAAATCAAGCTGGTTCTTGAGACAGAAATCAGCTGGTAATAAAAGTTTAGAGTTCAGAGGCAAAAATTATTAAGTACCGCCATGACTCACAAAATTAAATTGATCGTATAAATGAATAAAAACATACAAGAGCACAAAAAGTCATCCTTGTTTGTTCAAATGAATCAAAACTCTTATAGTCTTGTAGCATATGAGCACTTCAGGACATCCTGTTTTAGGAAATTAATCAACTGCTGGCTGCTTGGTGATCTCGCAAACCTCAATCTCTCCATCTCTGTTAATTTTGAAACGTATTTACACACATTTGGTCACACACAGCGCCTCACGCACACGGTAGGTTTGGGTCAAAAGAAATGTCGGGTTCATCTAGTGTGCTGGAGAGCAGATGGAGTCGTCTGGCTCTGTGTTTTCTTTCCTCTATTTTAACTCAAATATGAAAAACAATTTAATAATTTCACAGTGCTGTAAAGTACATGTGACAAATAATTGAATCTAAACTAATGTGGCAATCACGCAAATAGAAGGGATCAGATATTACTGTCCTCCGAGTCTGTTATGCTGCTCTTTAATGGCGTCTGAGCAACAGTTTGAAAAGAAGTAAGAGGATGCCTACACCCTTCTTGATTGTTACTAATGTTGTCACGATTCTTCCTTTGGCGTTTGTGTTTGGGTGGCATAATCGCAGGAGACGAGCTGGCGTTTCTGGATCAGGTTTTTATTTAACATAGAACACAAAATAACACCAACAGAAATCATATAAATTGCAACAAAAGCTAGACGCCTGACTGAACTTCAGTCAGGCTCTTTATAACCAACTTAATTAGCTTACCTCGGTTCAGGTGAATCCCCACGTCACCTGACCGAGGTGCAGTCTGGGACATGAAGTCCAACTAAAACAAAACTATAACATAAAACAAACCCAGGCGCTTTGGCGCCCTCTAGGGGTTAACCGTTACACTACCCCCCCCTAAAAACGCTCCTCCGGGACCGGGACACCCTCCCCAGCGGTCCCAGTCTGGACCCCCAACAATGAGGCGGTCGATCCCTTCTCGCCAGCAGGGCCGGAAAGGCTGCGTAGTCCAAGCCCCCATGCACGGCTGAGAAGCCGGGGCGACGTTCGACGGCGGCTGCGGAGCTGGAGCGACTCTTGCTGAGCTGGGCGGCGGCGGAGCTGAAGCGACGCTCGCTGAGCTAGGCGGCGGCGGCGGCGGAGCTGGAGCGACGCTCGCTGAGCTGGGCGCTGAGCTGGACGGCGGCGGCGGAGCTGGAGCGACGCGTGCTGAGCTGGGCGGCGGCGGAGCTGGAGCGACGCTCGCTGAGCTGGGCGGCGGCGGCGGCGGAGCTGGAGCGGCGTGCGCTGAGCTGGGCGGCAGGGGAAGAAGCGTGACGTCCCCGAGGCCAGGCTGAGGAGCTGGCATGATGTCCTCGAAGCCGGGAGGCGGGGGAAGAAGCGTGACGTCCCTGAGGCCAGGCTGAGGAGCTGGCATGATGTCCTCGAAGCCGGGAGGCGGGGGAAGAAGCATGACGTCCCCGAGGCCAGGCTGAGGAGCTGGCATGATGTCCTCGAAGCCGGGAGGCGGGGGAAGAAGCATGACGTCCCCGAGGCCAGGCTGAGGAGCTGGCATGATGTCCTCGAAGCCGGGAGGCGGAGGAAGAAGAAGCGCGAAGTCCTCGCTGTCGAGGAGAGGCGGCGGAGGAGGAAGAAGGCGCGAAATCCTCGCTGTCCAGCGGAGGATGCGCGACGTCCTCACTGTCGAGGAGAGGCGGCGGAGGAGGAAGAAGCGCGAAATCCTCGCTGTCCAGCGGAGGATGCGCGACGTCCTCACTGTCGAGGAGAGGCGGCGGAGGAGGAAGAAGCGCGAAGTCCTCGCTGTCCAGGAGAGGCTGAGAAGGAGGAAGCTCAGAGCCTGTTGCTTGGCTCTCGTGGAGTCGGATGAGCAGGTGTTGGAGCCGTTCCACCTGCTCTTGCAGGCCCCGAATGCGCTCCCCATTCACCTCTGCCCAGAACTTGAGCAGTTCCCGGGTCCCATCCTCCTTTTTACCTCGCTCCTCCTCGGGCTCTTGTTCCCATTCGCCTCCGATGTACCCGACCTCCCTGGCCTGTACTTCCTCGTCGGAGCGTGGGAACCTGTTTCCCTCAGGTGCCTCACCTCTAAACGGCGTCCGCCGGATGGCGAGCCTGCAGCCTTCCCAGCTTTGCCGTGCCTCTGTCTCTCGCTGCTCCTCGCTGTCTCCCAGCCAGTCCGCCGGTTCGGCGAGCTTGCAGCCCTCCCAGCTCTGCAACAGCTCCCTCTCTCCTTGCTCCTCGCTGTCCTGTATCCATTCGGCCAGCTCGGGCGAGATGGTGATTGCTCCCCCCAAAAACAATCTAGGGGAGAGACCTCCGCTATGCCACTTGTAAGGTCTAGCTTTCTGTCACGATTCTTCCTTTGGCGTTTGTGTTTGGGTGGCATAATCGCAGGAGACGAGCTGGCGTTTCAGGATCAGGTTTTTATTTAACATAGAACACAAAATAACACCAACAGAAATCATATAAATTGCAACAAAAGCTAGACGCCTGACTGAACTTCAGTCAGGCTCTTTATAACCAACTTAATTAGCTTACCTCGGTTCAGGTGAATCCCCACGTCACCTGACCGAGGTGCAGTCTGGGACATGAAGTCCAACTAAAACAAAACTATAACATAAAACAAACCCAGGCGCTTTGGCGCCCTCTAGGGGTTAACCGTTACAAATGTGGGTTACTTGTACACAAAAAATTATTGAGAAAACAAGGAAATTAATAAGTGAAGTTAGATGTGTGAAATGTCTGTACTAGTAGAAATGCACAAACTACAAAGGCAGTAAAATTAGTTTATAGATTTTTATTAATTTGGATTTATTATTACTCTGCTTGAATATACTGTACATTATTTCACCTCTACTGCAATTTTACACTGGATATATTAGGAAAGCGCACTGATAGGGGTATTAGGTCAGTGTTTATTTTGTGTTCACAAATACCCGACAAAACAAATAGAGGTCAAGTAAAAATAACTCTTAAAATCTTAAGTAATAAAAGATCATGCATCTATAAAAAATCCCCATTGCAGAATTCTCAAATATTTGGCCTGCCTCAAGCAAAGACAATTAATTTAAAGCAAAGTTTAAACTACAGAAAATGGGTTAAGAAGAAGAATTTTTAAGTATACAGTACTTTGGTTTATTATTAAGTATAATTTGTCATATACTTAAGAAAAGTATATTAAAGTGTACTTGCCTTATACAGAAAGTTTAAGTATAGTTGTTTTGTAGTTTGCGATGGAATAGTTTAAAGTAAATATTACATGGATGGAACTAAACTGATTTTAATGTACACAATGTTGTTAACTCACACAGATAAAAATCTGGCTGGTTTTATTGAGAGTTCTTCCAAGGCATGACAGTAAAAAAACTTTATTCAAACTGGCTGATATTACCATTATCATATAAATATACAATAAATCATTACCATATACAAGTTCATCTCAGAAAACAGAATATTGTGGAAAAGTGATTTGTTTTTTTGTAATTTAATTCCAAAAGTTAAACTATATTGTAACTTCATTAAACACCAAGTTAAACATTTTAAGCCCTTTTTGTTTAAATTTCAGTGTTAAATTTGTTTAAATTTTAATGTTAAATTTCACTCACTCACTCATCTTCTATACACTGTATAAAAAAGTTTTTGGTGGGTGGTAAATACTACCCTTGCAAATAGTCTACCATTTACCTATTATTTTCATCATCAAGTTTAATTATATAATAATGAGTAAAATTCACCCACACTACCTAAATATTTATAGTAATAACTGCAACCTAAAAAAACATTGTAATATATACCCCAATACATTGGTTCAACCGCTTTATTCTGTATTTAGGTTCGCGGGGAGCTGGACTGGAGGTATCCCAGGAGGCTTAGGGCACGAGGCAGGGTACACCCTGGGCAGGGTGCCAATCCATCACAGGGCACACACATACTGTACACACACTCACACACCCATTCACACACTACAGGCAATTTAGGAACGCCAATTAGCCTAACCTGCATATCTTGGGACTGTGGGAGGAAACCAGAGATCCCAGAGGAAACCCACCAAGCACGGGGGAAACAGGCAAACTCCATGCACACAGAGACAGGAATCGAGCCTGGCCGGAAATCGAATCCAGACCCTGGAGGTGCAAGGGTCCAAATTCTGTTAAGTACACTACCGTTCAAAAGTTTTAGATCACTTTCTAACTCCATGATCGTTCCTGATTTTTATTTTTTTCTACATTGTAAAGGAATGTTGAAGGCATCTAAAAAATGCATTAATCTCCTTTGAACAGTTGATATTGAGATGTGTCTGCTACCTATGCTCTGTAAAGACTTCATAACGCCTCTAATCTAAGGTGCTGTTAATTGGTCATTTTTCAGGCTGATAACTCTAAATGAACTTCTCGTCTGCGGCAGAGGTAGGTTTTGGTCTCGCCCTCCTGGGACGGCCTTCATGAGAGCCAGTTTCATTATGGTGCTTGACGGATTTTGCAAATGCAATTGACAATACTGTTCTTGCAAGAACTATTACAGAAAGGCTGACCTCTGTGTCTTAAAATAACAACTAACTGTTGTTTTTGTTGTTGTTACGTAATTACCTAATTCCATATGTGTTATTTTATAGTTTTGAAATCCCCAGTATTGTTGTAGAATGTAGAAAATAAATAATTAAACAAAAACAAAGAAATTTGCAAGTGATCTAAAACTTTTAAACGGTAGTGTAAGTTAATTTATGCACTCAAAACTTGATTAGGGCTTCTTTTGCTTGAATTACTGCATCAATGTGGCATAACATCAAGGCAGTCAGCCTGTGACACTGTGTGGTGTTATTGAAGACCAGGGCCCATATTTACTAAGCATCTCAGAATCACTTGTACCTCAGAGTGGGACATTAAAAGTTTTTAACAAAGCTTCCTATTCTTAATTTTACGAGGAGTAGAACTGCTCCAAGGAAAGCATGTGACGTCACTTTTTTACCACACTAAGAGCCGTAAAGTAGGCTGTACATTATAGTGGGTGTTGTAGTTTTTACAGGTTTTTGTACATGGTGTAAAAGTGAAATGGTCTCAGTGCCTGTTGTGTGAAAGCTTGATGCACACAAACAAAACATATAGATGGATGGCTGCAGACTGCTTTAATCAAAACTGTTTAAAGCCACTATAATAGAGCTGTGAAGGACTGTCATAATCTGATCAAAATGAATTCTGATTCAAAAAGAAAGTAAAACTGGAGAGAGGATAAGAGCGTTTGGCTTGCAGCGGAGGCAGTAAAATGTAAATAAATAGTTAAAGCAAAAGTCTGCCCTACTCTTACCTCTAAAGATAAAAAGTGAACAGTGGCAATTTATAAAGGCATCAATGCCACCTGTCAGTTTGCTGCATGTACTCCTGCTGTTAAACCATGGAATGTTATAAGCCCAGTATTGTTCACATACATGCTCATTTTATTGAAGGTTTCCAGTAGAGGGTGCTGACTTCACTTACACTGTTTTGCACAACGTACATAAATATGGCACAGATCATGCTTTTGCATACATGTAGTTAGCAAAAGCAAGTATATTTCTGCCATAAACAGTAAAAAGGTTTTAAATGTGATGTTACACTGACAGTTCTATACACTACCTGGCCAAAAAAGTCATCATTTCAGAATGGTCAAATTATTGGCTTGCATCAAGCACTGAAAACAATTAAGGAGATTTTAAATAACTGAAATTGGGTTAAGAACTGTCCAATACATTATTTAAACTTGTAAGGATTGTGCTGAACCTTCAACTTCTTGGAAAGAAATGTGGTCAGAAAAAAATCATAATTAGAGATCACTTAAATGGCAGAGAATTATTTTAATGTCAATGGAAATGTTTATTAGTTAATGTTATTAGTAATGTTTCAAGTCTACGTAAAGTCCAGTTAAAGGTATATTTTTACTATAAGAAGTTAAATAGAAGCTCAATAGAAACCTAGTACTATACTGTAAAGAATAATATAGAGGTTTTTAACTACAAGTATGATGTTAAGTTTACTTAAAGAAAACTACAAGTATATTTCCAGTATATATCTGATAATTTATTGAGAGTATACTTCATAGTATATGTTTATAGACTAAAGAGTGGACTAGAAGTACATACTGTAGCTAGTGCCTAAAAGTTCACAGTATACCTCACACTACTGGCAGTGGAAAAAATAAAACTTAAACTATTTGTGTCTTTTAAGTGTACTACTCCTACTAAACTAAACTATATTTCACAATATTCTTTTATAAACTAAAACGTTAGCCTGTTAGTATATTAATATGAATAGACTAGTACTACTTAAATAATTACTATATAAAGACTGCATGTGAAATATACTTAAAGTTCACTTAGATTTTCTTTATAAAATAATCTTTAGTAATTTTTAGAACTTTTTTATGGTCATGCAAGAGGCCAAATTACAATCATACATCTCTTTCTGACTTTGTTGCAACACTCACTCTGACAGGTATTTGCAGCTTATTAAACCAAATCTACATGCATAACTAACATTAACATGGTACTTTTAGCCATTATGAACCACTCAGCATGTCAGAGTGACCACATCATTGTGTCCAGGGCGTCGTGAGAACTGATGCGTGAACGACTACATCCTCTTTCTCACAGCACCAGTTAACCAATATTGCTCCATATACATACAGTACCATGTAATACTCCACACTTAACAAGCACGCTGTGATGTCCTTTAACAAACTATAAGGAGAATTAGAATAATTTCACAAAGACTATTCTCAGAAAACCCATTCAGTCCAGGCAGACTTTCCCATGACACAAACAGGAACTTCTATAATTATCTTAAACAAAACAGGGTGATGACAAAAGCCATTTATAACAATCTTTTTTAAATACTGATATAAGAATTAAACACAAAATATATAAAATGACATGTACACCCCAATATAATTTGCAACAATCCATAAGCACATAAAATATGATTAAAAGACATACATATGATTAGTAAAAAATATTATAATTAACAAAGAAAATATTGTAAATCATGTGCTCACCATGGCATGTATTTAATATACTGTATGTTTTCATTATTCTATATATTTACTGTGTATTAGTTTGTTATAATCCTGGCATATTCAGTTTCCTCTCCAGCACTGATCTGGACCCGTGCTGCTCCGGCTGTGTTAATGTGATTTACAGTAGAGTACATGACATCCGGTACAGTCTGTGGAGAGAGAAACAGGGACATTATGCACACAACAAACATATCAACAAACATATCAGATTTTAATCCAAACATAGACCCTTGCTGTTTTCCCCGACGCATTCATAATCATTAGTCTACTTCTGCCGGTGCGGTGTTTCTTAACCCCACTCCGTTAAAACTTCGTATTCAGAGGCTCGCCAGCGAGAGGTTGTGCGCGCGCGGTCCACTACACAGCAAAAATATGTTAGTCTATTATGACTGAAATGTAGCGGCTCACATCGGCGTGCGTTTTGCACAGCGCCGCAAAGACAGCGCTTATTTTTACACGTATAAATGTGTGTTTGTTGTATTTCTGGGAAAGACAAATCTCTTATAAATCTCTCACATCGGCGCGCGCGTTCATTTGACTTTCACCTGCACAACACACATGATGTTATTTCTATCTGTTATCACCCAGATGAGGATGGGTTCCCTGTTGAGTCTGGTTCCTCTCAAGGTTTCTTCCCATTGCCATCTCAGGGAGTTTTTTCTTGCCACTGTCGCCGTCACCCTTGGCTTGCTCATCAGAGACATTTCATTCATCATTCATTCATTTCATTATTATCTAGACACATTTTTCTCACACATACACACTTCCAAATATTTTCTTTTCTTTTCTGTTCTAGAAAAAAAAAAAAAATCTTAAATTTTTTTGTGAAGCTGCTTTGAGACAATGACCATTGTTAAAAGCGCTATATAAATAAAATTGAATTGAATTGAATTGAATTGAATTGAATTGACTTTAGATTCAAACTCGGCAAAGTGAAAGAGCACACACGCACCGCGGGTTTACGCGAACATTTTACATTTACTAAAAGGTTTATTCACAACCACATTTTAGCCATTCACACACATGCATTATGTTATGTTGTTTGTACACACTTTCACTTTTCCCTTTCTAATCTCCCCTTTGATCAAAATGCTCCAGATATGAGCCGACACAAGCAGCTTTGTTTCAGTCAGAATATTTATTATTTTTAGGTGTGTCCACTGCCACAGTTCTTATACGACTCTTTATCGGAGTAAATCATTCAGTAACAAGCCTGTAACTTATGTAAACGACTCAGTTTAGATGTAAGTAAATGTGTGAGAGAGGTGTCAAGAGGTCTTACATACTCATGAAAAGTCATGGATTATTCAGTGAAACATAGGCTCTGCTTAAAAAAGTTAGGCACATCAGTCACTTTACCCCAAATACAAGGAGTAAAATGAATAAACTGAGAAACCGTGTTTCTTAGCCCCACCCCCGTGAACACAGCGTATACAGAGAAAAGCGGGAGATTTCCTGAAGCTCAAATCTCCGAAAACTACACTTGTGACACAATAACAGTAATATTTCAAACATTTGCAGGCTGCCATTTGGAGAAACCAGAGAATAAAGAATAAACCAGTTGTTGGGTCAAAATAACCCAAACAGGTGTTAATTTTTAAATGACTCACTACAGTAGCGGACCTGCCATCTGGAGTACCTGGAGTTTTCCCGGTGGGCCGCTGGCCAAGACCAGCCCAGTCAGTACGCAAATATATAAAAAATGACGGAAACCATAATATTGCATCACTTTTCTACTCATATGGATAAGTGCGTCGATCGCACGGACAAAGAGCGTGTTGTTGCTGGAGAGAGAGGTTAATTTACGACAGCTGTTTACTGCAGTAGTCCAGTGCGGGAGATGCATTGTGGGTAATGAGGTCCAGTGTGTATGAACGCGAATGTGAGATGTAAGCTGGGATATGGAGCCTAAATTTTGTTTTCTTATCAGTAGTTTTTAGTTGGATTTAAGTGCGAGATCCACCTGAAAGGTTGTACTATAACCTGACAATGAAGCAAATAAAAGAACAGGCATCGAGCAGTTTGTCCATCTCATCAATACACAGAATGAATTAACGGGCTGTTACGCTGCCGCGAGCAACATAACAATATAGCGGAGAACCTAACAGTGTGTTTATGTTACCGCGCATGCGGATATATTGTCCTCCCTCAATATAAATTAGACACCTTCACTTTTAATATACTGAGGAAGAGATATTAATCCTTTCTTGATGCAACAAATTTCTTTAAGAATAATTAATAATAATTTCAATGAATAATCAAGAGAGTTAAAGAGAGAAGAAGAAAAAGTGGAGCTGAAAGTTACATGAAAATAAGAAAAAGGTTTAGAGGTAAATGCTGTGAAATGCTTCAAATGAACAGATTTTGCCTTTGGTGTGAAGGAAAATTACAGTTCAGCAGGCTCTGATGCAAATACTAGTATAAAAATATAACACAATACAAAAAAGTCAATTAAAAAAAAGTATCACTCAACATATATTGGGTCATATTTGTATAACAAAGGAAAGAACAATAAGTTCATTATTCAAAGTTATTCAGATCAGTGTAAAGTTAGTATGATTTTAAAAGTGTTATAACTCCACCTGCCACAGTTTCATCCCAGTGGAACAATCTGACTACATGTGCAGTGCCGTGAAAAAGTATTTGCCCCTTCTGATTTTTTTATTTGCATATTTGTTACACATGTATGGGTGGAATTTTAGCGAAACACTTTTTGAGGAAAAGACAAATTGGCCTTTTTGTTTGTGAGATATCATGAACATTTCGCAGGGGGTATCATCATGATGCAGTGTAAGATATATCACTCATCAGTGTAAGCTGCAAGTGCAGCAGGTCAGTGATGAACCAGTGCCTGCTGATGATGACCAACACCTCTCCCCTGATCTACCAGAGTCAAGTGAAAAGAATCACAATCAAACTGAACAGGTAAGCTGGAATAAAATCAGTAGCAGCATTAACTCGTGCTAGTAATTATTATTGTAGTCAATATTAATTTAAATAATGTCTCTCAGCCTTATTTCAAATTAATATTAACTACCATAATAATTAAAATAAGTAACTAGTTTACTAGTTTGAGCTAGTGCTGCTACTGATTTTATTTCAGCTTACCTGTTCAGTTTTATTGCCATTCTTTTTAAAATATTGTCTTTATAGATTTATAAGTTGTTTTTCTTGATGTTCTTTTCTTTGTTTTACTGATATGACCCAATATATGTGCCGTGATACTTTAAATAATATGTTTAAAAGTATTGAATTTCTGTATTGTGTTATATTTTTATACTTGTAACTCGTGTTAAATATTTATCTCTACATTAATGAGTCAATGTATTATGATGTGGGCCGCTGTAGGCCAAAAAGTCCAGGGCCACTTTTTGGTCCCAGTCCGCCCCTGACTCACTACATCACATTTGACCCAACATGAGCAACACAACAATGTGTTTAAAGTCCCCGAAATAACCCAAAATCTTGACCCAGCATAAACCACCCAACAATGTGCTTACAGAAACAACACAGCATTTTTAGTGCGTCTTTTTTGAGTTATTGTAATGTTTTATTCTGGAAGGCTATTTTACCAGTTATTTTTATTTTTAAAATTTGAAGTATTTTTGAATGTATTTTTTAAAATGAAATAAAAAAATAATAAAATAAAATAAAATATTAAAATTATCAGCTAGTGAACTTGATCGTCTGTCCAAACATTTAACCAATGTTTTTTTTTTTTTTTTTTGACTCATTATTAGACGATAAATAACAATATCTCTGGTTCAGATTTTTCATTTTTGTTGTACAAAGTTCTCAGATGTGGAAATTACAATCACTGTAGTATTTCTTGATACAACATATTGTTAAGACTTTTTAATGACTTAATTATATTTAAAACTGCGTAGTGAAAAATGTCACTTTGCGCCACCTGGCGGTCATTTCACGAATGATTTTAAAATGCAACTGATTTATTTTGGCTGCTGCCGTTTTCCCACGGCTGTGAGCGCGACGGTAATAAACATTCTGGTTGTCTACCTACTGTACCTTACCGGATGTAATGAATGCTGGAAATATCTGGTTAAGACTGCCAGGGATGGATGGGACATTTAAAGAGTTTTTTCACATGCATGGCTGGAGAACAGGAATTGTGATGCTGATGATAACATTTAATACTTAATTTAAATTATTTATCATCCAGATTAAAACAGATGCTGCCTGCCGATAAAAACACAGCTGTGTTCAGGCCTTCATGTTCACTAACCTGATCGTTTTGCTTTTTATCACAGTCCTGATGTTCTTCAGTAATCACATTCTCTCCACATCTTCCTCCTAAAGACAAAAGACCTTAAAACTCACACCTTTAGTGCTAACTACAAAATGTAATCAATTTAATGATGGAACAATTTATTGACTGGTTGTGTGTGCGTGCGTGCGTGCGTGTGTGTGTGTGCCCAGTATGTGTGTGTGCCCAGTATGTGTGTGTGTGTGTGAGTGTGTGTGTACCTCTGCATCTCCAACAAATGAATGTCACTACACCAGATATGACCAACAACAAAACTCCCAGAATGATAAAAACTGTGTAATAAAACACATAGAATAGAAATGAGTTTTCTTTCTGCTGAATTTTTTTTTTTTTGTAATTAATAACAAGCATTTTTCAATACTTACATAATCTTCATAGTGTTAACACAACAGCATTTTATGTAGACTAAACTGTGGATTATTGCCATTACATTGACACAAAATGCAATTAATCTTTTTTTCTTGATACATTTCGATCACATTGAAGGATATGAGAAATCTCAAAATAGAAAAGTGCAAATAAAAATAGACAAATAGAATCTGCAGATGGAGAATGTGTTGTTTTACTTTGAGTCTGTTCTGATGGAGGTGTTGTACCTGTTTTCCTTGAGTGTGTTGAATTTTCTCTTCTTTCTACAGAAAACAAAACCTATTAAAACTGCTAGTAATATGTCACATTGAAATGTTCAGCATGTTCATCGTCATTAATGAAAAATTTAAACTTAATTAATTTAATAAAATATTATTATTGCATTTCCTTCTTTAGTAGTTTTTATCCCTCATGTCACTTTATCTTTGACTGCACAGTAGAATGTGTGTATAGATTTTTAATCTGTTTATTCCTGTTTTTATTCTGTGACTTGATTCTGAGCTTCGGCAGTACGAGTGTATGCAGGAGCCGTCATACATTACACATAAAATTTTGTGTGTTTTGTAGGATTCTCTCTTAATGTGTTAGCCCCTGAATGTTGTCATTAATATAAATAGTGATGTACAGTTTAGAGTATGATAAAACTCAATGCAGATGGTAATTTCCGCTGTTTTCCTAAAATACACAGAACCTGAGCCATGCAGGGTAAGTATGTGCAGTGGAGGCGTCACATGAGTGTACGCAGAGAAAACAATGCTCTTATTAAAAATCTCACTCCAAGCTTTTGTGAAAAGTTGGCAACTATCCAAGTACATTTTAGGAATAAAAATTAAATGGTAAATTTGTCATCAGAAATAATTAAACTAAAAACATTTTAGATTAAAACATTTCTATTGTGCATCGGATTTTAACATTAATCAGAATATTTTTCTTAAAATATCACTTTTTTTCATCATTACTTCCATTCACTATGAGGAAGTACTATTTTTGGTTGCCAAATGCTGCCGAACAGGTCAGAAGGCAATAAAAAATTATAATGATTCCATAAATGCACTTAAAAATTGACAACTCAATAATAGGGCTTAATTTATACCAAGGCATTATTGAGACATTAATGCTGGGAGAGGGGGCAGAAATTTTTCAACAGTGGAATGGAGATATAACACAGTAATATGACCACAGGATGTGTCTTCCAACACGGCTGTTTATGAAATGAGAAGCTTTTCACTGCATCAGTTGGGGTTAAAAGAGTTGTTGTGAAATGAAACATATTAATCACAGCAGTAATTACAAAATGAATGGCTCTTAAGTATTTGCTTATTTAAATCGATTTTTTGGCTAGGCAGTGTAGTGTGACAAGGAAGGGTAAAATCGTGGAGAAATGTACAAAGGAGACATTTTTGTAACGTGTTTTAAAAATGAAAACTTCTCTAAAAAGAGATTTTAATATGCAGTGTTTTATTATTGTATACAATCTTTGTATCAGATATAAAGTTACCATAAAAATTAATTAAACAACTTGACACTAATACCTTATCTAATAATATCTTGGCTTATGTGAGCTGTAATGAAATCGACTCTTTACCTTGTTCCAGTGTTGTTGGCGAGTGTGTTGTTTTACTCTGAGGCTGTTCTTTTGAAGGTTTTGTTTCTGTTTTCCTCGACTGTGTTGAAGTTTCTCTTCTTCCTACTGAAAAGAAACAAAATGTATTAAAACTAAGAACTTTTTTAAAAATATATTTTTTATTTGATTATTATTTTGTTAATCAATTTGGTAATATAGCAGAAAACGCTGGAGTAAAGCATGCTCACAAACAGTGATGAACAAGTGTACCTTCAACATATAGTCTGATTTTTTCTTGATTATTCTGTACAGAACATGTGTATTCTCCCTGGTCCTCTTCAGTCAGGTCTGATATGAGTAGAGAGAGGTTTCCTGGAGAGTTGTTACTGACCAGTTTGACTCTGTTTCTGTGATGTCCAGTCTGTTTAGGGTAAATTTTCTGATAGTGACTGTTTCTTCTAAACTCCCATTTTAGATCCTGTGGTTTGTCCTGTATGTCAGTGCAGACGCAGGGCAGAACTACAGACTCTCCTGTGAACACAGTCACACGCTCTACCTCTGTCTTCTTCACCAGCTCACAGCCTGTAAACATAACATTTACAGTTAATAACAAAAGTACTGTGATTATTAATATTCCCTGCTTGTAAATCACAACATTTTCTGCTGCAAACCAGAAGAGATTTTTAAAGGATGGTATTTATCTGTTAATGCTCTTATATTTGGAAATAACAATTTTAATTTAGATATAGATCTTAGGTAAAAACATTTCAATATTTATTTACATTCATGTTCATGGCATGTACCTTATGAATAGAGTATAAATAAAAGTAACACTCTGATGTACAGACAGTGTTTATCAATGTTAATGTTAAGTTGATATAACACCGAGTCTAGTGACAGATTTCTGTAGACATTAAATGGTGTTATGACACTTTCCAGGTTCACTTACTTTAGATCATTATATAAAGTGTGTTATGTTGATTTTTCTTTGACTATAAATTTGGTTTAAAGTTGCGTGTCACAATAATGTATAATTTTGATGTATCAGGTATTAAATTAAAATGAAGAAAACATGGTGACTGTGACACCTACTGAAGGCTTTATTAATGTTTATGTAGGATTATGTCAGGTGTCATGAAGGGATTATACAGGTACACAATAGCTCTATAAACACTACAAAGTTACAAAAGATATTGATTTTAAATATTTTAAATTAAATCTGAAATCAGTCCAAAGTTTCAAGTCAGTCTGATTCGCATAATCAGAATTTATTGCCATTTATAACTTGATACTGACATTCACAATATGACAGAGATTCTTCCCCCTTTAGTTATTGTAAATGGAGTAGACATGTTTGTAATAAATGTGACTTTAATTAACAAAATTTGAAGAGGATTCATTCACATTAAATATCATGTTTTTTTGTGTATTTAAATGTTTTACCATCAACATAAAGCTTGATTCCTTTGTGTTCCTTCTCAGTGCTGCACCTGTAGTCTCCCTGATCCTCTACTCTCAGGTCAGATATGAGCAGAGACAGATTAGCAGGAGAAGTGTTATTAAACAGCTGAACTCTGCCACGGTAGTGCTCGTCATTTAACACTTCTGTGTGACTTCCTGTTCTTCCAGTCTCCCAGGTGAGTTTCTGAGGTTTGGTGTTCAGGTCAGAGCAGGAGCAGGGTAACAGCACTGAATCACCTTTGTGTCGTGTGATTTCTGTCTGATTATCACCAGAGAGAGCGCAGCCTACAGGAACAAAGATACAAAACACCCAGAATCTACTGAATAGAACATAATTACAACATTTTAAAATGAAAATGGATTAAAATTATTAAGCTTCAGTACATTTAATTCTCAATCTCTTTTTGGTCCAGTATTGAAATGATGTGTGTGTTATCTGGTGATGTGTGTATTTTTCCCAGAGAGCCACTTATAGTTAGACAGCTGTGGTTAGACACCATGTTACAACTACATCTAAAAATAAAGACCACATGGAAAGAGAATTTCTTCAATCTTCAAACAGTTTCTAGTTTTTATTTATTTACTTTTGCTATTAAGACACACACACACACACTAGATATCGCCAAGCGCAAAAGATTATATTTAATATACAACAATATAAAGTCATGCACTGAGTTGATTCAGATGAGTAGATAATTCAGACATGAAGAGGAAATGTACAGTGGTAGTGGGAGCTCAGTGGTTAAGGCACATTGGGCTACTGCTCAGAAGGTAATGAGTTTAAGTCCCAGCATCATCAAGTTGACATTTAACCTTCATCTGCTCAGGTGTATCCTGCTGCTTTGGAAAACTGCATCAGACAAATGTACATAAAATGCTCTTCGGTTTAGTTACTTTAGTATATAGTTATGTTTATATAATGTTTTATATTGTACCTCAGGTCTTCTCAACACTCAAACACATTTTACATTTATTAATATTTTTGGTGTGCCTTATTGTAGGGATATTGGAAGTGTTATAGTTGATGATGTCCATTATAGTGGCATCTATTTGTTCAAAATGCAGAAGTACACACACACGCGCACACACACACACACACACACACACACACACACACACACACACACACACACACGCACAGAGTTTACGCGGAACACTGCTATGAGATTTGAAAAGTTCATGCTGGTGTTGAAATTTGCCATTTTAGTTACGTTACATTCATAAAATATAATTATTAAATATTTCTATTCAATGTGTTCATCTCTGAAAGAACTGGCTAATATTCTCTCTCCTTTCTGTAATAGAAAATAGAAAATAACTTCACTCACCTGCAGCCATGTGAAACAGACACAAGATACAAGCACTTCATCATTACTGAGTCTTCTACACACACATACACACCGGTGTCTCAAGCACACCCTTACAAAAGAATAACCACAGTTTCTGGAAACAAAAAAAATGCAGTTTTTATGAAATACAATGCAGTTGTATTGAAATATTATTCTGTAACATTGTCCATTATAAAAAAAAAATAACTTCAGTTTCTGGGATAAAAACTGCAGTTATACTTTTTAACTTTTGTAAGTTATACTGCAGTTTTGTGAAGTACAATGAAGTAATATTTATTCAGTATTAATTCAGATAAAAGCAGTTGGAATGCAGTTGTATTAAAATATGATTCTGTATTTCAACTTTATTTACAGTTATTGAACAGTTTATTGCTAAAATAGTCTTATATCAAGTTAATTATCTGCAGTTATCCTGCACTGAAGTCCTGCAGTCCTGTACTGCACTAGCTGTTGACATAATTATGTTATTCTATTATTATTATTATTATTATTATTGTGGCCTTATTGTTTGGTTCCAGAAATAAAGGATCCTATTAAATGCCTAAATTCATTAAAGTGAAGTGATGTGTGTCTCATTTGTAGTTTGTGATTCTGAATCCTCGGTTTATTAAACAATGCCAGGGTCATCTTATTTTCAGGCACAGGCAAACAGAAACCAGCTGGAAGCAGGTAGAAGCAAATAGCGTGTGTGCAAGAAAAACAATAATCTCTTCCTCTTATACTCTTCCATTGTAAGACTGAAACGTGCTTAAATATGCACAACTGTACGATTTGTCTTCATAAACCAATAAGACTGCAGGATTGTATCTAATCTTCAGCCAGAGCATTTAGAGCTGCGCATGCTGACCGAAACGACAGCTCATAAACGGTCACAGTAACGGTTTGTGTATGTCGTTATTGAGATACAGTGGAACCTTGGATTACGAGCATCATTCGTTCTGGTCTATAATTCTCTTATAGACTTTATTATTGATAAAACGGTACACATTCGCGACATAACGGAATTAAATCATGATGACAAGTTCAGCCAAGAAAACTTGCCCAGTTGGAAGAATCTAAAAGAGACGCATGTTGTGGAGGAGGAACACAGCCGAACCTGAGCAAAGGCCCCGTCACATCATTCAGTTAAGAGGTGAGTGAGACCCTTAGTAACTTTTATTATTTTACAACATGAAATATTACATATATTTTTAAGTTATTTAACTAGTTACTGTATTGTATCCCTATGCGGTGTTAATGGCATTATCCTAAAAGTGTGCGTGTTTTCTAATGTTAACCGCTATACCGTTAGCATGCTAGCTAGGTTAACCTGAGGTATTCCACTGCTAGCATTGGATTCAGTTGTAAATGTATAGCCCAGTTTAACTATAGACCATATAAGTGCAAGTTGATTTCCTAATGTGTAACACTACACAATGTGAGAAGTAATAAGAAATTTGGTTCGGTACCAAAAACCGGTGCCAATATGGCCTATATGTACCTATATATCCAGTATGTACCTGGACCGAAACAGAACGCGAATTTCGGTGCCTCATTTCGGTGCCACTTAAATGCCTGAACTGTCGATTGAAATATTTGTTCTCTGGGGTTATGATGACACAGTTGTAATAAGCATCAGATTCATCAACACACATGATCGCTAGTAAAATTTAAATACTGCATTCATGGGGTGATCATTCAGACATGAAGAGGAAATGTACAGTGGTAGTGGGAGCTCAGTGGTTAAGGCACATTGGGCTACTGCTCAGAAGATTATAAGTTTAAATCCCAGCATCACCAAGATGACATTTAACCTTCATCTGCTTTGGATAACTGCATCAGGTAAATGTACACAAAACACTGTTCAGTCTTTCAGTTTTGTTACCTTATTATATACTGTAGCTATGTTGATGTAATGTTTTATTGATGTTTTATATTGTGTCGTATGTGTTCTGTAATTGTTTAATCCAGATTAATATAGATTAGTCAAATCACCCCCAACACACACACACACACACAGGCTGCTGAGTTTTAAAAATGTGAACACGGTATGGATAAAAGAATGTAACTGACTGTTATGAATGATTAATGATGTATTGCATAGGAAGTGAAGATGGTGGTCACTGACAGAGAGAGCAGAAAAAGGTGTGAAACTCACACACATCTATTTACAGCCAAGACAAGAATGAAGGAGTGACGTACAAGTTACAGAATATTTACTTTTCCATTACACTTTATATATATTATTATAGATACATTTAATAGTACAGAGATCATGAGAGATGTAATTTAGTAAATGTGCTAAAACATTAGTATTATAGGTTTACACAGGCTGCTGATGTGAGTTTTAAACAGTTTAACTAGAAGTACATGCTGGCATTGAAATGTAGCATTTTAATAACATTACATTTATAAAATCAAATATTTCTATTGAATGTGTTCATCTCTGTTGGTCCTATTAATATTATAACACTGTACTAAGTAAAGTAGTTGTTAATTAAAACTCTAAATTATAAAAATATGACAGTGTTTGGTTTGGTTGTTCAAGAAAACACACTCAACCAAAATGCACTAAAACTACCAAAACACTTATTTTCTAAGATACAAATAAACAAAAATAAAAGTAATCCCTCTGTGCTTGAGTAGATGTTTTGGACAGAGAAGAGAAAATTAAAACACTAAGACGGTACTGTAACATAGTTGCATGCTCGACATGTTTAAGTGGCTAGCGGGACTAAGGCCTTGTTCACACGGGCGTTAAATTTTTGGATAAACGAACGCGTTCTGAACGTCCTAGACGTTTATGTTGCGTTTTGTAGTGGGGCTCGATTTATTTCTACACTGGCGTTCGTTTGGCTCTGTCTAACGCCAGCCTGCAGCCCAGATTGTAGTTTGTGTGTTAACCTGTGGAGGCAGTGTGTCGGGAACTGGATATGAAAGCCCTTGTCGTTTTATTTGAGGTGCCTACTTTCAATATGGACCATTTTGCTATATTAGACATTAATCTTCTTGTTTTAAAAATTCTCGGAATATGGCGACGTAGGGAAAGAAAAATATCGCAGCTGCTACTGGGTTTACCCTCTGACTACACAACGTCAGATTAAAAGAAGTAATTTTGTGGTTTATAAAGAAATGCGAGTTAAATGCTAGATTAACTTCCCCCGACAGTTTATTTTTGTTTGTTTCTGCATTTCTGTATGTATAGCATGTAGGATCATGGGATATATTCGGTCCTCTGAAGCGTAAAATGAACCCGAAGAAAACGCACTAAAAGCATTTTCCTTGCGTTCGTTGGGATTTGAACACCAAGAAAAAGCTGCATGCAACGTTTTTTTGATGTTGTATAAATGCGCAGCCGGACGAACACCCGTCACCAAAGCCCGTGTGAACACTCTCATTGACTCCTATGTGTAAAAAACCCTCGGCGCTTGATCCGCGCCCACCGGACGCTATAAACGCCAGAGTAACGCTCGATTTTAGCGCCCGTGTGAACCAGGCCTAAGAGTATGGAACTCCAAAGTGTTCAAAATTTAATAAATAAATAGGACATGATGAAATATAAGTGCGCATACGTGCGCATGCGCGAGCGTGCAGCAGCTTGGTGCGGTTGCTCTCGGAACTTTCGTGTGTTTTTACTTTTTATTATACTTTCTTTCCATTATTTACTTATAACTTTATTTTGTATTTACCAAGTAAGGTCGCCCTTTCAAACCATGCATTTTGAAAGTGTTCTTGTTCTGAGTTATGCAATGTTAATTACATTTTCGGCGCTCCGGGTGATTAGCGCGCAACAGCAAGGTGCCGGCTCCTTTGTTTACACCAGGGAACAGCTGATTGCACTGAAGCCGGCCGGCATCAGAGACCCGATTCTGTATAGGACTTTAAACATTCCGGATGAGATACGAAGGAGGACGACAAGAGGATGCAGGGGTGGAAGGAAGCGGCGCAGAGGAGCAAGAGAGGAAGAGAAACGCGCGGCGCATAAGAAAGAAATGAGAAAGTACAAGCCGTATGTCCCGTCTCTCATCATGGGCAACGTAAGATCTCTGGACAATAAGATGGACGAGTTGACAGCTTTGTTAAGGACTGAAAACATCTTCCGCGAGTGTAGTCTGATGTGTTTTACAGAGACTTGGTTACACAGTGATGTGCCTGACTCTAATATTACACTGGACGGCTTCAGCGCGATACGGAGCGACAGGACGAGGAGAGAGAGCGGTAAGAGGAAAGGAGGGGGGCTGGCTGTTTACATCAACAACGTGTGGTGTAACCCCGGTCATGTGACTGTTAAGGAGCGCGTTTGTAGTCCAGATATTGAACTGTTGGCTGTCGGACTTCGCCCATATTATTTACCCAGAGAATTCTCCCATGTGATAATAACGGCTGTGTACATTCCTCCATCCGCGAATGCCACTGCCGCCTGCGACGTCATTCATTCTGTAACTGCCAAACTCCAGACTCGACACCCCGACGCCTTTTTCCTGATCTCCGGTGATTTCAACCCCACATCGCTGACCAAGACTATTTCCACTTTCACTCAATATGTGGATTGCCACACTAGGGGGGAGAGGACACTAGACCTGCTGTATGCTAATGTTAAAGGTGCTTACAGTGCTGCAGCACTTCCCCCCCTGGGGAGGTCGGATCACAACCTGGTCCACCTCATGCCAACATACAAACCCCTTGTTCAGAGACAGCCTGCCATAGTGAGGAGTGTAAGAAGGTGGTCAGAAGGAGCCACTGCTACATTGCAGGATTGTTTCGAGGCTACGGACTGGGAGGTTCTCAGTGCATCATATGGCAAGGACATTGATGGAGTGACGGACTGCATCACAGAGTACATTAACTTCTGTGTTGACACATGTGTACCGATAAGAGATATTTGCTGTTTCCCTAACAACAAACCCTGGGTCACCAAGGACATTAAAGCGTGTTTAAATGCAAAAAAAATGCTTTTAGGGCTGGTGATAAGGAAGCAGTAAAGAAGGCTCAAAAAATGCTAACTGGCAAAATCAAGGAGGGGAAAGAGTCATACAGGAGAAAACTGAAACAAAGACTGAAACAGAACAACACGAGAGAGGTGTGGAGGGGCATGAGAAGCATCACTGGCTATAAGACAAGCGGCCAGGCTGTTGAGGGAAGTGTGGAACGTGCAAACGACCTTAACACTTTCTTTAATAGATTTGATGTCCCTATGTCTCACACTTCTCCCGGCTTCAGCCCCAATCCACACTCTCCTGCTCCTATGTCCTCCCCTACACAGAAATCAGTCACAGTCACTACTCCTGCACTCCCAGCAATCAATATCTCAGTGGATCAGGTGAAGCATGGCCTCAGGAAGATCAGCCCTACAAAAGCTGTAGGTCCGGATAAGATCAATCCAAGAGTCCTGAAATCTTGTGCTCCCCAACTATGTGGTGTCCTCCAGTACCTCTTTAGCCTGAGCCTGTCTCTGCAAAAAGTCCCTGCACTGTGGAAAACATCATGCATTGTGCCGGTACCCAAAACACCACGTCAAATTCAAATTCAAATTTTATTTGTCACATACACAAACATACACAGTACGAAATGTAGTGAAATGTATTATACGACTGCCATTGACTCTAAAAGAGAGTTAAATTTTACAAATAAGAAATAAATATGAATAAAAGAAATACGATAGAAATTAAATTACAAAATTAAATTAAACTAGGAAAAATAGAACTAAAAATAAAAATAAAAATAGAACTAAAAATAAAAATAGAAATGTGCTATGAAAAAATAGAACTATAAATAAAAATAGAAATAGGATGTACAAAATAGAAATATACTGTGCAAATTGAAATATACTTTACGGTGTGTGCAAATATGCATGGAACAAAGTGTCTTAGTGCAGAGGTTATTAAAGTGACTTTGTGCACTGGTCCAGGATGTAAACGTAAAACTGTAAAATGAAGTGTAGTTGTGAAGGTAGGTGTGCAAAGTTATTGAAGTGTCTTTGTGCAATGGTCCAGGATGTAACGTACGACATGTAGTGTATATATGAAGGAAGGTGAGCGTGTAATTGTCCATAGTGTTCATGGATGTAAGAAGATTGATGGATTTGACCAATTATGAAAATATTGTGTAGTTCTGCATAGTGGTGTGGTTGTGGTTGAGAGACCTTATCGCCTGCGGGAAGAAGCTCCTCCTCAGTCTCTCTGTGTTGGCCTTCAAGGAGCGGAATCGCTTCCCAGACCGCAACAGAGTAAACAGTCCGTTATTGGGGTGGCTGAGGTCCTTCACGATCTTCCTGGCCTTGGTCAAGCACCGCTTGTTGTAGATCGAGTGCAGGTCAGGGAGCTCGATGCGGGTGATGCGCTCAGCTGATCGCACCACCCTCTGTAGAGCTCGTCTGTCCTGCATGGTGCTGTTCCCGAACCAGGTCGTGATATTTCCCGTCAGGATGCTCTCGATGGTGCAGGAGTAGAAATTCCTGAGCACCTTGGAGGGCAGTCTAAAGTCTCTCAAGCGTCTGAGGTGGTAGAGACGCTGCCGGGCCTTTTTTACCACGGTGTTGATGTGACAGGACCATGCCAGGTCCTGCGTGATGTGAACACCGAGGTATCTGAAGCTGTCCACTCTCTCCACTGGGCTCCTGTTGATGACGGGGGTCTGGTAGTTCCTCACCTGCTTTGTACTAAAGTCCACTATCAGCTCCTTTGTCTTACTGACGTTCAGGAGGAGATTGTTCCTCTGGCACCAGTTCTCCAGATTTCCAACCTCCTCCAGGTAGGCCGTCTCATCATTGTTCGTGATCAGGCCCATCACAACAGTGTCGTCAGCGAACTTGATGATGGTGGTGGAGCTGGTAGTGGCCACGCAGTCGTGGGTGTACAGAGAGTACAGCAGGGGGCTCAGAACACAACCCTGGGGGGCTCCAGTGCTGAGAGTGAGAGGGGCTGAGACATGTCCGCCCATCCTTACTGCCTGTGGTCTGCCAGTTAGGAAGTTGGAGATCCACTGACACATAGATGAGCTGAGTCCCAGGTGCTCCAGCTTGGTGGTAAGTGTGGAGGGAATAATGGTATTAAATGCAGAACTGTAGTCGATGAAGAGCATTTTCACATAATTCCCTTTCCTAGTGTCCAGGTGAGTAAGTGATGTGTGGAGGAGATGAGAGATTGCATCGTCCGTGGAACGGTTTGGACGATAAGCGAACTGTAGTGGGTCGAGTGTGTCTGGTAGTGAAGAGATGATGAAGTCTCTGACCAGGCGTTCAAAGCACTTCATCACTACTGAAGTGAGGGCTACAGGGCGATAGTCATTGAGGGAAGCAGGATGAGGTTTCTTTGGGACAGGAACAATAATGGACTCTTTGAAGCATGTGGGGATCACCGACTGAGATAAAGAGATGTTGAATATCTCAGTGAACACAGGTGCTAGCTGGTCTGCGCAGGCTCTGAGGAGACGGCCTGAGATGCCGTCTGGTCCTGCTGCTTTCCTGGTGTTCACTCTCTTGAAGGCATCATGCATTGTGCCGGTACCCAAAACACCACGTCCTTGTGCCCAGAACGATTTCAGGCCTGTTGCTTTGACATCGCACATTATGAAGGTGTTCGAGAGACTGATCCTGGATACACTTCGTCCCCTGGTGAAGTCCTCTCTGGACCCTCTTCAGTTTGCCTATCAGCCGTTCATGGGAGTCGATGACGCCATAATACACCTGCTACATCGTACCTACTCTCACCTTGACAAGCCTAGGACCACAGTAAGGATGATGTTCTTTGACTTCTCCAGTGCCTTCAACACCATCCAACCGGCAGTACTGGGGGAGAAACTAATGAACATAAACATTGACACCCGCTTGGTTTCCTGGATCATGGACTATCTGACCTGCCGTCCCCAGTATGTCCGACTACAGAACTGTGTGTCCGAGACTTTGATCTGCAGCACTGGAGCTCCACAGGGGACGGTACTGTCTCCGTTTCTTTTCACCCTATATACATCTGACTTTAGATATAACTCAGAGTCATGCCACCTGCAGAAGTTCTCTGACGACTCTGTGGTTGTTGGGTGTGTAAAGGAGGGTGACACCTCTGAGTACCAGTCTGTGGTGGATGACTTCGTTTCCTGGTGTGAGCGTAACCACCTACAACTAAACATCAGGAAAACAAAGGAGATGGTTGTAGACTTTAGGAGAAGCAAGACCCCTGTGACTCCTATATCTGTAAAGGGAGAGATAGTGGACATGGTCTCTGAATACAAATATCTCTGAGTCCATCTGGACAACAAACTTGACTGGTCACTCAACACAACGGCACTCTACAAGAAAGGACAGAGTCGGTTGTATTTTCTTCGAAGGCTCAGGTCTTTTAACGTCTGTAACACCATTCTGCGGATGTTCTATGAAACCGTTGTGGCGAGTGTCATTTTTTATGCTGTGGTCTGTTGGGGTGGTAACATTAGGGTGTCTGATAAGAACAAACTGGACAAGTCAATTAAAAAGGCCTGATCGGTGCTAGGCATGGAGCTTGACTCTGTGGATGTAGTAGCAAAGAGGAGAATTCTATCCAAAGTACAATCCATTTTGAACAATCCTTCTCACCCGCTACACAGTGTCTT
This sequence comes from Clarias gariepinus, assembly GCF_024256425.1. NCBI lineage: Eukaryota > Metazoa > Chordata > Actinopteri > Siluriformes > Clariidae > Clarias > Clarias gariepinus. The sequence goes on along the minus strand of NC_071101.1, from coordinate 40,508,215 downwards.
CGCTGAACAGAGGAGCAGTTTCAGCCAGAGACTGATTACTATCAAGTGTTCCACAGAGCGCCACAGAAGATCCTTTCTCCCAATGGCCATGAAAATTTACAACTCTTCCCTGTAACTCATACACACATGTATGTGGATTTTTCACTAACTGTTACACAACAGGACATTATCACATACCATATTAATAATATAACTACTGCAATACTACTTCCCAATAAAATATGTAATACAAGATTACATACAATAATACAATATTACATAAACAATACTAGATTACTGTGCAATACTTACAAGTAGCCCTGAGTCATATTCTTATGGTACTTACTGTTTTAAGAACTTTTTTTTTTTTTTTAAGATTATTATTATTATTATTTATTACCTTTATTCTTTATTACCTTTCTACAGTTAACAACTGTGAGCACCTGTAACCGAGCATAAGCAATTTCCCTCTGGGATTAATAAAGTTATTTGAATCTTGAATCTTGAAAAATAAATAACTCTATGAATAAATAAGACACAGATATGTAATAAAAGAATGATATTGTGAAATAATGGAACATAATGGAACATTACTGTGAAATGTATTGCATTCTGCTATATATTTACTTATTATTATGAAATAATATTTCATGGTCATTATTTTTCCCAATAACAGAGATTATTGCAGAGGCATTTTATTTAATTTTAACTGTTTTTATTTTAAAATATAATTTTTTTCAAAGTCAGTATTTATGTCAAAATCCCGTTTTTCACGATGGACTATTTATTTCATAATGCGACTTTTCAGCAGATTGAGTCGTTCTGTCAATCAAAAGTGATAGGGCGGAGCCAGCTGTGTGATTGGTTGCTCCTTTATTCAGACGTAAGTATTAGAGCATGAAGTATCGATTTAGGTCTAATGGTGCCTCATTTCGGTGCCACTTAAATGCTTGAACTGTTGATTGAAATATTTGTTCTCTGGGGCTATGATGACGCAGTTGTAATAAGCATCAGATTCATCAAAACAAATGATCTCTAGTAAAATTTAACTACTGCATTCATGGGGTGTCAGAAATGATCAGAAAAATAAATTATTTCCTTAATTAGGAAAATCTTGAGAAGTTCAGAAAACTTTGATAACACAAATCCAGAACATTGTTGCAGTAATGTTACTGTCCATGTTATTTTTGTAAATTAAAAGTTTATTAGATTAGACTAAATAATTTAAAGAACAGGGCCCGGTTTCTTGATAACGGGGGAAATAATTATGGATTCAGTAATTTTTTTGTGACATTGAACTTCATTAAAATGTATGAACTATAAACATGATCAAGTTCTTTTTAATGTGTGTGCACTGAACTTTTAGCTACTGTAGCTCTTGTTAAGTGTGAACTTACACATCACTAGTGGGATATCACACGTCACCAAGTGCTAAGGATTTCCTGAAGCTATAGATACACAGAGTTTTGTTGAATTTAGAGTTTAAGAAAATAAATTAATTTTGAGCTGAGGTTATACAATTATTTTTGTGTCAATGTAATAAAAGTCAGTCAATTCCTCATAGACTGTTGATGTAAGTTTGGAAAATTTGAGTATTAACAAATGCTAAATTGCTGATTGTTAAAAAAAAAAGTAAGTGAAGATGGTGGTGACTGACAGAGGGGCATCAGAAGAAGGTGTGAAATTTACACACGTCCACTTATAGCTAAGACCACAATAGGGAAGTAACGTACAAGTTACAAGAAAAAATACTTTTCTGTTACACTTTATAAGTTGTAGATACATCCAATAAAACATTGTGAGAGATGTAATTTAGTAAATGTGTAAAAACATACACTGTAAGTATTATAGGGATGTAAAATAATCTGAGTGTAGAATCCTCCTTATTCATTAGCCCACCTCTCTTCATCAGTACATTTTAGACTGAAGTTAATCAGGAAGAAAAAATCCACATGATCAAAGCTGAACAGCTCTAAATAAGGACATTATAACCCGAGGCATGACGTGTATGTTTACCCTGCATGTAAAGATTACTGCTGTCTTTGGACAGTTTAACTAGAAGTACATGCTGGTATTGAAATGTAGCATTTTAGTAACATTACATTTATAAAATATAAAGCCATAATCAAATATTTCCATTGGATGTGTTCATTTCTGTTGGTCCTATTAATATTATAACACTGTAGTAAGTAAAGTTGTTGTTGATTAAAACTCTAAATGATAAACATTTGTCAGTGTTCGGTTTGGTTGTTCAGGAACAGGGCTGAACTACGGCCTACTGTAAACCCAGTCTGGACAGAAAGCACATAAACTAAACAAAAAAACAGCTGAACTAAGAACTGGCTAATATTCTCTCTCCTTTCTGTAATAGAAAATAGAAAATAACTTCACTCACCTGCCGCCATGTGAAACACGACAGACACAAGATATAAGCACTTCATCATTACTGAGTCTTCTGCATTTACACACCAGTATCTCAAAGTGCAAAGCAACACAGACGCAGACATGCACACACAGACTGCTTCAGTGTCTCTTTTAAATAGTTTTGTTTTCAGGAAACCTCAACAACCACTGCATCATTTCTCTTTTTGAGAATCGCCTTCATCACTCTTTCCATGACCAGTGAACATTTTATTTGTATTATTAAGATTGATTCACACATTTTTTTATGTCATGCTTTTATCATTCTTCATTATCATTGTAATCTGCATTACATGCCATTGTGAGCAATATTTGCAATATAAGATTTTTTCTTTTGATGAAATCATAAATTAACAAATGAATATATTAAAAATGCTGTTTAAATTTTACATTTAAACCTCAGCTTGATGTTAAAATGTTATTTATAATTGTCTAACCTTCTAAAATGCCTAAAGTAATAATAAACAAGCATAGATTGTATAACGTTATTGGTTATATTAAATTAATTGGTAATAAAATTAAGCATTAACTTCACTTTTCAGCAGACATTAATTCTAGTGGACAAAGATGTAATGACAGGTTGCCGAGAGAAGAGCTGTGGTATTGTAGGAGGAGGTCTGGAGTGTCAGAGAAGTATGTTAGAGCGATGCAGGACATGTAAGAGGATAATAATCAGGATTTATTGGCTTTTATAACTTAATATTGATGTGTCACAATATAACACAGAGATTATTTGCCATTTATTTGTGGTAAACAGAGTAGATATTCTTTTTATATACTATGTCTGACAAATTCATATCAAGTCTTTTTTCAGACGGAATGTTCTATTTTATGTATTTAAATGCTTTAACATTAACATGAAGCTTGATCTCTCTGTTTTCCTTCTCAGTGCTGTATCTGTAGTGTATCATCCTCTACTCTCAGGTCAGATATGAACAGAGACAGATTAGCAGGAGAAATGTTATTAAACAGCTGAAGTCTGCCACGGTAGTGCTCATCATTTAACACTTCTGTGTAAGGTCCTGTTCTGAATCCACCAGGTGGGTGGCTGAGGTTTGTTGTGCAGGTCAAAGCAGGAGAAGGATAACAGCACTGAATCACTGCTGTGTTCAAGAATCTGTATCTCTTTATTACCAGAGAGAGCAGAGCCTACAGAAACACACATACAAATTGTTGCCTGGAGGGTCAGGCGTGAAGTCCTGACATCAGCAGGTTACCATTATAAGGCCTTTGTGTCTAACCCTACGCTAATACAATATCCAATCACTGGCAATACAGAGCATCCTTAGAGCCGAACCCAAGCCCAGAGGAGAGGACGGATTGAGGCAGGAAAGGCATCCAGCAAAACATCTGTACTAAAAAACATTGCAGATTAATTAATTCAATCGGACAACCCCTAGAAAATTGGCCAAGGTCTGAATAAAATAAAATATATAAATGATTACTCTACATTACATAGGGCTCATGAAGCTGACAGTCTTCATAGGGCTCGATTTAATCTTAAGGTATTGTGAATTTATTAAAGCATCTATTCAGAAAGGCTTAACAAAAATTACAGGATATCTTTAAGGGGACTTAAAATAGTGGAAATATTGAAATACAAATCTGCAACTGTGTACATGTATAGCACCATGAGTTTTCCATGTTTAAAGTTAACGGGCATATATACTAAATTAATGGAACTGGGTTGAGACCAGTACAATATATGAAACATATGGAAGAACACATTGTGAACTTGCATGATAAAAACATCAAACCGCAGTAAAAATCACAGTTTAATAGTGAAATAAGATAATTTCCATACACACACAATGTGGCAACAAAATCAAGTCAGCTGACAAACTAGATTTACTGAATGACCTGATTGTCACAGCTATGGAGTTTTTTCTCCCTGACGGAGCAGGTATATTCCAGGACTCAAATTGTGAAAGAGTTGTTTTGGGAGCATGAAGAAACATTTTCACACATGAACTGGATACCACATTGTTCGCTGTATTCAAGGTTAAAGGTGATTAAATGCAGTATTGTAGTGTTTTTTTTTTTTTTATAGGCCAGGCAGCGTATACAGGTTAAACTTTTAAAAGCCATGTACTGTAATAAGTGTCTCAGTCAGTTTGAGGAAGTCCTCCTACCTTTGGCGGTGCTAGGGAGTTTTTTAAAGGGGAATGTGCTCCAGTACTGATCTGCTGTGACACAGTAAAATCTCACATTCGAGTTTTAAAAAGCTTGTATATTTTGCAATAATAATGTCCAGAAAAAAAATAGTTTCTAATCCAAAATGTCAAAGCAACACAGTTTAACCCAAAATACAAGCTGAGGTCTGGGTCTGTACACCTTGAGTCCGGCTCGGTTATCATTTGCTTATGTAGGTAATGACCTTTACACCATAAAAACATGTTAAGAATGTTAAAAAATGTATTTAAAAGTAAATATTTCTGCAAAATTTTATGTGCAATAATGCATAATAAAATATTTCCTTATCCTACAAAAAATAATTTGTATTAAGTTGTAATTTTATTTATATTATTAAATTTATATGAATTCATTAATTTTTGGGAGGAATGTGAACTTAAACCAAACTGGTTAACTATAATGATGAGTAAGTTTATTTTAATGTGTGTGAGCTGTACTTTCAGCTAGGTTTTGTAAACTTGCACACAACTGTTGAAATATCACGTCACCAAGTGCTAAGGATTTCACAGAATATACAAAACAAAAAATGATAAAAGCAATAAAAAGTCACACACAGTCCAGTCCACATAGATCACTAATGTGAGTTTTGAAAATTAGAACACAGTATTGTTAAATGCAAGGAGCTAAAGTACTTGTTAAAAAAGGAAGTGAAGATGGAGGTCACTGACTGAGGGGAAGAAAAAGAAAACAACAACATGCATTTCACACAGCTCTTTTTAGATAAAACCAAAAGGAAGGGTTGACCAAATCACTCGCCTGCAGCTACAAGCAGCTCTTCAGTACTGAGTCTTCTACACACACACGCACGCACGCACGCACACACACACACACACATTCACACACACGTGCACACATACTCAGCCTGATTGTTTCTCTCTCTTAACCTAATTTAAATTTTATATGCAGTATTAAGTTTTAATCAAATATTTCTTCTCATGTCATGCTTTTATCATACCAGCAAATAACCTCACAACCACAATGTACTATAACTATCATAAGACCTCAACACCAACTCTCTCTCCCTCTCTCGCATGCCGGTATGTACACACACACACACACACACACACACACACACACTATATTGTAAAGATTTACTTAAACTGTTGACACATAATTTTGTTGGAATTTGAGTTCGTAGGAGAAAAGAATTCATCAATTGTCAAAGCTGAGTTTGAAAGCAAGGAACAAATATACAGTTTAATACACATAGATTGCTGTTGTGAGTCATAAAAAATGTGGACACAGTGCTGCTAAGTGCATGTAACTCATTGTAAAGGAAGTCAAGAAGTGAGATAGAGGTCGCTGACAGACGGAGAGCATGAAAAAGATGTGAAATTCACATACTGTAGTTCAGTGAAGACAGAAATGTGTTGATGGTCTCCTGAAACCACTCATGACTTTGTGAACAGCACTGAGTGCTGATGTAAAGCTGGTGATTGTAAACACGGCAGAAACAAGTTTATAATGGAATATTCCCAGCTTTGAGCTCACGTGTTTATGCTATATAGTGGATATGACTTTGGTTACATCTCTGATATATTTGTGAGTCGTGCCCCTGTTGTTTAGTAGGTTGACAGTTTATAACTTTACTTAAACAAGGTGCTGCTGATTTTAAAGCCTGACTAGTGTAATGCACATGATTTAATCAACAACTAAAGCAGTAAACACTCAGTCTGTTCTTTGAGATGCAGTATTCAATCCACACTAATGAGAAGTGACGATCTCAGCCCACACAGGATTGTTAAAGTACAGTTAATGGCCCTGCCAAGGACAATGGACTTACGGCAGGTAGATACCCATCTTACACCTGATGCACAACTGAAGTATGGTGAAGATCTCAGTAAAGCTGTTAGCTCTGGACAACAGTGTGTTCTGGTGGTAAGTAATTTACATTTAAATGATTTGCACTGAAATGATCACACAACAGTGACTGTTAGAGGGTAGTGTGTATTAAGCAGTGTTATACTGTGTGTAACATAGATATCTGTCTCAGTAGCTGCATCACCATCATCTGGGCTTGTTGCTATTACACACACGTCTGTAAATTTGGCACATTTACTTTCCTGTACGCCTTTCTGCTTCCACATTTACACATTTTTTTAAATTGTCTCAAATTATTCAGGCGGTTAAGGATTTCATTGAGGGGACTTTGAAACAAAGAGAGAAAAAGACGGAGGCAGAGAGAGAGAGAGAAAGTATCTTGAGATCTATACAGTCAAGTGTAGGGCAAACACGTATGCAGACATACGCCAAAAGTAGGAGAATGTTTTTAGGTTTTTAGGAAGTGGAAGGAAACTGGAGGACCCAGGGGAGTCCATATAGACATGGGCAAAACAAGTCAAGACACTCTACACAGACAGAACCACAAGCTCAGGACAGAACCAGGGACACTGGAGCTGTGAGGAGACAACTCTACCCACTGCATCACCACACTGCACATACAGTAGGTCTACACTCACTCATTGTCTATACTGCTTTTTAGGATTGTGGAGGGCCTGGAGCGTATCCCAGAAATCCTGGACAGGTTGGCAATCCATCATAGGGCACACACACACATACACACACATTCACACACTATGGCAATTTGGGAACACCATTTAGCCTAATCTGCATGTCTTTGAACTGTGGGAGGAAACCGGAGTACCCAGATGAAACCCACCAAGCATGGGGAGAACATTCAAACTTCACGCACATAGAGACGGGAATCAAACCTGGCTGGTAATACCTTGGAGGTGCAAGGTGACGCAAAACAAACGCTAAGCAACTTAAAAGAGAAAACACAATGTGTAATAGAAATCAATCAGGGGAAACACAAAAAATGTGTAGAAAAGAATCATACTACAGAGGAGGATGCCCTCTGCTGGTCTGGCAGGTAATTTTTCTGTTGCACCAAATATAAAGTGATTGAAATTTTTTAAGACACCTTTGTCACAGTATATAAATTATACTTTGCCAAACATAATACTTTTGCATATTCTGCTTGGTCATTGTGGTTTTTGTTTTAGAGCAAAGTGATGCAACAGTCAGTGCAGTAGTGTTTTAATTATACCACATCAATACGGCAACAATGTTGTTGCACATTTGCTACACTGGTGTAGTCCAACACAGTCAGAGCGGCTCAAACTGGTATGGGGTTAACGTAGTCCTGTGATATTTACAGCCAGCACTACTGTCAGAGCAACTTCTGATTAATCAGATTAGAGAATTCATCACATACCCTAACCACAAAACAGTCTCACTCTTCACTCTTGTCAGTTACCAAAAGACAAAAAGAAAGTCTGTGAATTGCGGTAAATGTAAACATTTTAAAGATTATCTTTGTATTTGTCTAATGTTAAACTGTATGTTTAACCACTAGGTGCAGGGACATCACTTATAATGATTATGTGCATAATTCAGAAGCTTTTTAGAATGACTCTCATTTGCTCGTTGCTTATAGGCATCAACTATTTACTCTTACTGCAGTTAGCAAAAGTACCATCTACCCCTGGTTGCAGCTATTGCAATTCTGTACTGACACTATAGAAAGCAAAATTACTTCTGCCATCACTATATGGTTCCTCCAGCATCCTCCAGAGAAAAGAGGATATTAAGGTATCTTGAATTTTTTCAAGTTTTTGTTGTTATTCTTTCAGCTGCTACCGTTGAGGGGTCGCCACAGTGGACCAACTGATCCACACACAGCTTGGCATAGGTTTTATGCCTGATGCCCTTCCTAACACAACCCTCACATTTTATCCATGCTTGAGACCAGCACTGCATCCAGCAGCTGGGGTTTGGGCATTCTTTTTTTCCAAGACCACTGAGTAAACCATCAGCTGCAGTCTGTCATCACTTGATGCAGCTTCTTTCCACTTGTGATTTCTTTCATTTGCCAAGCTGGTTAAGCAGCATTCAGAACGATGGATATATGAGGCAGGGATCATGCCTTTACATACATGTAGTTAAAAGCAAGTATATTTCTGCCATAAACAGTAAAAAAAAGATTTAAAATGTGATGTTACTCCAGTTCTATCTGGCCAAAAAAAGTCTCCATTTCAGAATGGTCAAATTATTGGCATGCATCAAGCACTGAAAACAATTAAGGAGATTTAAAATAACTAAAATTGAGTTAAGAACTGTCCAATACATTATTTATACTTGTAAGGATTGTGCTGAACCTTTAACTTCTTGGAAAGAAATGTGACCAGAAAAAAATCATAATTAGAGATCACTTAAATGGCAGAGAATTGTTTTAATGTATGTAGTTCACTGAAAATGTTTAATAGTTAACTTTATTAGTAATGTTTCAAGTCTACGTAAAGTCCAGTTAAAGGTATATTTTTACTATAAGAAGTTAAATAGAAGCTCAATAGAAACCTAGTACTATACTGTAAAGAATAAAATAGAGGTTTTTAACTACAAGTATGATAAGTTTACTTAAAGAAAACTTACTTAAAAAAACATTAACATGGTACTCTTAGCCATTATGAACCACTCAGCATGTCAGAGTGACCACATCATTGTGTCCAGGGCGTCGTGAGAACTGATGCGTGAACGACTACATCCTCTTTCTCACAGGACCAGTTAACCAATATTGCTCCATATACATACAGTACCATGTAATACTCCACACTTAACAAGCACGCTGTGATGTCCCTTAACAAACTATAAGGAGAATTAAAATAATTTCACAAAGACTATTCTCAGAAAACCCATTTAGTCCAGGCAGACTTTCCCATGACACAAACAGGAACTTCTATAATTATCTTACACAAAACAGTGATGACAAAAGCCGTTTATAAAAAAAAAAATTAATACTGATATAGGAATATAACACAAAAAATATAAGATGACATGTACACCCCAATATTATGTGCAACAATCCATAAGCACATAAAATATGATTAAAAGACATACATATGATTTAAAAAACGAGTATAATTAACAAAGAAAATATTGTAAATCATGTGCTCACCATGGCATGTATTTAATATACTGTATGTTTTCATTATTCTATATATTTACTGTGTATTAGTTTGTTATAATCCTGGCATATTCAGATTTCTCTCCAGCATTGATCTGGACCCGTGCTGCTCCGGCTGTGTTAATGTGATTTACAGTAGAGTACATGACATCCGGTACAGTCTGTGGAGAGACAAACAGGGACATTATGCACACAACAAACATATTAGATTTTGGATTAATTTTATTTTTTTGTTTTTAACAACAGATGTTAACTACGATATTCAGAGGTTGCAACGCATTTTCATTAGTGTAGATTTGGTATCAAATATGACTCAGTGGAATGGAGATATAACACAGTAATATGACCACAGGATGTGTCTTCCAACACGGCTGTTTATGAAATGAGAAGCTTTTCACTGCATCAGTTGGGGTTAAAAGAGTTGTTGTGAGATGAAACATATTAATCACTGCAGTAATTACAAAATGAATGTCACTTAAGTATTTGCTTATTTAACTCCATTGTTTGCCATGGCAGTGTAGTGTGACAAGGAAGGGTAAAATCATGGAGAAATGTACAAAGGTGACATTTTTGTAATGTGTTTTAAACATGACAACTTCTCTAAAAAGAGATTTTAATATGCAGTGTTTCATTATCGTTTACATTCTTTGTATCAGATATAAAATTACCAAAATTAATTAAAACAACTTGACACTAATACCTTATCTAATAATATCTTGGCTGATGTGAGCTGTAATGAAATCGACTCTTTACCTTGTTCCAGTGTTGTTGTTGAGTGTGTTGTTTTACTCTGAGGCTGTTCTTTTGAAGGTTTTGTTTCTGTTTTTCTCGACTGTGTTGAAGTTTGTCTTCTACCTACTGAAAAAAAAAAAAACGTATCAAAACTAAGAACTTTTTAAAAATATATATTTTATTTTATTATGATTTCGTTAATCAATTTGATAATATAGCAGAAAACGCTGGAGTAAAGCATGCTCACAGTCATTAATAAACAAGTGTACCTTTAACAGATAGTCTGATGTTTCTTAAATTATCCCGTACAGAACATGTGTATTCTCCCTGGTCCTCTTCAGTCAGGTCTGATATGAGTAGAGAGGCGTCTCCTGGAAAGTTGTTACTGACCAGTTTGACTCTGTTTCCATGATGTCCAGTCTGTTTAGGGTAAATTTCCTGATAGTGACTGTTTCTACTAAACTCCCATTTTAGATCCTGTGGTTTGTTCTGTAGGTCAATGCAGACGCAGGGCAGAACTACAGACTCTCCTGTGAACACAGTCACACACTCTACCTCTGTTTTCATGACCAGCTCACAGCCTGTAAACATAACATTTACAGTTAATAATAAAAGTACTGCAATTATTAATATTCCCCGCTTGTAAATCACAACATTTTCTGCTGCAAACCAGAAGAGATTTTTAAAGGATGCACTCAAAAAAATTAACCTGGCTACCAGTTACATGTACTAAAATGTAATATGTGTTTTGTACATAATAATTTCATGTTTCCAAGATAAACATGAATAAATGATGTTGTATTTACATGAAATTCAACAACTTAACATGTATTAGATTCAATCATGTTGAGATAAACCAAAGAGATCTTGTCACTATGAAAAGCGGAAATATCAGATCAAACATCGCGAGAAGAGAACACAGCGTGTTGAGAAGACAAACGTTTGACAAACACGGGCGTGTGGAAAAGGTAAGCAGGAATTAATTCCCATCTTTCTAAATAGAAACGAAATACTAAACATTAATGTCACCTGCTGTTTAGCGATGTTTAGTCACGTTATTTTGGTTTAAGCTATTTCTTGTATTTTTAGGCACACTTAAAATACAGACGGTTATATGCGCGTGCTTAATCTGCGGTTCGGTTCTGGTTTCGGTCTGTTCTCATGAGTTGTGAAGCGAGAGGAAGAAAGTATAAATATTGTTCATTTGATAAATTAAGTATCATGAATTTTAATTGAATCTATCTCTGTATTTTTTCACAGGAGTTTGTGAGTGAAAGTGTCCTGTCTGCATCTGACTTCAGGAGTTTCCTGACCAACCGTCTCTAACGGTTATATTTAAGTCATAACGAACAGCTATAAAGTACAAAACGTTTCTGTTAGTGTTTAATTGTTTTTCTATGATTAATACTTATTTGTGGTGTTTTATGTTTCATTATTTTTTTTACATCTTTTTACATTGAGACCTCATTTGTAAGTTGCTGCTGGTGTAAAATAAAAATCTCCATTTTATCCCGTTTGTCTTATGCTTCCTTCCTTCACAGAATTCTGTTGACCAGGGCTTGAAATTTAAATTTACTTGAGTTAGATCAACTTAATTTACAACTGAAAAATTTGTTGTACCAACGCTATTCATTTATGTTAACAGTATTAAATTATGTTGGATGCAGCTGTAGTAAATAAGTTAAATGAACCTAAGAAAATTAATTTGACTGAACCTAAGAACATTAAGTTGGGCCAACAAAATTACTCAATGCTGAAAGAAAGCCATTAAATCAGGTGGAAATTTCTTTCATAATTTAATTATGTTCATTCAACAAGTTATTTTTTTGAGTGTGGTATTTACAGTGGTGTGAAAAACTATTTGCCCCCTTCCTGATTTCTTATTCTTTTGCATGTTTGTCACAAAATGTTTCTGATCATCAAACACATTTAACTATTAGTCAAAGATAACATAATTGAACACAAAATGCAATTTTTAAATGATGGTTTTTACTTATTTAGGGAGACGCTTTAGCCCTCGCATTTATGGACTTACTAAATTCCTTTGGGGTTAAACAAAATATAAATGGAGCAACTCACCGCTTTAATCATACGCTAGATTTAATTATATCCCATGGTAGATGTCTCTAATATAGAGATTTTACCTCAAAGTGATGATATCACAGATCATTACCTCTCGAGATATACCCTACCCGTAGAACAGATTAGCTGTGTCTCCCCACGTTATCGATTTGTTAGAAATATGAATCCGACTACTAAAGACAGATTCACAAGTAATCTGCCGGATCTGTCTCAATTAATTATTAGACCCCTAAAAGCAGACGATCTAGATGAAGTGACTAGCAGCATGGCCACTATTTTTACCAGTACATTAGACACTGTTGCTCCCATCAGATTAAAAAAAGTTAGAGATAAAACACTTGCTCCTTGGTACAATAGTCGTACTCGCGCCCTAAAGAGAGCAACCCGTAGGACTTTATGGACTTCTTTAATGAAAAAATCGATAGCATTAGGAAGAAAATAACGGAGGTTCAACCTCTAATAGCATCTCATGATCTAGTTCAGCCTAAAGTTTCACATTTGGTTTTTTTAGTGCTTTACAGGTATAGGACAGGAAGAGCTTTATAATCTTATCACCTCAGCTAAATCAACAACGTGCCTGTAAGACCCAATCCCAACCAGATTTTTTTTTTTAAAAAGTGATGCATATGGTTGGAGAGCCACTTTTAAACATGATTAATTCCTCATTATATCAAGGTCACGTCCCTAAACCTTTCAAGTTGGCAGTTATTAAGCGGTTTCTTAAAAAATCTAATTTGAACGCGAATAAAATAACAAATTATAGACCGATTTCAAACCTCCCCTTTATATCAAAAATATTAGAAAAAGTAGTATCAGCTCAAATATGCACATTCTTGCAGGAAAACAACATCCTTGAAGAATTTCAGTCAGGTTTCAGGCCTCATCATAGTACAGAAACTGCACTAGTTAAGATTGCAAATGACTTGTTTTTAGCTTCGGACCAAGGCTGCATCTCAATACTAGTCTTGCTTGATCTTAGTGCTGCAGTTGACACTATAGATCATAATATTCTCATAGATCGCTTACAAAATCACATAGGTATTCAGGGACAGGCATTAAAATGGTTGAGATCATACCTGTCTGATCGATACCATTTTATAGATCTAAATAGAGAACTGTCTGGTGTAATGCCAGTGAAAAATAGGGTCCCACAAGGGTCAGTTTTAGGACCTCTGCTGTTCTCAATATACATGCTTCCCTTGAGTAGCATCATTAGAAGACATGGGATTAGTTTCCATTGTTATGCTGATGATACCCAGTTATATATCTCAACAAAACCAGACGAAATACCCAAGTTGTCTAGATTGACCGAGTGTGTCCAGGACATAAAAGATTGGATGACCAATAACTTTCTTTTACTAAACTCAGACAAGACAGGGATATTACTCATCGGCCCAAAAACCAGCACACAACAGCTTTCACAATTTAGCCTGCGTTTAGAAGAATGTACTGTTACTACTAGCTCAACAGTAAAAGACCTGGGCGTAATATTAGACAGTAACTTTTCCTTTAAAAATCATATTTCCAATATCACAAAACAGCCTTTTTCCATCTTAGAAATATCGCCAAACTTAGGAGCATCTTATCCGTATCTGATGCAGAAAACTTAGTTCATGCATTCATGACCTCCAGACTGGACTATTGTAATGCATTACTAGGTTGTTGTCCTGCATCCTCAATAAACAAGCTTTAGTTAGTCCAAGATGGTTGGAGCTACACATCTTGCTCCTGTGCTCCCAGTGATCCAGACCCCATCTGCCCTCTGCACCTACTGACTCATCCCAATGCTGAACTGGACTTCATGTTAATTTAAAGAATTTCAGTTATATTGTACTTTCAGCTGCATAACACACATGATGTTATATCATCTCTATCTGTTATCACCCAGATGAGGATGGGTTCCCTGTTGAGTCTGGTTCCTCTCAAGGTTTCTTCCTATTGCCATCTCAGGGAGTTTTTCCTTGCCACTGTCGCCGTCACCCTTGGCTTGCTCATCAGAGACATTTCATTCATTCATCTCATTATCATCTAGACACATTTTTCTCACACATACACAATTTATTTTTTATTTTTTCATTATTATTTTTTTATGAATTTCTTTTATTTTTGTGAAGCTGCTTTGAGACAATGACCATTGTTAAAAGCGCTATATAAATAAAATTAAATTGAATTGAAATCCAAGATCATAGTATTAGTGTCATAATGTCACTGCCCATGATCAGGATTTTTTGGCTTTTATAACTTAATACTGATGTGTCACAATATGACACAGAGATTATTTGCCATTTATTTGTGGTAAACAGTAGTAACAGAGTAGATATTCTTTTTACATACTATGGGTGATAAATTCATATCAAGTCTTTTTTTTAGAATGTTCTATTTTAGGTATTTAAATGCTTTACCATTAACCATTACCCTGCATGTAAAGATTACTGCTGTCCTTGGAAGGTTTAACTAGAAGTACATGCTGGTCTTAAAATGTAGCATTTTAGTAACATTACATTTATAAAATATAAAGCCATAATCAAATATTTCCATTGGATGTGTTCATCTCTGTTGGTCCTATTAATATTATAACACTGTAGTAAGTAAAGTTGTTGTTGATTAAAACTCTAAATGATAAACATTTGTCAGTGTTTGGTTTGGTTGTTCAGGAACAGGGCTGAACTACGGCCTACTGTAAACCCAGTCTGGACAGAAAGCACATGAACTAAACACAAAGCAGCTGAACTAAGAACTGGCTAATATTCTCTCTCCTTTCTGTAATAGAAAATAGAAAATAACTTCACTCACCTGCCGCCATGTGAAACACGACAGACACAAGATACAAGCACTTCATCATTACTGAATCTTCTACATACACACTAGTATCTCAAAGTGCAAAGCAACACAGACGCAGACAGACAGACTGCCTCAGTGTCTCTTTTAAATAGGTTTGTTTTCAGGAAACCTCAACAACCACTGCATCTCTCTTTTTGAGAATCTTTCTTTCCATGACCAGTAAACATTTTATATGTAGTATTAAGATTGATTCACACCTTTTTTATGTCATGCTTTTATCATACTTCATTATCATTGTAATCTGCATTACATGTTATTTTGAGCAATATTTGCAATATAAAATTTTTCTTTTGATGAAATCATAAATTAACAAATGAATATATTAAAAATGCTGTTTAAATTTTATATTTTAATCTCAGCTTGAATTAAAAATATTATTTTTCAATTGTCTAACCTTCTAAAATGCCTAATGTAATAATAAACAAGCATAGATCGTACAACTTTATTGGTTATATTAAATTAATTGGTAATGAAATTAACCATTAACTTTTCTTTTCAGCAGACATTAATTCTAGTGGACAAAGATGTAATGACAGGGTGCCGAGAGAAGAGCTGTGGTATTGTATGAGGAGGTCTGGAGTGTCAGAGAATATGTTAGAGCGATGCAGGACATGTAAGATAGCTTCAGGTGAGACAGAAGAGTTCAAGGTGAAAGTGTTTTAGAAATATGTCAAATCTGATAACATTGCATCTCAATACTAGTCTTGTTTGACCAATAACTTTCTTTTACTAAACTCAGACAAGACAAAGATATTACTCATCGGCCCAAATACAAGCACACAACAGCTTTCACAATTTAGCCTGCGTTTAGAAGGATGTACTGTTACTACTAGCTCAACAGTAAAAGACTGTTAATACTGATGTGTCACAATATGACACAGAGATTATTTGCCATTTATTTGTGGTAAACAGTAGTAACAGAGTAGATATTCTTTTTACATACTATGGGTGATAAATTTATATAAAGTCTTTTTTTTTAAATGTTCTATTTTATGTATTTAAATGCTTTACCATTAACATGAAGCTTGATCTCTCTGTTTTCCTTCTCAGTGCTGCATCTGTAGTTTGCATCATCCTCTACTCTCAGGTGAGATATGAACAGAGACAGATTAGCAGGAAAAATGTTATTAAACAGCTTAAGTCTGCCACGGTAGTGCTCATCATTTAACACTTCTGTGTAACGTCCTGTTCTGAATCCACCAGGTGGGTGGCTGAGGTTTCAAGGATTCAAGGAGCTTTATTGTCATACCAGCACACTTCCATGTTCTGGTACGAAATTAGGACCCAGGTCCCGTTTAAGCCACAGAGATAGCATAGTAGTATAAATATGAGGGTGTAAATATGTATATACATAAATATAAATAAGAGCAGTCAGAGATATATTATGCAGGAAATTAGACATAAACTATACATAGTGTATTGCACATTTTCAGAGGCTGTATTGCACACATTGTATATTCGACTTATAGGGTTATATATACTGTATGTATTGCACCATAGAGTTGTATATTACACTAAAAGATTGATTGTGTTTAATGGGAGAGGACCTACAGAGCACGGCTAGTAGCAGTCTAATTGCTTCAGGGTAAAAGCTGTTTTTGAGCCTGGTGGTCTTGCACTAAAGGCTCCTCAGCCTTCTGCCCGAGGGAAGAGGTTGAAATAGAGCATGTGCAGAGTGGGTGGAGTCCTTAATAATGCGGAGGGCTCTTCCTCTGCATCTTGTAGTGTACAATTCGGTGATAGAGGGGAGCCTGCTACCCACTGTCCTCTGTGCAGCCTTAACTACTCTCTGCAGGGCTTTCCTCTCAGCTACAGTGCTATTGCCATGCCACACAGTGATGTAGGAGCTGATGATGCTTTCAACCGCTCCTTGATAGAAACTCTTCAGAACCAGGCTTCCAAGCCCAGCTCGTTTTAGCTTCCTGAGGAAGTAGAGGCGCTGGTGGGCCTTTTTAATCAGGCCCGAGGTGTTGATGCTCTAGTTTAAGTCCTTAGCTACATGGACGCCTAGATACTTAAAGCTGGAGACCACTTCCACAGCTACTCCATCAATGTGTAGGGGGAGAGGAGTTCGCTTGTCCTTTCTGAAGTCCACCACCATCTCTTTGGTCTTTTTTACATTGATGCAGAGGTTATTTCCCCTACACCACTGTACCAGTTGTTCTACCTCCTCTCTGTAATAGGATTCATCGTTGTCAGTGATGCGTCCCACTACTGCTGTGTCATCTGCGAATTTGACTATATGACAGCTGGAGTGTCTCGCTATGCAGTCATGCGTCAACAGAGTGAACAGAAGGGGGCTCAGCACACAACCTTGAGGCGAGCCTGTGCTGATGGTGATGGAGGAGGAGATGGTGTCATGGATCCTGACAGTTCGAGATTTGTTGGTCAGGAAGTCTAGGACCTAGTTCCCTACTGAAGGGCTTAAGCCAAGAGAGGAAAGCTTTAGAATTAATGTCTGTGGAGAGATGGTGTTGAAGGCAGAGGAAAAGTCCAGGAAAAGCAGGCGGACGTAGGAATTCTTATTCTCCAGGTGTGTAAGGGCTGTGTGGTTCACTGATGAGATGGCGTCATCTGCAGAGCGATTTGTCTTGTACGCATACTGATGGGGGTCTACAGTGGCATCGATGGAGGCTTTGATGTAAGTCATGACCAGCCTCTCAAAGCACTTCATGACTACCGGGGTTAGAGCTATGGGGCGGTAATCATTCAGTCAAGTCACTGTTGAACACTTTGGGACTGGAACAATGGTGGCAGTCTTCAGGCAGGTAGGAACAGTCGCAGTTGTCAAAGAGGTGTTAAATATGTCAGTTAACACTTCTGACAGCTGGTGAGCACCGTCCTTAAGTACCCTTCCTGGTATGTTATCAGGGCCTGCTTTGCGGGGGTTCATTCTTTTTAGAATCCTCTCCACGTCGGCTGTTGTTACTTTAAGGGGCGTGTCATCAGGAAGTGATGGGAGCTTGGTAAAGGGAGGAGGGTTGTCATGTTCCTCGAAGCAGGCATAGAATGAGTTTAGTATATCAGGCAGGGAAGGGTCCCTAGGGCATTGTGCATCTTTGGTGTTGTAGTCTGTGATGCACTTAATGCTCTTCCACATACTTTGCGGATTGTTGGAAGTAAGGTGACCCTGGATTTTAGGCGTATGTGGATTTAGCCCTCCCAATGCCTGCCGTCAGTTGTTTCCTCGCCAACTTTAGCACTGATGCATCACCTGAGACCTGGATATCTCCTCAGAACTCAGCTACACCGGCTGCCCTATCCTCTGCCTATGTATTCTCTCACACTCCACGAAAAACTGGCAGAGGTGGTGGTACGGGTCTCCTGTTGTCCAAGAGATGGTCCTTCTCGCCTATCACCCTGTCTCATCTCAGTTTTTCATCATTTGAATTTCATGCAGTTAAGGTAACCTCTCCAATTAACCTCCACATCTTAGTTATTTACCGTCCTCCTGGCTCTCTAGGAAACTTTCTAGATGAAATGGACATACTTCTTAGTCTTTTTCCTTCTGCTAACACTCCTCTCACTGTTCTAGGAGATTTCAACCTTCCATCTAATAAACTCCAATCCTCTTTCCTTCTCCCTCTCCTTAACTCCTTCTCTTTAACCCTAAACAGCTGCCCTCCTACACACAAGGCAGGAAATTCTCTCGACCTTGTTTTCTGCCGCCCTTCCCCAGTCACAGATATCACCACTATTCCTCTTCATAAATCTGATCATTACCTGGTATCCTTTACCATAACCCTTCCCATTCTATGTAAACCTAACCACCAAAATGTCTCTTTTACCCGCAAAAACCTCCACTTTGTCTCCCCTTCCTCTGTGTCTTCATACACCCTTTCATTCCTCCCAGACCCAGACTCCTTCTCCTCTTTACCACTAGAGACTGCGACTGAAACTTTCCTCTCCTCTCTCTCCTCATCCATAGATCTCCTTTGCCCGCTGTCATCTAAACCAAGGAAGAAGTCTTGTCCTGCTCCTTGGCTATCTGATGTACTGCGCAACAACAGGAGAGAATTAAGAACTGCGGAGAGAAGATGGAAGAGATCGCAACTTGATGCAGATCTCATCTCTTACCAGACTCTTCTTTCCAAATTCTCATGTGATGTGACTTCTGCCAAAACTACCTTCTTCAGACAAAAGTTGGAAGCCTCTGCACATGATCCTGGCAAACTCCACTACATCTTCTCCTCACTACTCAACCCACCGACTCCTCCTGCCCCTTCTTCTCTGACTGCTGACGATTTTGCCACATTCTACGATGGGAAGATTGCAGCAATCCGCCAGTCCTTCAATCTCAACAAAACTCCCACGGCAGAACCTCAGGACCTTTCCTTCCCTCCTTTAGCAGAATTTTCCAACTTGTCATCTGACGAGATTCAACAGATCATCTCGTCATCTAACCCCACCACCTGTTCATTGGACCCAATCCCTTCCACAATGCTCCAGGCCATCTCACGGGACCTCCTTCCCTTCACCACAGCCATCATCAACCAATCCATATCATCTGGTCATGTTCCTGCCGCTTTTAAGAAGGCGAGGGTTATTCCCATCCTTAAGAAACCCTGCCTGGACCCATCAGAAGTTAACAACTATCGCCCGGTATCACTGCTCTCTTTTATTTCCAAAATTTCCAAAATTCTTAAAAGAGTTCTTTCTTTACAGGCTACTCAGGTGCTTGTTCAGTCCCTTGTTATTTCAAGACTGGACTACTGCAACTCACTCCTGGCAGGCCTGCCTCTGTCCACGATTCGTCCTCTGCAACTGATCCAGAATGCAGCAGCACGTCTCGTTTTTAACCTCCCCAAGTTCTCCCACACCACCCCACTCCTCCGCTCCCTGCACTGGCTTCCTGTAGCTGCCCGCATTAAATTCAAAACACTGATGCTTGCCTACAAAGCTAAAAATGGCCCAGCACCCACTTACCTCTCTGCGCAAATTACACCACGCACTGCACCACGTTCCCTCCGATCCTCCAGCACTGCTCGCCTTATCCCACCATCTCTCAGGGATCGAGGGCGGCATTCATCCAGTCTCTTTTCTGTTCTGGCACCTAGGTGGTGGAATGAACTTCCTCTAGATGTCCGTACATCAGAGACTTTGACTTACCCCCCCCCCCCCGAAAAAAAAAATTACTTTTTGGAAGTCACTCTGGATAAGAGCGTCTGCCAAATGCCTAAATGTAAATGTAAATGTAAATGTCTTTGTGTGTATTGTTCTCCTCAGCAGGGGCGATAGGCTGGCGCCAGCAGTACGGCTATGTGATCGGAAGCGCCAAGATGGGGGCGGGAGAGAGCTCTGTATGCACCGCAGATGTTTGTATACACACAGTCCAGAATATTTTCTCCCTGTGTTGGAATTTCCACATGCTGGTGGAATTTGGAAAGAGTGTCCATCAGTTTCACGTGATTGAAGTCCCCCGCAACCACGTAAAATGCCTCCGGGTATTTAGTCTGCAGCGAGCTGATGGTATCATGAAGCTCCTGCAACGCTACGCTAGCATTAGCACCCGGCGGGATGTAAACAATGGTGACGTACACAACATTAAACTCCCGCGGCAGATAGAATGGCCGACACTTTGTTGTCATGAACTCTATCAACTCGGATCAATGACTTTTAACCAAATTACTGATTGTACACCAACCTTCATTCACATACATACAGAGTCCACCTCCTCTTTTTTCCCCGACCGGTAATCGCGGTCCGCACGGAAAAGCCGAAAGCCATCAATTTGAAAGACTAAGTCCGGAATGTTTTGGTTTAGACAGGATTCCGTTAGGCAGAGAACAGCGCAATTCCTCATCTCAGAGTGAGCATTAATCCTCAAACGTAGCAGGTCCATTTTATTATCCAGGGAGCGGACGTTGGCCAAAAAGAGAGTTGGAATCGGAGGTCGGCTAGCCTTTAACTGTACAGACGCTCCCGCCCGCTTTCCTCTCTTCTGTCTGCGAGCACAACGTTTCCTATTGCCCGCTGTCCCCCGCCCTCTGCTACGCCACCTCGATGTTCTCAGGAGGCGCTGTCTTCCGAGTTCAGATTTTAGTCCTGGTGGAATAGAAATAATCGAACTGTCTCTGATGTACAACAGTTCAGTTACGCTATACTTCCCTTGCATTTTCAGCGCTAAAAAACGATGTCTCTTGTATCTGGTGTGCTATTAACACTAGAAGCGCCGCGCCAGTGTCACCTACTAAAAGCGCGGTTCAGCAGTCATTTGACCGCCTATTGTTTTGAATGGGAAGCTGCTGCTGACACACAATGATCGCTAGATGGCGCTTTCACCCAAAGCAAATAGTTTAGCTCCAAGATCAACTTGCACTTGGACAATGCGCCATTCATTCCCGCGTTGATAATAAGCGGTATCTTTTTTTTATATTCAACTGAGAAAACCTACTACAGAGTCTCTAAGGGGACAAACGAAGAGGGAAAAAACAAGTCAGAGGGAAAAAACAAGTCATGTTTGGAATTATAACCCAAAGTTTTTGACTTTTTTTCTGCCGTTTTTTCTCCTCCTTTGTCCATCTAGGGGCTTTGTACTATAACAAAAAGGAAAGCTCTACTTAATTTTATATCGTATGGAGAAAATGTTATTATTTTGTTCATTCTATTTGAAGCTTCTGAACGTCTCGGAGCAGCGATTTAGTTCTGAACTCGCTTCCGTGAAATTATCGCTAAAACAATATTAAATTTGAATAAATCAGATATACTACAGCAAATAATAAACTATGCTATGTCATAACCGAAGCAAACACAACGAATATGTCTCGTTTCGTTCAGTGTTGCTAGGCAACGGACCACGCGCCTAATCGGTTCACTTGGCCGCGGTGTATTATAAATCTGCGAATTGTTTCACTGCTTATGCTCATGTAATAAATGCGAGGGAAATGTGGAAGTGATGTGTGGCCACTGAATGAGAACTAAATCAAAGATTTCGGTAACTACACTGAGTGTAACATCTGCATAGTGACACTAAAAAGCTGAACACCTTCACTTTCCCGTTTACCTCCGAGAAAAAAAAAGCTGTATGTTGTTTTTTTATATGTTTATAAAAGTACACGAAGTAGGCGCGCGCGCGCGCACGCACACACGCACACACACACACACACACACCTCCCCTGAGCCCTCGGTCAACATCTAATGACCGTCGATATGCAAATGAGTCAAGACGTAGCCTAACGTGGTGTCGTGTCGAATTTTAGCGGTCACGGAGGGGAAAGACTTTGAAACAGTTTCAGTGTTTTTTCAGTTACAACAAGCACAGCGATGAGTCCACGTTGTTTCACTGGTTATGACATAGTGACACTAAACAGCTGAACAACTTCACTTTTCTGTTTACCTCTGAGGAAAAAAGCTGTATTTAGTTTGTTTATATTCAGAGTAACACCTTCCAACCACCTCTCATAGTCTATTGTTAGTTTTAATGATTTGGCTGAAACTAATTATCACTACATAAGTACCCCAACACCATTGATCATGAGTTTCAGCGGAAAATAATTCTATACATGCAACAGAAAATGTAGATGCAGATTCCAAATGTATAAAGATACATGCTATATATATATATTCCGCTTCAGCGTGTTTCTTAATCTTTCCCTATATATATATATATATATATATATATATATATATATACTTTTTAAATAAAATCGCTATTACTTGACCCTGAAGTTTAGTTTAGCATAAGCAGTGAAACAATTCGCAGGTTAATAATACACCACGGCCAAGTGAACCACGTTCCCGCCGATTAGGCGCGTGGTCCGTTGCCTAGCAACACTGAACAAAACCAGGCATAATCGTGGTGTTTGCTTCGGTTATGACATAGCATAGTTTATTATCTGCTGTGGTAGATCTGATTTATTTACATTCAATAATGAGGCTTTATATCCTCAGGAGGGGGCATTACATATGTAATATGTAAAACAATATTGTTTTAGAGATAATTTCACGGAAGCTTCTAACAGAACGAACAAACTAATTAATTTTCTCAAAACCTTATAAAATTAAGTACAGCGAAATTCCCTAAATGTCCTTATAAAATATCGCTGATTATCAACGCCAAAACGAATGACGAATTGTCGATATTTTACGGAAGCATATATGTGTATGTATATATACATATATATATATAAACTGCATATATGGAATGAAACCTGAGATAGTTACACATACGCACTGAATGACGCATAGATAGTATGCGCGATTCCTTGCGCCATCTGCTGAGAGAAATGAGAATCGCAGGTTGGAAAAGACAGGAAACGTCATGCCGCCGCGCAGCTGTCAGCGATTTCACGTAAATAAGAGCAAAATAGCTTTATACTGGCTTTTACTGGTGCGATTTTAAAAATTTAAGCATACAGGGTGATTAAGCTCACAGAACTAGGAAAAGTCATGAAAGGAGGGTCCTGGAAATTGATCGAGTGTGAAGTATTTTTTTTTTTTTACCCCCTTGCGGTCAAATGACCGCTGCTCGGCGCTTCTAGTGTTAAGAGGCTTTGTTCCGGGAGCTCGAGAAGCCGCTGCATCAGCGTGCGCCGCCATCTACTACACTTTGACTGCTTTGACTTTGTTGTGCAAGTCAAAGCAGAACAAGGATAACAGCACTGAATCACTGCTGTGTTCATCAATCTGTATCTCTTTATTACCAGAGAGAGCAGAGCCTACAGAAACACACATACAAATTGTTGCCTGGAGGGTCAGACATGAAGCCCCGCCATCAACAGGTTGTTATTGGAAGGCCTTTGTGTCTAATCCCACCACTGCATGAAAAGAGCTGTATCCAGACAAATATGGTATGGGAAATCCCCGCTAAACTATAAGTTTGCCAGATGTATGAGGCAGAGTGCTTGAAAATGTAGAATGCAAAGGAAATTTTGTGAAATGACCAGATATCTCATGTATGTGGATGTATACGGGAATCGGTGAAACTTTCTACAAATCCTCACAGCTAGCAGGGAGAGGTGATGGCTGTGAGGTGTAAAGGCCTTTTGTATGTTAATAACTAGCAGGAAGAGGTGCTGTCCTTCTTATCCTAGCCGGGTGGGGGGATTAGCCATGGTGTGCCTTTGTCTCTTTAGCCTGAGGGTTTGAAGGAGAAGCAAGCTGCACAGACTGCTCTTCTCAAAGAGGTTATCCAGCGTCTTGATGCATTTAAGCACAAGTTTGATGAGAGAAGACTGCAGGAAGAGTAAAGCTACTGTATGCGCATAAAAGAGCTAAGAGGCTGCATAATGTGGGCATTGCGGTAAGTTGACCTTTATGTTACCTGACAATACAGTTCAAATTCACATTTTATTTGTCACGTACACAGTCATACACAGTTCATACATGCAGTGAAATGCTTCTTCAACTACCAGTGACCTTAAAATCAAAGCCTAAACATAAGAAATAAATATGAATAAAAGGTAATACGGTAGAAAATAAAGTTAACTGGTAAAATATACTGTACAAGTAAAAATAAAAATATATAAGCAGTAAAAGAAATATTGCAGAAAAATGAAATTAACTAGTAAAATATACTGTGCTAAGAATAAAATATATATAATATAGAAATATAAAAGAAGAAAATAGAAATTTGTCCATATAAGTAATGTAAAAATGTCCGAGGTGTGCAAATAAGTGACTTCTTAAAGTGTCTTATTATTAAAGTGATTTGTGCAGTGGTCCATAATGAAAGTACAAGTATATAGTGCAAAAAGTGTGCATGAATGTGTCCATAGTGTCCATGAATGCCCAGTCAGTGTTGGATTGTGTTGTGGTTGAGAGACCTTATGGCCTGCGGAAAGAAGCTCCTCCTCAATCTCTCTGTATTGGTCTTCAGGGAGCGGAATCGCTTCCCAGACCGCAACAGAGAAAACAGTCCATTGTTGGGATGGCTGAGGTCCTTCACCATCTTCCTGGCCTTAGTCCAGCACCGTTTGCTGTAGATCGAGTGCAGGTCAGGGAGCTCGGTGCTGATGATTTGTGCAGTTGAACGCACCACCCTCTGTAGACCTCGTCTGTCCTGCATGGTGCATGGTGCTGTTCCCGAACCAGGTTGTGAGTAGTAAATTATACCTTGCCAAGTTAGCCTAAGCATTTGGCTACACATCTTCTTTTTGTTACTTGCATTGTTGTAGGTGTCGAACATATTTAAAAGTTTGTCACGTCCGAATTAGACAATGTTTTTTACAAATGTATGTATTGAAGCGGTTTTAATTCAACGTGGGAACCTGTAAGGAGCCTCCATAAATCAGAAAACAACCCACATAAATAAAGTTCACAAACTGGGTAAGAATGTTGTTTCTTTACTTGCTATGTATGGGGTTTTACATAATCATTTTAAATGTAATTAATGATACTTGTCACATCTGAGCCACCTCAGTCCTGGGGAGTAAGATCTGGCTCACCTGTCTACTAAGCCGTCACTTTGTCTTCCCCTAGTGTGTCTGCGTGTGTAACATGTCCTCCTTGATTCCTAGATTACCTGCACCTGTGTCTACCCAGTGTGTGTCCCTATTTATTCCAATCGAACCCGTAGCCCCTCGTCTGTTCACTGTTGTACCATGTCTTGTTTATCCCCTGTGCCTAATCATTGTGTGTCTTTTGTGTTGACCCAGGACTGAGGGAGTCTGCAGGCGGAAGATCCTTTTTTTGTTCTCTCACGGAGAAAAGTTAAAGTTCAAGGCTGACCGAGAGGCAGCGCTGAGTTCCTCGCAAGGCTGTAAATCCAGTTTGTTTGGTGTGACCTAAGTACTTTTCATTTTCCCGCCTGCAGACCCGGCCTGGGGAAGCTTTTCCCCATCCGGTTTTTGTTGTGTTTAGTTTTGTTGTGTTCTGTGTTTTTTGTTTGGACTCATTAAAGAATACCCTCGTTATTTTTTCTAACCCTGCATTTGCCTTCGCTTCCTCCTTAAACCATGACAATACTACTCCCTTTCCACACAGAATAAGTCATGATCAGGCAGTGATGATCCGCTGGAGGAATTAAAGATGACTTGCAGATGCAGACCCTGAGTGTATAAAGGGTAATCAGAAATTGTTATTGTAATTATTTTCATGTGCCTTTATTCTTGTCCCTCTAATAATTTAAATAGTTTTTGTCACTTATCTGATTTTTTTTTTACCAACAGGTTAAACATTGCAGAGGAAATACTTTTTGTCCCGGCCAGGAAAGTCTTAGCTAAAAGGCTCCATTAAGACAGGGGCTAAAAACCGACAAAGATAAGTAAGTGTACAAATTCATCTATGTATTCAGTTCAGTACATCTTAGAGTGTTTTTGCAGTTGCTGGAGTCCAGGTGTAGAGTCATTCAAACAGATGCCGAGAAAGAACTGTGGCAGACTGCAATACTGAAACTGATGTCCGATGAAGAGGATGCCATTGCGTGCCATGCCATCAGCGTGTAATATCTAATGGGACCGAGCTAGAAGGACATTTATTTTGGACATCTAACAAGCACTGGTGTATGTTTGTTTTGGTATTGCTTTTTATTTTAATAGCACCTTCATAAATGCACATTTGTTCATTTTTTTCATATTTTATATTTTTTTGTTCCTTATTCTTACTTTGCTTTGTATATTTATTAATGTTTGGTTTGATTTAAATAAAAAAAATTCTGAATCAATTCTATTGTAATTTTTTTAAAGGATGTGGGGGATGTATAGTATTGTGGGGGGCCAGATGGCGATAGGGTCTATCTACTGTACATACCTGCCCAATAACCAATCAAGTCACTAAGTTATGAGGGCTTGGGTTGGGCTAAATAAAAATGTCCTAATAGATGTCAGGGTTTTGGGAGTGTTTTTTTTAAACAACCAATCAATGTTGAGATAAAAAAAAAAAAACAATAGGGAAGAGCAGAGTTGGGCAAAGGTGTAAAATGCAAATGGAGCTTGAGGTGTGAATGTCTCCTGACGAAGTCCTTGAGTGTATTATTTGCCATGGCAACAAATACATCCGAATTGGTATCAATCCAGTATCAGTATCCTAGCTTGGTGGAATTTGATGTATACACTCAGTGGTACTTGTAGATACTTCCGAAAATCAGTGGCGTATACAGGAGTTTCCTAGTACAGATACACCTCTTTTCATGCAGTGTACGCTAATACAATATCCAATCACTGGCAATACAGAGCATCCTTAGAGCCGGACCCAAGCCCAGAGGAGAGGGCGGATTGAGGCAGGAAATGCATCCAGCAGAACATCTGTTCTAAAAAAAAAAAACATTGCAGATCAATTAATTCAATCTGACAACCCCTAGAACATGGGCCAAGGTCTGAATAAAATAAAATAAATAAATAATAACTCTACATTTCATAGGGCTCATTAAGCTGACAGTTTTCATAGGGCTCCATTTAATCTTAAGGCATTGTGAGTTTATTAATGCATTTATTCAGAAAGTCTTAACAAAGGTTATAGGATATCTTTAAGGGAACTGAAAATAGTGGAAATATTGAAATACAAATCTTCAACTGTGCACATGTATTGCACCATCAGTTTATATGTTTAAAGTTAACGGGCATATATACTAAATTAATGGAACTGGTTTAAGACCAGTTCAATATATTATCCAAACCTGGAAGAACACATTATGAACTTGCATGATAAAAAACATTAAACCACAGTAAAAACTACAGTTTAATAGTGAAATAAGATCATTTTCATACACACACACACAATGTGGCAACAAAATGAAGTCAGCTGACAAACTAGATTTACTGAATGACCTGATTGTCACAGCTATGGAGTTTTTTCTCCCTGACCCAGCAGGTATATCCAGGACCCAAACTGTGAAAAAGTTGTTTTGGGAGCATGAAGAAACATTTTCACACATGAACTGAATACCACATTGTGTGTATTTAAAGTTAAAGCTGATTAAATGCAATATTATAGTGTGTTTCTTTTTTTTTTTTTTTTTTTTTTGGCCATGCAGTGTATAGAGGTATATAATCAACTTTTAAAAGCCATGTAATAAGTGTCTCAGTCAGTTTGATGAAGTCCTCCTACCTTCGGCGGTGCTAGGGAGTTTTTTAATAGGAAATGTGCTCCAGTACTGATCTGCTGTGACACAGTAAAATCTCACATTCGAGTTTTAAAAAGCTTGTATATTTTGCACTGATAATGTCCAGAAAAAAATTAGTTTCTAATCCAAAATGTCAAAGCAACACAGTTTAACCCAAAATACAAGCTGAGGTCTGGGTCTGTACACCTTGAGTCCGGCTCGGTTATCATTTGCTTATGTGAGTAATGACCTTTACTCCATAAAAACATGTTGAGGATGTTAAAAAAATGTATTTAAAAGTAAATCTCTGCAAAGTTTATGTGCAATAATGCATAATAAAATATTTCTTCATCCTACAAAAACTAATTTGTATTAAGTTGTAATTTTATTTATATTATTAAATTCATATGAATTCATAAATTTTTGGGAGGAATGTGAACTTAAACCAAACTGGTTAACTATAATGATGAGTAAGTTTATTTTAATGTGTGTGAGCTGTACTTTCAGCTAGGTTTTGTAAACTTGCACACAACTGTTGAAAAATCGAGTCACCAAGTGCTAAGGATTTCACAGAATATACAAAACAAAAAGTGATAAAAGCAATAAAAAGTGACACACAGTCCAGTCCACATAGATCACTAATGTGAGTTTTGAAAATTAGAACACAGTATTGTTAAATGCAAGGAGCTAAAGTACTTGTTAAAAAAGGAAGTGAAGATGGAGGTCACTGACTGAGGGGAAGAAAAAGATAACAACAACATGCATTTCACACAGCTCTTTTTAGATAAAACCAAAAGGAAGGGTTGACTGATAACATCACTCGCCTGCAGCTACAAGCAGTTCTTCAGTACTGAGTCTTCTACACACACACACACGCGCGCGCGCGCGCGCGCACGCACGCACACGTGCACACATACTCACCCTGAGTGTTTCTCTCTCTTAACCTAATTTAGATTTTATATGCAGTATTAAGTTTTAATCAAATATTTCTTTTCATGTCATGCTTTTATCATACTTTATAGTATTTTTCCAACAGAGTAATTTTTACCATAAATAAATAAATAAATTCACGTATTTCCCCCCTTTTTAAAACTCTTCTTGTTACCAGTGTGCAGCCCAGTACAGCAAATAACCTCACAACCACAAAGTAGTATCTATCATAAGACCTCAACACCAACTAATTCTCACACTCAGACTAGCATGTCTCTCTCTCACACGCAGGTACGTACACACGCACGCACACACACACACACACACTAAACAAGAACCCTTAATCTCTCACAACACAATTAGTTTTTAGCGGGGAATAAATCCAAAATACAACTAAAATGCAAACCATGTAAATTCTGAGATAAGATAAAAAAAAGTACATTTTTTTACACACACACACACACACACACACACACACACACACACTATATTGTAAAGATTTACTTAAACTGTAGACACATAATTTTGTTGGAATTTGAGTTCATAGGAGAAAAGAATTCATTAATGTGGGTTAATAGAGAAGGAGAAATTCTGGAGTGAGTTAGATGAAGTGATGCAGAGCATCCCCAGAGGTGAAAGAGTGGTGATTGGTGCAGACTTCAATGGACATGTTGGGGAAGGGAACAGAGGTGATGAAAATGTGATGGGCAGGTTTGGTCTTCAGGACAGGAATGTAGAAGGACAGATGGTGGTGGACTTTGCAAAGAGGATGAAAATGGCAGTAGTAAATACTTTCTTTCAGAAGAGGCAGGAACATAGGGTGACATATAAGAGTGGAGGCAGAAGCACTCAGGTCGACTACATCTTGTGTCGACGTTGTAACCTGAAAGAGATCAGTGACTGCAAAGTGTTGGTAGGGGAGAGTGTAGCCAGACAACACAGAATGGTGGTGTGTAAAATAACCCTGGTGGTGAGGAAGGCGAAGAGGACAAAGGCAGAGCAGAGGACAAAGTGGTGGAAGCTGAGAAAGGAAGAATGTTGTGAAGTCTTTAGGGAGGAGTTGAGACAGGCTATGGGTGGTCAGGAGGTGCTTTCAGTTGACTGGACAACTACAGCCAATGTGATCAGGGAGACAGGTAGGAGGGTACTTGGTGTATCATCAGGTAAGGGGAAAGTGGACAAGGAGACCTGGTGGTGGAATGAGGAAGTCCAGGAGTGTATACAGGGAAAGAGGCTAGCTAAGAAGAAGTGGGACACTGAGAGGACTGAAGAGAGTAGACAGGAGTACAGGGAGATGCAGAGTAAGGTGAAGGTAGAGGTGGCAAAGGCCAAACAAAGAGCATATGAGGACTTGTATGCTAGGCTAGGTAAGGAGGGAGAAGGGGATCTGTACAGGTTGGCAAGGCAGAGAGATAGAGATGGGAAGGATGTGCAACAGGTTAGAGTGATTAAAGATAGAGATGGAAATGTACTGACAGATGCCAAGAGGGTGATGGGAAGATGGAAGGAGTACTTTAAGGAGTTGATGAATGAGGAAAACGAAAGAGAACAAAGAGTAGAAGAGGTGACTGTTGTGGAACAGGAAGTAGCAAATATTGGTAGAAGTGAGGTGAGAAGGGCGTTGAAGAGGATGAAGAGTGGAAAGGCTGTTGGTCCTGATGACATACCTGTGGAGGTATGGAAGTGCTTAGGAGAGGTAGCAGTAGAGTTTCTGACAAGTTTGTTTAACAAGATCTTGGAGAGTGAGAGGATTCCAGAGGAATGGAGGAGAAGTGTATTGGTGCCAATTTTTAAGAACAAGGGAGATGTGCAAAGCTGTGGCAATTATAGCGGTATAAAGCTAATGAGCCAGACATTGAAGCTGTGGGAAAGAGTAGTGGAAGCTAAGTTAAGGGCAGAGGTGAGCATTTATGAGCAGCAATATGGTTTTATGCCTAGAAAGAGTACATCAGATGCAGTATTTGCTTTGAGGATGCTGGCGGAAAAGTACAGAGAAGGTAACAGGGAGTTACATTGTGTCTTTTTAGATTTAGAGAAAGCGTATGACAGGGTGCCAAGAGAGGAGCTGTGGTATTGTATGAGGAAGTCTGGAGTGGCAGAGAAGTATGTTAGAGTGGTGCAGGACATGTATGAGAGCTGTAAGACAGTGGTAAGATGTGCTGTAGGTGTGACAGAAGAGTTTAAGGTGGAGGTGGGTCTGCATCAAGGATCGGCTCTAAGCCCCTTTTTGTTTGCTCTGGTGATGGACAGGATGACAGATGAGGTAAGACAGGAGTCCCCATGGACTATGATGTTTGCAGATGACATTGTGCTCTGTAGCGAGAGCAGGGAACAGGTGGAGGAAAATTTGGAGAGGTGGAGGTATGCTCTGGAAAGCAGAGGAATGAAGGTTAGCCGCAGCAAGACGGAATACATGTGTGTAAATGAGAGGGACCCAGGAGGATCGGTGAGGCTACAGGGGGCAGAGGTAAAGAAGGTGCAGGATTTTAAGTACTTGGGGTCAACGGTCCAGAGCAACGGTGAGTGTGGAAAGGAGGTGAAGAGGCGGGTACAGGCAGGTTGGAATGGGTGGAGAAAAGTGTCAGGTGTGTTGTGCGATAAAAGAGTATCAGCGAGAATGAAAGGAAAGGTGTACAGGACAGTGGTGAGACCAGCGATGCTCTACGGCTTAGAGACAGTGCCGCTGAAGAAAAGACAGGAGGCAGAGTTGGAGGTAGCAGAGCTGAAGATGTTGAGGTTCTCTTTGGGAGTGACAAGGATGGATAGGATTAAGAATGAGTTCATCAGAGGGACAACCCACGTTAGATGTTTTGGAGATAAAGTCAGAGAGGCCAGATTGAGGTGGTGTGGGCATGTTCAGAGGAGAGATTGTGAATATATCGGTAGAAGGATGCTGAGGTTGGAACTGCCAGGCAGGAGGTCTAGAGGAAGACCAAAGAGAAGATTTATGAATGCAGTAAGAGAGGACATGAAGTCAGTTGGTGTGAGAGAAGAGGATGCAGAGGATAGGGTTAGATGGAGGCAGATGATTCGCTGTGGCGACCCCTGAAAGGGAACAGCCGAAAGACAAAGAAGAAGAAGAAGGAGAAAAGAATTCATCAATTGTCAAAGCTGAGTTTAAAAGCAAGGAACAAAAATACAGTTTAATCCACATAGATTGCTGTTGTGAGTCATGAAAATGTGAACACAGTGCTGATAAGTAGGGGTGCACCGAAATGAAAATTCTGGGCCGAAAACGAAACCGAAATTTTTGGATGCACTTGGCCGAAAACCAATACCGAAACCGAAAATGGCGTCATTAAAAAACATGTTTAAAATATTTTATTTTTGTTTGTATTAAAAAAACTACAAATTAATTAAGCAATCAAACTTTTATTGATAATAAATAACAGTAATAAGGCTGTTTAACAATAACAAAACTTGCTTCCAAGTGCTTCCAAACCGCCGACATACTCCGTGTTTGATGCGTAATGACAGCGCGAACGAGACGGGAGGATGGGAGAGGCGTGGCGACAATTTCGGCTTTTATTTTCGGCGCTTTCTCACGTTTCGGCCGAAACCGATAATGCTATTTCGGCCGAAAATTTTCGGCGGCCGAAATTTCGGTGCATCCCTACTGATAAGTGCATGTAACTCATTGTAGAGGAAGTCAAGAAGTAAGATAGAGGTCACTGACAGAGGGAGAGCATGAAAAAGGTGTGAAATTCACATACTGTAGTTCAGTGAAGACAGAAATGTGTTGATGGTCTCCTGAAACCACTCGTGACTTTGGCCTCCTTCATATGTGGAAATAAATCAGATATAAATAAGATCTGTGCTAATGTGATTGTCCTGTAAACGGACAGATCGGCATTGTGTTCTGTACGCTATTAAAACTGCGACTTCTTCGCAGTTTAATGATGTAATGTTATTCTCTGGTGGAAGCGCGTGTGGAATAATAACATCGCAGGAAAAATGACATGGAAAAGGAAAATCAGTTTAAATGTACACTTGTACATCTTTTAACTTGTCTCAAATCACTCAGGCAGTTAAGGATTTCAGTAAGTGGACTTTAAAACAGAGAAAAAGAGGGAGAGAGAGAGCTATCTTTAGATCTATACAGTCAATGCAAGTGTAGGGCACACACACATGCAGACACACACACACACACACACACACACACACACTATGGCAATTTGGGAAGCCATTTAGCCTAATTTGCATGTTTTTGAACTCTGGGAGGAAACTGGAGTACCTGGAGAAAACCCACCAAGCACGGGGAGAACATTCGAAGTCCATGGACACAGGGAATCGAACCCGGACATTGGAGGTGCAAGGCGAAGCAAAACAAACAGTATGCAACTAAAAAGAGAAAACACAATGAGTAAATAGAAATCAATCAGGGGAAACACAAAACATGTAAAAAAGAATCATACTACAGAAGAAGATGCCCTCTGCTGGTCTGGCAGGGAATTTTTCTGTTTCACCAAATATAAAGTGATTGAAATTTTTTAAAGGGGTCATCCAGACACATTTTTCATTAAATGTTAATATGATCTTTAGGGTCCTAATGAAAAGTTTGTAATATATTTAATAAAAAATTCTCAATGGTTGTGTTAAAAAAAAATACTACTTTTAACTGGTAAAAACTAGCTCTGTTCTCAGCAACCTGTTTCAGTACATGCTCCTTTAAATGTTTATAATCTCTGCTGAATCTTAAATGTTTATAATCTCTGCGGGCAATGCTTTGTGGGTAAGGCAATCCAAACTGAAAAACACTGGAATATGGAGCCTGAGCCTGTTTTCTTAAGTAGTTTTAGGTTCGATTTATGTACGGAACCTACGCGGAAGTTTGTATTATCGCCTGACAATGCAGAAATTAAAAGAATTTACATGCATCGACTCGATTTCTCTTTCTCATCACTGCATGGGCATGAATTAATGGGCTGTTACGCTGCTGCGAGCAACAACAACATAAAGCGGAGAAACTTACTGAGAGAGATACGGACGCGATGTGTTTACTGATGTGTTTACATGACTTCTTAATCTTCGACAGACACCGTTATAAACCATCTAACGTTACAAAGGTAAGAATAATATAGTTTTCCGACTATGTACACAGTTTGCAACTAGACAATCACCTTAATGCATTGTTTATTATAAATGGGCGATTAGGGATTATATAGAGACAGATGTACACAGAGAAGAAGCCATAACCATGTTCTATGAGAGTGTAAGTTAACTTACACTCCGCATTCATCGTGATTATTAAAAAAGGCGATCTGCAAAGATTCATAGTAAAAGGAATTACACTCACCAAGCCTGGTGAAGATGAAGCAGGAACACGAAGCGTTAGTACAGATCCATTTTTAGAAGCAGCTTCCTAGTAAAACCTGCTTTATACTGACCCGCATTTATAAAGCAGTCTAGTGAAAAATGATTATCGCAAAAATGAAAGCATTTAGGTAAATCAGCGGGGACGTTAGCTTCAAAAACAAAATTCAGCCACTGCGTCCTCAGCGGCTCACTATTACTCCCAAAAACTGTACACCACACTTGCTTAGGCGACATTTTGCTCCAGCGGCGAAAAACAATGGCCGACAGCTTCTTCTTACTTAGGGCGGGTCTTTGCTAAAACACCAGTGTCAATCAACTATAGTAGGAGCGGCCTCTTGTGGTGTGGCGTCACAGTGACAGGCATTTGCGATTGGCCTGATTTCAGAAGGGGGATGTTATTGTAATAAATGAAAAGAAAATCACTGGGCGGCTCTTTATCATCGTAGAGTGGTTGTGTACGCACTCTCCTAACACACAGTTCAGTCCAAACTGCTTAAAAAAGTGCATGTAGGCCTGTATGACCCTTTTAAGACATTTTTGTCACAGTATATATATTATACTTTGCATATTTTGTTATGCAACAGTCAGTGCAGTAGTGTTTTAATTATACCACACCATGAATATGGGAACAATTATTTTTTATTTAGTAAAGAATGACATTAAACAGTTTATAATTACATTTAATGCTGTTGCACATTTAAAAAACAAATTTTATCACTTACATTATACCTACACTGGTGTAGTCCAACACATTCAGAGCGGCTCAAACTGGTATGGGGTTAACGTAGTCCCCGATATTTACAGCCAGCA
Source organism: Clarias gariepinus (assembly GCF_024256425.1). NCBI lineage: Eukaryota > Metazoa > Chordata > Actinopteri > Siluriformes > Clariidae > Clarias > Clarias gariepinus. The sequence continues at coordinate 40,472,966 of NC_071101.1, read as the reverse complement.
CTACTGTCAGAGTAACTTCTGACTAATCAGATTAGAGAATTCATCACATAACCCTAACCACAAAACAGCAACATAATAAAAATCTGCATTACTTTGATGTTTGATGATTGACTGGAAGAAAACAGAGAAAAGCATGCATTCAATAGCAAATATCCTGGCTTATACTTGTACTGTACTCTTTCCACTCCTGTCAGTTACCAAAAGACAAAAAGAAAGTCTGTAAATTGCTGTAAATGTAAACATTTTAAAGATTATCTTTGTATTTGTCTAATGTAAAACTGCATGTTTAACCACTAGGTGCAGGGACATCACTTATAATGATTATGTGCATAATTCAGAAGCTTTTTGGAATGACTCTCATTTGCTCGTTGCTTATAGACATCAACTATTCACTCTTACTGCAGTTAGCAAAAGTACCATCTACCCCTGGTTGCAGCTATTGCAATTCTGTACTGACACTATAGAAAGCAAAATTACTTCTGCCATCACTATATGGTTCCTCCAGCATCCTCCAGAGAAAAGAGTATATCAAGCTATCTTAAATTTTTTCAAGTTGTTGTTGTTAGTCTTTCAGCTGCTACCACTGAGGGGTCGCCACAGAGGTAAAGAAAAGTCATAACATCCCATTCAAATAAATCATTCCACAGTCCCAAAAAATAAATACATAAAAATAATTAACATAAAAAATAAACAAATTAAACTGCACGTTTCTTAAAAAAAAAAGAAAAAAGGAATCCTGACAGATAAATGTTTTTGTTTGTGTGCGCAGGCGCTGCGTATGTGTGTCTGAATGTGGGGGAATTGGTGCCCGGTTTCCAATGACGCGCGCACACAGACACAAAGCAGGCTGAGCCTTGAGCAGAGAGAGTAAATTTATTTTTAAACTCCCTAATGAGACTTGCTTTCTTTACATGCGTGCTGTACACACACACATGCTTAAAAACACAAAATAAAATATGTTTTACGCACACACATGGTCAGTGTTATAGTTAACAGTACATGCCTGCACGGATGTTGATTAACCTGTAAGAGATGCGCTCCAATTGCGCACTGTGTTCTATCTATCCTATTATACAGTCATTAAATATATGTTTATACTCCTTATAATATGTATGATTGTGTGTTTTTTCTTCTTACAGTGAACTGTGTGTAAATCATCAACTGCCTGTGTATCAGCTGATTTCTACACCAGCTTTACATCCTGAGCAGAAGGTGAGTGCTCAGAAGTATTTACCTCTCTTTTTAAGAACACCATTGAGCACATCTTAATCAGGGGACAGGGACACATTTCTCTTCATGGACATGATGTGTGTGTTAATGAATGGTGGAGATGGGGCCAAATTTTGCAGCAATCCTTAATAGCAAAACCAAATAATTGGTTTTATTACACAGCATTACTAAAAGCTTTCATTCTATGAATTTTTTTGTGCGTGTCTGCCTGCGTGTGTCAAACTGATGTCATACATCATGAAGTGATATTAACTTGCTTATAAATCCATATGTGGATGTATATCACAAAGATGCCATGAAGCTGCATAGTAACAGCATGAAGTCTTTTTAGTAGACACTTATATTAACATGTCTTTATTTCTCCCCTGTCGCAGGTTGTCGTGGAGAGGACGGACCCTTGATGCTCTGTGTTCTTGCACCACCAATACATACTGTACATGTATTTTATTAATTTGTAAATAAAGTCTTTAATATAATTTATAGTTGGGTATTTATTTCTAGTTTGCTTATTATTTAGCAAAACAGTTAAAGTGCATGTAAAGCATTGCTGCAAATGACGCTGAATAGAATCAGATGTTACTCCACTCTGTGTGAGGGTACAGGCTTATATACAGTATGTGATTTTAGCATCAATAATGTTTTTCTGCTAACTAAAGCATGCTGCCTTGGAGATATTAGTGACATCTCTGTTTCAGTTCAAACAACATATTCCATAATATTTATGATTACAATAAATTCCATATGTTCAGCAGTTAAAACAGAGGTTCTTAAACATTTTACAGCGAAGGACTCCAGAGGACACCTCTGCATACATTTACTTATAGTGCATTTCCAAAAATGAATTTTTATGTTATTCAAAAAGTAAAAGTTTTTGTTTTTTATTTAAATGATTACTGCTTACACCTCCATGAAAATCAAAAATCTAGTATATCAAAATATTAGAATATTTCACTACAATCATGGGGAAGACTGCTGACCTAATCATCTTCTGGACAACTTGTTATCTACACCTTCCAGAAGGAGTTTAAGCCCCCTAAGGTTAGACTTTACCACCAATTATTTCACTGACCATTTAGTTGCTTGATTGGCTGGCCATGTCACCTGACCTTACGTTTTATGGAAAAGATGAGCTGAAATCTGGGATAAATTTACAAGCTGAATGCCTTAAGTGTGATCTGCAAACATAACCACGGTGTCATGTTTAATAGCTTAATGCAATTGGTTATATTAAAACACAAACTATTTAAAAACATGTAGGCTTATGAATAGTAGCAACTTATATCTATGTACTGTGAATGTAATGTTTAAGAATAAGAGTATCATAAATTGCCAAATAATTACGATACACATGTAAACAATGAGTATGACATTTGAAATACAGTTTATTTAAAACAATTTTAAAATCATTCAAGTGTTTAAATTTTATAATTATGGGGGGAAAACAAAAAAACAAACACGCACAAGGGAAATGTTATACACATAGAAAGAAAAAAAATCATAGACCACAAAGGGAATTTTCAAGGAAAAAATAATATACATATATGGGAAAAAGCACACATTTACACGGGAAAATAATACACTTACATGGGACAAATAATATACGTACACGGGAAAAAGCACACATTTACACAGGAAAAATAATACACTTACATGGGACAAATAATATACGTACATTGGAAAAAGCACACATTTACACAGGAAAAATAATACACCACAAGGGGGAAAAAACATGCCCCAGAAAGGCAAAGCATCTCTCCCGTGTGCGAGAACTAACTTTCTCGTTTAAGTTGCAAGCTAAAAGCTAATGCGCAAGGCACTATGGGATTTTGAGGCCAACACGGACAAAATGAACACTCGTAAGCCAGGGTTATGCGCTAACCCCCCGGGGCATCGCCGCAACTACCCTAACCCCCTGCCATAGATTTTTATATTGCTTAGTTTATAATTTAATTCGTTGGGTGTAAATCATAAACCTACGAATTTATGTTCTAATATAATATTTGATAGAGTTTATGTACGGGGACAATCCGGGGGCGGGGGGCATTTTAGCGCGTAACACTGGTAAGGTTCCATCTTCAGTTACGTTTTGACCTCACTACCATAGTCCTTTGCGCATTAGCATTTAGATTGCAAAATACGGGATAAAGACAGTTCTCACACGGGAAAAAGCAGTTGTGCACAAATGGGAAAAAGCACACATTTACAAGGGGGAAAAACACATTTTTAAGGAGGAAAAAAAAAACACATTTATTAGGGAAAAAGCACACACTTACAAGGAAAAAACATACACATATACGGGAAAGATGATTTGCCCTTCTGGGCCACCGTAACACCTTAATATAATTTGCAACAATCCATAAGCAGATAAAATATTATTAAAAGACATACATTTGATTTAGAAAATTAGTAAAATCAACTAAGAAAAACATACTGTATGTTTTTAGCATTATTCTATATATTTACTGTGTATTAGTTTGTTATAATCGTGGCATAGTCAGATTTCTCTCCAGCACGGATCTGGACCCTTGCTGCTCCGGCCAAGTAGGGATAACTGCAGGCTGGAGCAATAAGGCGTGCTTGAAAGGTCGGGGCGTGCCGAAGGGTAGAGGGGCGTGTCAAAAGGTAGGGGACGTGTCGAAAGGTAGGGCGTGCCGAAAGGTAGGGGCGTGCCGAAAGGTTTCTCATTGGTGAATAAGGCTTCTGCGTTGGCCAATCAGCGTGCCGAAAGGTAGGGGGCGTGTCAAAAGCTTTCTCATTGGTGAAAGGAGCTTCTGCCTTGGCCAATCAGCAGTAATCCTATTTATATGTAAGTACTTTATGTTTAGCGTGGAAGAACATGGCGGCGTTAAGGCTTGGTGTGGTTAGTAAATATAAATAATTCATTTCTTTATTTTTCGTCATTTAATTGTTCGTTTAATTGTTGTCGACAGACACATATTACTGTGAGACGAAACACGGACAGGTTTTCACTCAAAGTAAGGCTTGGCAGTTTGTATCGGTGTCCGTTTTGTGCTACAGATGTTTTTAGGCCTCATTTTATTCTGACCAAGAGTTTGAAGGATTCTGTTCCATGGACTGCTACTACAGCATAAATAAATGAATGAAAGAGCAGATTGAGTGTACAGGTTGGGTGGAGTACACTCTTAAACGGAGCAGCTCTGCCTCTAAATAAAATGTTTTATTGGCTAAAACTGTGTCTGTTTACTAAATAAGTGCTAAGGTTCAAAGGTTACTAAACTGTACCCATCCACCCCTTTATTGTGGTGTTTTATGAACTATTACATTACACATTTTCCATTATGCTCAAAATCTATTTGTAAATTCCTGTCATGATCTGGGTGCATTGGCAGGTGTTGAACGCCGTGGGCGGAAGGAGCAGGCATAGAGGCAGAGGGGTGGTGTAATCAAAAGGAGTCTTTTACTTATGGTTAAACAAAGTATAAATAAAGATACAAACAAAGAAACAAACAAACTCAAACAATACTTAACTTTGTGCTAACAGGGGCTCTCTGGCAAGACACAGACAGGGGAACAAACACACGCCCTGTGGCGAGACACAGGCAAAGGGAGAGACACAAAACACGCCCTGTGGCGAGACACAGGCAGGGGGACAAACACCTAACAGGACACAAACGAGGCATGGAGCTGAAACTGGACACTAGAGAGGAACGGGAGACACTAGAGAGGAACGGGAGACACTAGAGAGGAACGGGAGACACTAGAGAGGAACGGGAGACACTAGAGAGGAACGGGAGACACTAGAGAGGAACGGGAGACACTAGAGAGGAACGGGAGACACTAGAGAGGAACGGGAGACACTAGAGAGGAACGGGAGACACTAGAGAGGAACGGGAGACACTAGAGAGGAACGGGAGACACTAGAGAGGAACGGGAGACACTAGAGAGGAACGGGAGACACTAGAGAGGAACGGGAGACACTAGAGAGGAACGGGAGACACTAGAGAGGAACGGGAGACACTAGAGAGGAACGGGAGACACTAGAGAGGAACGGGAGACACTAGAGAGGAACGGGAGACACTAGAGAGGAACGGGAGACACTAGAGAGGAACGGGAGACACTAGAGAGGAACGGGAGACACTAGAGAGGAACGGGAGACACTAGAGAGGAACGGGAGACACTAGAGAGGAACGGGAGACACTAGAGAGGAACGGGAGACACTAGAGAGGAACGGGAGACACTAGAGAGGAACGGGAGACACTAGAGAGGAACGGGAGACACTAGAGAGGAACGGGAGACACTAGAGAGGAACGGGAGACACGTAAAGACTAGAGACGAGAGACCAAGAGAGGGACGGGACGAGGGCTAAAAGACATGGCAATCAGCTAGGCATGGCTTTTAGCTAAACATGGTTAAGCTAAGCTTAAACATGGTTAAGCTAAGCTTAACCATGGCAGTCAGCTACACATACACCTAGCTAAGCATGTCTTTAGCCCCAACATGCACTAAGCTACACTTACCTAATAGCTTAAACACACTAGGGAATAGGGGTACAGAAACACAGACAAGGGATACCCAGTGGCTTGGGCTAGGGGACACTCAAAGGCTAGGCTAGGGGACACTCAAAGGCTAGGCTAGGGGACACTCAAAGGCTAGGCTAGGGGACACTCAAAGGCTAGGCTAGGGGACACTCAAAGGCTAGGCTAGGGGACACTCAAAGGCTAGGCACACTGGGCAACTAGGGAGGTAGGAAACACAGGACAGCTAGAGACACAGAGGGGCTATGGCTAGAAGCATGCTAGTTACTGTAACTCAACATAGAATTTAGCTAAACACGCTCCTAGCCACACACACACCTAACTACTTACCTGCTCTAGCTAAACACAAGAACACAGGAGGACAGGACTGAATCAGCTCCACTAACACTGACACACAAAACATACACAGAAACATTGCCAATAGGAGAGCCCAAGTCAACACAACTAAAATCAAAGTACAAACTAAACATATAACAAAACAGAACAAAAAGCCCACACAAGTGACAGTGGTGTTACCAAAAATGCTCGACCCAGTTTCCCAGTCTAAACAGCTATTTATAGATTGATTGATGGCTACCTCGGTTCAGGTGTGCACTGCCTCACCTGACCGAGGTGCCTGCTGGGAAACCGAGTCGGCCAACAAAAACTACAAAATAAAAAGAGTGACCTCTAGTGGAGGACCCTTACATCTACAGTTAATAACAAGTTGTATATATTGACCACCCACTGTAAATTTATAATTATAATTACTTGCAATATGTATACTATGCTTACATAATATCCTGCACATAAGTATAGTTACCAGCCATACCAGTTACCATAATATCCTTCTGTAATAGTTACCTATAGCTTCTCCCTGCACATATCCCTCTTAAGTGTACTTAGACTTTAAACCTTTATCCTGCACTTTCTGCTAATTGCACTTCTGGTTAGACCTAAACTGCATTTTGTTGCCTTGTACTTGTACATGTGTAATGACAATAAAGTTGAATCTAATCTAATCTAATATTTGTCCTTATCAGGCAATGTCAAAGTCAACGTTATTGTCAATTCTGCTACATGTACAGTGCATACATATAGAGAATTGAAATTACATTTTTCTCAACCCTTGTTACAAATAACACTGAAAAAAATTAAATAAACCTAAAATAAATAAAAAACTTAAATAACACTGGAGAACTTGGAGAACAACAGTGGTAAGATAATTGAGTTACTGTTGTGCAAAAAGAGACAGTTTACAACACAGAAGGCTGATATGATAAAAAATGGAACAGTGCAATAAGAATAGTGCAAGTGTGCTTATTTTAGTTGAGTAAAGTGACATTTTAAACAGCAATATAAAACAGTATAAACAAGAATGTTTAAACTTTTTAACGTAGTTGCACTTCTAATAAAACTACAGAAAACAACTGTCAGTTTGAAACATTTTGAATGACTAATTCTGTAATTTTTTTTGGTCTTGTTTAACCAATACAAAGTTAATAGTATTCCAAAAATATTAAAAATTACATAAAAATTTTTATGAACAGCTTGTGGTACTATATTCTTTAAATAATTGTAATTTGATTTTGATTATGGGTTTAATAAAGTTAAGGCTAGAAGGAATACAGCTTGAACTCTATTGGGCATGCACACATCAATCTAAAGTTTATTTTCCTCTCACTGTACAACAATAAAACTTTTTGTATTACAGAAAAATGATCCAATAGGTATAACAATTCATTTCATTGTTAGTTTCCGGTGTTATGCGCTAAAATGCCCCCCTGCCATGGATTGCCCCCCCATACATAATCGCTATCAAATATTATAGTAGAACATAAATAGGTTTATTATTATCAAATATAATATTAATATTATAATAAACCCTAGTTACGTGACAGCCGTCAAGACCATGAATAAAAAATTTTGTATAATGTTTATTTTGTGGCACATTTATTTTTAGAGGCTTTGTCATGAATATACAAATAAGCATGTATATACAATAAAAATAAATATTGTTTATGATGAAAAATTAGAGTAAACTATCTTTATTATAAAATAAACAATCCAAAAGTATACATGTTGTACAGTATATGAAAAAAATATATTTTTTTTCATATACAACATATTTATTTTTATATTGCTTATTTTATTTTATTGTCTCATGTAATTTGTAATTTGTAAACCATTAACCTATGAATTTATATTCTAATACAATATTTGATAGCGATTATGTAGGGGGGCAAACCATGGCAGGGGGGCATTTTAGCGCATAACACCGGAAACTAACAATGAAATGAATTATATATATAGCTCCGAACCCCGGTCGGAGCTATATATCCCTTTTAGCCACGACCATGGCTCAAACGCGCGAGGATGACGTCAGTAACCCGTGGCAACGCAGTAGAATGTTTAGAGAGGAATATTTGTAATATCGATATTTTACAGGAAAAGAATGCAATTTTAATATGAAGGATTATGTTGGCTGCATTACTAAAACGCATTAGAAAGAACAATAGCGTTTAATATTAGCCTGTTATGATTCCGATAGAGGTTGTAACATAGCCTTTAAACAGGCAACTTGTGCAACCAATCATGAAGAGCTTTCGGCACGCCCCCCTACCTTTCGGCACGCCCGGACCTTTCGGCCAATTACTCCGAGCTGCAGCTACCCCTGTCTCGCTCCGGCTGTGTTAATGTGATTTACAGTAGAGTACATGACATCCGGTACAGTCTGTGGATAGACAAACAGGGACATTATGAACACAACAAACATATCAGATTTGGATTCATTTTATTTTTATGTTGTTAACAACCGGTGTACACAGTAATGTGACCACAGAATGTGTCTTCCAACATGGCTGTTTATGAAATAAGAAGCTTTTCACTGCATCAATTAGGGTTAAAAGAGTTGTTGTGAGATAAAATACATTAATCACTGCAGTAATTACAAATTTAATGTCTCTTAAGTATTTGCTTATTTAAATAAATTTTTTGGCTAGGCAGTGTAGTGTGACAAGGAAGGGTAAAATCATGGAGAAATGTACAAAGGTGACATTTTTGTAACGGGTTTTAAAAATGACAACTGCTCTAAAAAGATTTTAATATGCAGGGTTTCACTATTGTATACATTCTTTGTATCAGATATAAAATTACAATAAAAATTAATTAAACAACTTGACACTAATTCCCTGATCTAATAATATCTTGGCTGATGTGAGCTGTAATGAAATCGACTCTTTACCTTGTTCCAGTGTTGTTGTTGAGTGTGTTGTTTTACTCTGAGGCTGTTCTTTTAAAGATTTTGTTTCTGTTTTCCTCGACTGTGTTGAAGTTTCTCTTCTTCCCACTGAAAAGAAACGAAACTAAGATTTTATATATATGTATATATATATATATATATATATATATATATATATATATATAAATATATATATATATATATATATATATATATATATATATATATATATATATAATTATTATTTTTTTTAAATCTATTTGGTAATATAGCAGAAAACGCTGGAGTAAAGCATGCTCACAGTCATTAATAAACAAGTGTACCTTTAACAGATAGTCTGATGTTTCTTAAATTATTCTGTACAGAACATGTGTATTCTTCCTGGTCCTCTTCAGTCAGGTCTGATATGAGTAGAGAGAGGTTTCCTGAAGAGTTGTTGCTGATCAGTTTGACTCTGTTTCTGTGATGTCCAGTCTGTTTAGGGTAAATTTCCTGATAGTGACTGTTTCTAATAAACTCCCATTTTAGATCCTGTGGTTTGTCCTGTAGGTCAGTGCAGACGCAGGGCAGAACTACAGACTCTCCTGTGAACACAGTCACACGCCCTACCTCTGTCTTCTTCAACAGCTTACAGCCTGTAAACATAACATTACAGTTAATAACAGAAGTACTGCAATTAGTAATATTTCCTGATTGTAAATCACATTTTCTGCTGCAAACCAGAAGAGATTTTTAAAGGATGATATTTATCTGTTAATGCTCTTATGTTTGAAAATAACAATTTTAATTTAGATATAGATCTTAGGTAAAAACATAACATGAACCCTGGTCGAAGACAATGTCCATAGGCAGGCCGTGGAGCTTGAATACGTGGTTGATCATGAGCTCGGCAGTTTCCTTGGCAGACGGCAGTTTTGGTAGGGGGATAAAGGGTACAGCCTTACAGAACCGGTCCTCCACTGTCATGATGCAGGTGTGCCTGGCAGAGGGAGGTAGCCAGGGGGCGAAGTCCAGGGCAATGTTGGACCAGGGGCGATGAGGTCTGAGGAGGCTGGCTGGGGCCGTGTTGACATGTTTGGATCTTATGCAGACGTCGCATGCCGAAACAAAGCTAGAGACATCCTCCTTGAGGGTGGGCCACCAAAACCGCTGCTGGACTAGTGCCAGGGTTCTGGCGGAGCCAGGGTGGCACGAGAGTTTCGAGCTGTGGGCCCATTCCAGGACTTGAGAGCACAGAGCGAGGGGAACAAAGAGGCGGTTAGGGTGCACGTTGCTTGGGCTTGGTTCATGAGAGAGGGCTTGCTTGATGCTGGTTTCGATGTCAAGCTCGGCCGCGGTGAGCAAGCAGGGGGACGGCAAGATAGTTTCACATGCAGCAGGGTCTTGGACGGTCATGAATAATCTCGAAAAGGCGTCCGGCTTGGTGTTCTTAGACCCTGGTCGGTAGGAGAGGGTAAAATTGAACCTCGCGAAGAAGAGGGACCACTGGGCCTGGCAAGAATTGAGCCTCTTGGCGTTCCGTAGATACTTGAGGTTCTTGTGGTCGGTCCATACTTGGAATGGGACCTCCGTTCCCTCTAGCCAATGTCTCCATTCTTCCAGGGCTAACTTGATGGCTAAGAATTCTCTTAGGGGACAACGAGGTATTCATAATGTCTAGTTGGCGTATTGAAGGCTGTTTTCCATTCGTCCCCTTCCCGAATACGGACGAGGTGATAGGCGTTGCGCAGATCGAGCTTGGTGAATATCCTGGCCCCCTGCAGAAGTTCGAAGGCAGTTGACATTAGAGGAAGAGGGTACCGGTTCTTTGTGATGTCGTTAGGGCCCCTATAATCAATGCATGGGCAAAGGGAACCGGCTTTTTTTGCCTACGAAGAAGAATCCATGATGTGGTGGTGGCGTGTAGACATGACGTGGAACATGATGGGCTCCAGGCTATGATCGAGTTCCTGACTCAATCAATGTGTGGGTTGTGTTCAGTTAGCGAGAGGAGGCCTAGGACGACCGTGGCATGTGACCCATCCATGATGAACAGCGACGTCTGTTCCGAATGGTTGCCTGAGACCCTTAGACCAAGGAGAGGGGTTCTGTGGGTGATAGATGGGAGCGGACTCCCGTCGAGGGCCTGGACTTTGAGGTGGTTCTCCAAGGGCAGCGCGGGGATTCCCAGGGTTTTGGCTAAAGCCACATTCAGCTGGTTGCGGTCTGAACCCAAGCCAACCAGTGCCTGCACTAGGTGGGTCTTTTGCTCATAGATGAGAAGGATGGGAAGCAGGTGACGTTGGTCTGGAAGCCTTTTTGGAGTCTCGCCTTCTAGTGCCCCCAGCTGAACTAGAGGGCGCCCCCTTTTGCTGGACAGTTCTTGAGAAGGTGTCCTGGTTTCCCACAGTAAAAGCAGGCTCCTTCCACTCGGCGGCGGTGGCGCTCTTCTGAGGTGATGCGGGTTCTGCCCAGTTGCATGGGTTTTTCCTGGGGGGTTGGCTCGTGAAAAAGAGGGAAAAATCTGGGAATCCACTCGACCAGCCAGGTCTTTAAGCCCCTGGAGAGACGAAGGTAGCTTTTGGGAGACCAGCTCATCTTTGAGAGCCTCTGCTACAGTGGTTACTCAATAGGAATGGTTATTACCGTTGCGCTCACCGCCACAGCCAAACGTCAGCGACCAAAAAAAATCAGTTTATTATATATAATTTATTTTCTTGTCTTTGAAATACACAAAGGGCATGAGTAGAATGGTTACAGTATGGTTCAAGTAGTAAAATTTAAAAGCTTACTTATTTAAATAAAAACATTGTTTAATGGTTTAAATAAAAATAGATGCCACAATAAGCATTTACTTACACCTGAACAGAGTTGTTTACATAAATAACTGATCAATACTTCATGATACAAACATTTAAACAATTTATTCCTACAGATGCACCCGTTTTACAGTACATACAGTATAAAATTACCGGCTTATCACTGAGCGATTTTACGGTGATAAAAAAAACGGTATAAGAGGAGTGACAGCTGGCACACCAAAAATAGGTGCAGGATCATTTTCTATTGTCTAAATATGAAATATTTTTTAAACATGGGTTATTGTTGTTTATTTACAATATATGTTAATTTAACGTATGGCTTCCTGAAGAGGCGGCAAAGGGACGGAGTGCCTATTTGTGCCGGTTGGCAATAATATGATCTCGGGCTTGCTCCGCAGTATAAAAGCTAGGTGCAGAGTTTTGTCCGAGGTCCAGAAAGTAGGTGATGTGGTGGAGAATAGGAGAGTGCTACCGCTAAACGCCGCGACGGTAGAACCAACATTCCGATTAGGTAACCACTGTAGGCCTTCCAAAACCACATCACACAGGGCTTGGTCATTCCACCCACTGGATCTGAAATTCGATGGCGTAGTCGTAGGCCGAGCGCGTGCCTTGTTTGAGTCTCAGCAGCTTACGTTCAGCCTCTCTTCCATGACATGAACGGTCAAACACCCTCTTTATCTCCTGGGCAAAGCTCTCGTAATTAGAGCAGCAAGGGTCATGGGCATCCCAGAGCGCAGTACTCCATTCTAGGGCTTGTCCTGTGAGAAGTGTGATGACGTATGCCACTTTGGAGCATTCAGTAGTGAAAGTGGAGAACTGGAGCTCGAAGATCAGTGAGCACTGGGAGAGAAAAGAGCGGCAGGTACCTGGATCTTATTCGTAGGTGAAAAAAAACGTAAGGCGGGAGGCATAGTCAAAACGGAGAGCGGAGATGGTGATGGATGACAGGCTGGGAAAACACATGGGCATGTGGGAAAAGTGACAGCATGGGGAAAAAAAGAAAAAAAAGACAGCAGACAGGGCGTAAATCATAACACTTTCCAGGTTCACTTATTTTAGATCATTATATAAAGTGTGTTACGTTGATTTTTCTCTGACTGTAAATTTGGTTTAAAGTTGCGTGTCACAATAATGTATAATTCTGATGTATCAGGTATTAAATTAAAATTAAGAAAACATTGTGACTGTGACACTTACCAAAGGTTTTTTTTAAAGTTGGGCCAGGGGTAGCTCAGTGGTTAAGGCATTGGACTACAGTTCGGAAGATCCCAGGTTCAAACCCCACAACCACCAAGTTGCCACTGTAGGGTCCTTGAGCAAGGCCTTAACCCTCAACTGCTCAGATGTGTAATGAGATAAAAAATGTAAGTCGCTCTGGATAAGAGCGTTTGCCAAATGCCTAAATGTAAAGTTTGTGTAGGATTATGTCAGGTGTCATAAAGGGATTATACAGGCACACAATAGCTTTATAAACACTACAAAGTTACAAAAGATATGGATTTAAAATACTTTAAATCAAATATGATAACAGACCAAAGTTTTAAGTCAGTCTGATAAGCATAATCAGAATTTATTGCAATTTATAACTTGATACTAGCATTCACAATATGACAAAGATTCTTCCCCCTTTAGTTATTGTAAATGGAGTAGACATGTTTGTAATAAATGTGACTTTAATGGACAAAATTTGAAGAGGATTCATTCACATTAAATATCATGTTTTTTTGTGTATTTAAATACTTTACCATCAACATAAAGCCAGATGTCTCTGTATTTCTTCTCAGTACTGCACCTGTAGACTCCCTGATCCTCTACTCTCAGGTCAGATATAATCAGAGACAGATTAGCAGGAGAAATGTTATTAAACAGCTAAAGTCTGCCACGGTAGTGCTCATCATTTAACACTTCTGTTGCACTTCCTGTCCTGTAGGTCCACCAGGTGAGTTTCTGAAATTTGGTGTTCAGGTCAGAGCAGAAACAGCGTAACAGCACTGAATCACCTCTGCGTCGTGTGATTTCTTTCTGATTATCACCAGAGAGAGCGCAGCCTACAAGAACAAAGATACAAAACACCCAGAATCTACTGAATAGAACATAATTACAACATTTTAAAATGAAAATGTCTTAAAATTATTAAGCTTCAGTACATTTAATTCCAATCTCTTATTTTTCAGTCCAGTTTCGAAACTATATGTGTGTTATCTGGTGATGTGTGTATTTGGGAATGGGAATGGTTACTGATATTAACTTCCTGTTTGTGGCACATTAGTATATGTGAAGCGGAAAACTTTTCAAGATGGGTGGTAACCATGGTGGCCATTTTGAAGTCGGCCATTTTGGATCCAACTTTTGTTTTTTTTTAATAGGAAGAGGGTCATGTGACACATCAAACTAATTGAGAATTTTACAAGAAAAACAATGTTGGTTTTTCCAATGTTGGAAAAACAATGTTGTGTTATAAATGTTTTATAAAATGTGTTCAATGTGCTACAATTGTGTTGGATTGTCAATGCAACCCTCTTCTCCCACCGCAGGAGAAATGCTAGCACATTGAACACATTTTTTTATAAATTAAAAGGTACACTCACACACACACACACACACACACACACACACACACACGCACCCACACATATACGCACACACATGCACATGCACACACAGACACACGAACATACACACACATACACGCACACAAAGGAACACACACACACACGCACACACATACATGCACACAGAGGCGCGCACACACACAGAGTTTTACGCGGACCACTGCTGTGAGATTTGAAAATGTGTATATTTTGAATGGTTCATGCTGGTGTTGAAATTCTGAATATTGAATATTGAATATTTCTATATTTAATGTGTTCATCTCTGAAAAAACTGACTTATATTCTCTCTCCTTTCTGTAATAGGAAATGGAAAATAACTTTACTCACCTGCAGCCATGTGAAACATAACAGACAAAAGATACACTGTAAAAAAAAAAAAAAAAAAACGTAAAAAAAATAAACGGTCAAATGACTGGCAGCAACGGCTAGTTCAAAAATTATTTTATCTTTTACAGAAAAACGCCGTTATTTTACAGATTTTTCCTAAATTTATAAGATTAAATACCTTCATTAAATAAACAGCAATAAATTTTAAGAGTGAAACACCATTATTTTACAGATTTTTGCTACATTTATACAATTAAAGACTTTCAATAAAGCAACAGCACTATAAGTTTAGCAGATAAAACGTTATTTTACAGATTTTTCTTAAATTTATACGATTAAACACCTTCATTAAACGATCAGCAGTGAAACATCATTATTTTACAGATTTTTGATACATTTATACGATTGAAGACCTTTAATAAAGCAACAGCACTATATGTTTAGCAGTGAAACACCATTATTTTACAGATTTTTCCCAAAATGTATACGATTTAACACATTAATTAAAACAGCACTAGACGTGTAGCAGCAAAATGGTTTTATTTTATGTTTTTTTTTTATTTTACACCTTCAATAAAGCAAAAGCATTAGACATTTAGCAGGGAAACAAATGCTATTTTGTGTATTATTTATATATATATATATATATATATATATATATATATATATATATATATATAATTCTATATAAATCTGTTATTTACAGACTTTTACAAAATTGAACATCAAACACCTTCAAATAAAGCAATAACACAAAAACCCTGATATTTATCAGTTTTTTTCATAAATTCCTATGAACACACATGTTCAATAAAGTGTTAACACAAACTTAAGATTACAATATTTGTAAAATAGCCTGTAGAACTGTGACACCGTATAGTACAGGTACGTATGATGCAAAATACAATAAAAAGAAGTACACTTTTATAGCATTACAGTAAAATCCTAAAGTGAAAAACAAAATGAAATATTTAGACTGTCATGCTATACCAGTGGAACCTTTCTTTTCTCACAAACTTAAACATTGCTGTGTAATATCCTTGACTAAAAACCTATAAAGAAATAAACAATTTCAAACAAGATTCCCAATGTTCCAATTAAAGTTGGATTGGAAACTTTATTACAAATAAAGTACAATGTGGTCCTTTTTTTCCTCTATAGTTCTTATATAATGAATGTGTACAAATAACTTTAACTTTTAGTTCAGAATCCTAATGCCTTAATGCAAGTGGGTCGAATCTAAATCATACCAAAATGGCGAAATGGACGGTCCAGTGTATCCAAGAAAGATCCTTTTCCAAACAGGCAGTAAACAACTGGATCCTTGGTGTATTAAGGTGAATTGGGAGAGAGAAAAAAAGAACATATTAAGATCTTAGATTTAAAAGAAAAACGTAATCAGTATTAATAAATGAGCTTTGTTTGCAACAACAACAACAATAATAATAAAAAAAACAATAAAAAAATCTCTTACCATTATTGTCTCTTGAGCTTGCAAGTATTTTTTCTCCCACAGAAACACGATGTCCCTCAGAGACTGCTTTTCTTCTCACCTGTAGCTCAGCAGCGTCTTCCCTTCTCTGAATTTACACAGACAACCGTTTACCGGCTGCAGAGTCAGACCACCTCTGCGCGCGCTTAACATTTGAAGGGCGCCTGTTTCCCATTGGCTGGTTCATATCACGTTACATCTGTGTCTGATACCTGAGCAATAAACGTAAGCGTATTTCGCATTAGATCCCGCCCTCACTTGCGCGCTTATTTAAATGCGCCAGTAATTAAGCTATAATTAGAATATACTTGACTCCATCTGCCAAACAGAAACAAGATTAGAATGTTCTCGCCTCCAGCTTTTGATTGGCTGTGACAGTTAACGCGGAAAGTTCGTGGAGGTTTCGCTAACGTTTTTGGTACAAAGATAACACCATAGTTCCCCTTATACAAGCTAAATATCAAAATGTAACTTAAAGTGCTGCTTTAAAACAGCTACACAGCAAATAAATTATCCTTGTGTCAAATTATTCAGGCATGCATTAAGAAAGCTGATGGCTAGTTTGCCATGGTAATATTTCAGAACAAATGTCATCAAAACAGAAAAATATATATTTTTTGATAAGTATCAGTCTCTTAAATTCTCTTCACATTCTTTGAAGGCATGAAGCAGATACTACAGTCTACATGTAAGTGATAATGTAAGGATAATCTTTTAAAAAAGTCATGAAAAAATGCTAAACTTGCATCTAGAACTTAAATGTCAAAGTATTATAAAACTAATATGATTACAATATGATACAAAACTAATATAATACAAATTTTTTGTATGGACATTAACCTTTATCTAATGAGTTTGGATTTAATTACAATTAATTATTGTAATTTTACATAAAGTTATATGTAATTTACAAAAACAGAAAAAACACAGTAAAATAATATGGTATTTTTACTGTTAAATGTGAAAAAAAGTTAATTTTTCAGGATTGAAATAAAACTTAAAAATAGTTGACAGGTGCCAGTTGACTTGTAAAAACAGTTGACTGTAATTTACAGATAATATCTGTAATTTTACAGAGATTTGTATATAGTTTTTAAAAAAGGAAAACTACTATAAAATTTGAAAGTTATTTTCCGTAAAATTAGGACTTTTTTTTTTTTTTTACAGTGTACAAGCACTTCATCATTACTGAGTCTTCTACACACACATACACACCGGTTTCTCAAGCACACCCTTACAAAAAATCACTGCAGTTTCAGGGGAGAAAAATGCAGTTTTACTGCAGTTTTTATGAAATGCAATGCAGTTGGAATTCAGTTGTATTGAATTATGATTCTGTAATGTTGTCCATTATAAAAAAATAACTGCGGTTTCTGGGATAAAAACTGCAGTTATACTGCAGCTTTGTGAAGTAGAATAAAGTACTATTTATTAAGTATTAATTTAGTTAAAAGCAGTTGGAATGCAGCTGTATTAAAAATTGATTCTGTAACTTTATTTACATGTTAGGGATCGCAGGTCGAAGTGCAGTGGAGCAACTTCTAGGAATTTATTATGTCATGATAAATGTTATGTAAAATTTGAAACTAGCTTGGCAGTGGCGAGAGAATGCAGGAGTCGCACCAGTTGGTGGCTGGTCTTGTGAAGCTTATTTGTAGTCGAAGGCGAGCGAGGAAAAAGAGCTAGAAAGACGAGAGGAAGTCCGTGATCCGAATTCGTAGTCGTTGAAGCAATTCCAATAGTTAATAACAAAACCCGTGAGCATGGAAATCCAAACGTGAGACAATTGCGAGAACAAGAAAAAAACAAAGTGTGGTCGGTAGCAGGTGCCTCAGGGCAGTCTGTGAAAGTCATTGATAAGGAAGCGGTCCAGGATGAAACTTGCTGGTACTCAACTCCTCTCTTCAGGGCCGTAGCCCTCCCAGTTCAGCAGGTAGTGGAGACTACGTCCACGGGGGCAAGATTTGAGGATTTTAGGGACTGTGAAGGCTTCACCCCCATCTTTAAGTCGAGGAGAAGGGGGGGCGGAGTTCGGCGCGTGGGGACAGTGGACAGGAGACCAGTCTGCGAATCTGAGAGACATAAAATGTGGGGTTAATTTGGCGCATGGATAGAGGTAACACGAGTGATCATGAACATACCAATGAACCTTGCTGAGTTTCCTAGAGGTGGTTTTGAGGGGAACGTCGCGAGTAGATAACATGACCTTTTGGCCGATGTGATATCTGGGAGCTGGTAAATCAGTTGGCCTGACGCTGGAAGGAGCTGACGGTGCACTGTAATTGGACACGAGCCTGCTGCCAAGTTCTTCTGCAGCAGCAAATGAAGGCTTGGGCAGAGGGAACTGCTGCTTTCTTTTCCTGGGGGAGGAGGAAGTTTGGCTGTTTCTTTGGCGGACGGAATCTTGGGTAACGGAACGGTTGGGGTCTCACTGACTGGGGGACATTACTTGCCTGGTTTCTAATCGAGGGTCCGCTGGACTAGGTTTTCCACTTCCAGCCGCATAGTAGCCACAAGACATGGAGGGGGAAGGATAGTTTCAGCTGTGAGTGTGTGCTGGGAGGTGAAGAATTCCCGTAAGAGGGCGTCAGGTTTAATGTTCTTAGAGCCTGGCCGGTATGATAGTGTGGAATGGAAACAAGAGAAGAAAAGTGACCACCGCGCCTGACGAGAATTAAGTCTTTTAGCTGACTTTAAATATTCAAGGTTCTTATGGTCCGTCCATACAAGAAAAGAATGTTCAGCTCCCTCCAGCCAGTGCCTCCATTCTTCGAGGGCCAGTTTGACTGCCAAGAGTTCCTGGTCTTAGAACCGTCTACTTTCACTACAAACTGGAGGGAGAGGTCGGGTGGGGTGAGGATGGGTGCCGTGGTAAATCGACACTTGAGCTCCTTGAAGATGTTGCTTGCCAGGGTGTTCCAACGAAACGGGGTCTTGGTCAACGTGAGTGCTGTAAGTGGGATCGCAACAATAGAAATTGGCAAATCCCAGGAAGCGCTGAAGTTCATGTCTGGAAGATGCTAGTGGCCAGTCAGTTATCACCTCAACCATGGTGGGGCCCATTTGGATGCCTGACGGTGAAATAACGAAACCACGAAAAGAGGTAAAGGTGCAGTAAAATTAGCATTTTTCTGCCTTGACATACAGCTTGTTCTCCAGCAGGCATTGCAGGACTTGACAGACGTGGAGCTTGTGTTCCTCTTCAGAGCGTGAGAAAATTAAAATGTCGTCGAGGTAAGCGAACACAACGATGTTGAGGAAGTCTCTGAGGACGTCATTGATGAGTGCCTGGAAGACTGTTGGTTAGGCTAAACGGGACAACCAGGTACTCATAATGGCCAGTAGGAGTATTGAAGGCGGTTTTCCATTCGTCGCCCTCCCTTATTCAGACCAGATGGTATGCGTTCCTTAGGTCAAGTTTGGTGAACATGCGGGCATCCTGGAGGAGTTTAAAAGCTGATGACATTAGTGGAAGGAGATAGTGATTCTTGACCGTGATCTCATTTAATCCCCTGTAGTCAATGCAGGGTTTGAGGGACTTGTCTTTCTTCTCTACAAAAAAGAATCTTGCCCCTCCAGGTGAGGAGGATGGGCGAATTATCCCTGCTGTAAGTGACTCGTTATTATATTGTTTCATAGCTTCTCTCTCTGGATGGGAGAGAGAATATAGTCGGCCCTTTGGAGGAGAGGTGCCAGGGAGAAAGTTGATAGCACAATCATAGGGGCGGTAAGGAGGTAAAGAGACAGCCTGTGATTTTCTAAAGACCTGTCGAAGATCATGATCTTTGGTGGGGACTTTGGTCAGGTCAGGGATCTCCTCTTGGAAGGTGGGCGAGATTTGCCCTGTGGTGGCAGAGCACAAACATGACGAGAGACAGGTGGGGCTCCAGCCCAGGATGCTTTGTTTCAACCAATCTATGTTGGCATTATGTAGCCTTAACCACGGGAGGCCCAAGACAATGGTTGTGTGAGCATTTTTAACAGCGAGAAAAGTGATGCTCTCAATGTGTTTGCCGGAAAACTGCAATGTAACAGGTGCGGTGCGATGAGTGATAGGAGCAAGTCTACTGCCATCAGTGCCTTAATTGACGAATGGTTGAGACAGAGAAGTAAGTGGGATTTTGAATTGAGAAGCAGCTAAGGTGGAGATCAGGTTTTGGTCAGCCCTGGAGTCTACTAGGGCGTGGGTAATGTAGGAGTGACTATCCAGGGTCAAGGTGATGGGAAAACATGAGCGCTGATCCAGGGAAAAAGTGGAAGCAGGGCCCCCTGACATTTTAATGGACAGGAGCGCACAACATGGCCCACCTAGCCACAGTAAAAGCAGGCCCCGTCATGACGCTCCCTTAGAGAAATAAGTGCGCAACCTATTTGCATTGGTTCAGGAGGTGACTCAGGCGCTGGGGTGTGAGATTTACTGAAGGGCCGGTGTTCCTCCTGTCAGGATTGTTTACGGGCATCAATACGTGTCGATAAGGCCCTGTTGGTTCGACGGAAGCTCCCGGGCCGCGAGCTCATCCTTGATTGACTCTGAGAGTCCATTGAAAAAACAGTCAAAAATGGCCTTTTTTATCCCAGCCACAGAAGGGGACCAGTGTCCTAAAATCAATGGCATAGTTGGAGACGGAGCTAGATCCCTGCCGTAGTTGAAGTATTTGTCCTGCCGTCTGGTGTCCTGTGAACGAACGGTTGAAAACCCTCCTCATCTCATCAGCGAATGTTTTGTACGTGAAGCAGCAAGGGACCAGCATCCCATAATGCTGTTCCCCACTCACTTATTTTCTCTGAGAGGAGCGTGATTATATAGGCCTTGGATCGTTCAGTCTGCAGTTCAAGAACGAGGGAACACTGCGACAGGAAGGAGCAACAGGTAGACGGATCACCATTATAAGTGGGTGGGGCAGGTAGGTGCGGTTCATGACCAGTGGCTTGTACTGGTAGAGAAGGTTGTGGAATAGGTGCCGGGGGCACAGTTGTGTTTGCTGTATCTAAGTGGTAAGTGATGCGAAGGTTTCCGTGATGGTTTGGAGCGAGGTGATCTCTTGTTGGTAATTGCCTCGGAGGCCTCCCTGGCTCTCCAGTGCCCCCTCAGGTGAGCTGCCTCTGCTGGCCAGATTATACTGTTAGGGATCGCAGGTCGAGATGGATCCAAGTGCAGAGGAGCAACTTCTAGGAATTTATTTTGAATGTCAGTCGTTTGTGTTAGCGATTAGTAACCGCTAGGGTAGCCTATCGGGTTTGAGTGGAGGCGGGGTTAAATGAAAGCGTGCTGCTGGAGTTTTTCACGGAGAGGAGAAAAGGGCCTCAAACAGGGAAATGTATTTTTCTTAGAAACAAACAAACAAAAAGAAATTATTCCTCCGTGTTTGAGTCGAAGTTTTGGACAGAGAAGAGAAAATTAAAACACTAAGAAGGTACTATAACATAGTTGCATGCTCGGCATTTTTAAGTGTGCTAGCAGGACTAAAAGAGAGAGTGAAGAGCTGCTACTGTGCTAAGAGAAGGAGCGGAGTCTGTTTGTTTCAAATCCTGCTGCAGTCACGTGCTTGAGGACCTCGATTTGTTACAGGAATCTACTGGATGGTTATACACGTGGATACAGACTCAGGATTTGTTAGGGAAAGAAAAATACCTGTAGTATGTAGTATAGTAAATATATGTAGTTCAAAACTACAAGTGACAGTTAAATGTGAAGACCACTATGACAAATTAAACCTTTTAATTGTTCTATGCTCCATGTTCAGTTTGTGTCTGTATTTAATAAGATAAGTAAGGTAAGATAAAATAAACCTTTACTAGTCCCAGCAGTGGGAAATTTGTTTTGCAAGCCACTAAGGATTTGGGGTACAGGGATAGGGGACTACCACTGTTAAAACTGTATTACATGGGAGTTTGTGTTCGCATTAACAACATAGCTATGTAATAAGCTAACCAGGCCTCCCTGTTCCAAGCCGTAGACATATTCGGCAGTTATAGGTGTATTGTAAACACATCCCAAATTAAATAATCTAGTACACTCCTCACTAATTCTCCTCCCATGCAAAGTGTGTTTCTTTTAGTATTGGTATGAGTGAAGTCATGACATTTTGAAACACAGAGAACTGAGAGGGTGGGCTACATTATTATTATTATTATTATTATTATTATTATTGGATGTATGGGCAAACACCCGCTTTACTCAAAATGCTTTCTGCTGTTTGTTTAAGAAAGGGAAAATAAAGAAATAATTATGGGATCAGTCAGTTCTTTTTAATGTGTGTAATTTTAATGTATGTGTGTCAAAGTAATAAAAGTCAGTTCATTTCTCATAGACTGTTGATGCAAGTTTTGAAAATTTGAGTATTGACAAATGCTAAATTGCTAATTGTTAAAAAAAAAGTACGTAAGCGAAGATGGTGGTGACTGACAGAGGGGCATCAAAATAATTTTTAAATTTACACACATCCACTTATAGCTAAGACCACAATAGAGAAGTAACATACAAGTAACATACAAGTTACAAATTACTTTTCTATTACACTTTATAAGTTGTAGATACATCCAATAAAACATATTGTGATTGATGTAATTCAGTAAATGTGTAAAAACATACACTGTAAGTATTATAAAGATGTAAAATAATCTGAGTGTAGAATCCTCCTTATTCATTAGGTCACCTCTCTTCATCAGTACATTTTGAACTAAAGTTAATCAGGAAGAAAAAAAATCCACATGATCAAAGCTGAACCGCTCTTAATAAGGACATTATAACACAAGGCATGACGTGTATGTTTATCTTGCATGTAAAGATTACTGCTGTTTTTGGACAGTTTAACTAGAAGTACATGCTGGTCTTGAAATGTCGCGTTTTAGTAACATTACATTTATAACTTATAAAGCCATAATCGAATATTTTTATTGAATGTGTTCATCTCTGTTGGTCCTATTAATATTATAACATTGTAGTAAGTAAAGTTGTTGTTGATTAAAACTCTAAATGATAAAATTTTGACAGTTTGGTTGTTCAGGAACAGGGTTAAACTATGACCTACTGTAAACCCAGTCAGAAAGCACATGAACTAAACACAAAGCAGCTGAACTAGCTAATACAGACACAATATACAAGCACTTCATCATTACTGAGTCTTCTACACACACACACACACACACACCAGTGTCATAAAGTGCAACACACATACTGTATATACTATATAAACACACACACACACACACACACACACACATGCACACACATACTGACACACTGCCTATCTGATTCTTTTAAATATTTTGGTTCTCAGAAAACCTCAATAACTGTTGCATCATTTTATTTTTTAGAATCTCTTTCATCACTCTTATCTTGACCATGTTTAAATTTACAGTATTAAAATTTATTCACATATGTTCTTGTGTTTTGTTTAAAACATGATCCCAAGATATTGAACTATTGCAGTTCTTCAAATTTACATATTGCTCTTGAGCTTGAAAGACATTATAATTTCATTTCAGCAAGATTCTTGACAGGCATTTCACAAAGCTTTTTTTTAGCTCAAAAAAAAAAGAGAAATTGAAAATAACTTTACTCACCTGGAGCCACATGAACCACCAAACAAAAAATGCAAGCACTTAATTGTTACTGTAAAATTGTAAAAATGCTGACTTTCAAATTGTACTGTTCTTCCTCAGCTTGTTGTTAAAAGCGGTTTCTGTGTTTTTGTAGCTTAGTGGCAAAATGGAGTTTGCATGTTCTCCCCATGCTCGGTAGGTTTCCTCCGGGTTCTCCAGTTTCCTCCCACAGTCCAAAGACATGCGGATTGGGCCAACTGGTGTTTCCAAATTGCCCGTACTGTGTGAATAAGTGTGTTAGTGTGTGTATGTGTGTGTCCTGTGATGTATTGGCACCCTGTCTAGGGTGTACCCCACCTTGTACTCAAAGGCTCCAGGCCCCCAGCGACCCTGAATACAAGATAAAGTAGTATAGCTTTTATGTGACCTGATGTGGACCAAATCTGCTGTAACATTAAGAGGTTTAGTCTAAGTTCAGTCGTAGAACATCATCAGTGGGACTCAAAATCTAATCTCTTGTTTCTCAGCCCAGTTTCTTTACAGCTTTGGTTAAACATCATGTTACAAATATATCTGAAAATACAGACCATTTGGAGAGACTAATACTATCTGAAGACATAATACTGTGTTTAAAAAAAAAACAAAAAAAAAACAATTACACAGATTTTTTTAAATTAAACTCACTTTTTCAAAACTCTTTACACAGGTGTCTTTACCAGTGTGCAGCTTTGGGACAGCAGAAAAAGGTATACAATTCACACACATCTATTTACAGACCAGAAGAAAGAAGCGATGTACATTATAACTCTTATAAAGCTTATATGCTTTATAAGAGTTATTATAAATAAATTCAATAAAGCAGAGACTGTGAGAGATGTAGTTCAGTATTCAATCAACATCCATGAAAAGTGACAACCTCAGCACACACAAGATCAGTACAGTACAGTTAATGGCCCTGTCAGGGACAAATGACTTAAGGCAGGTACAGTACTGTAAATGTTCATCTTATATCTGATGCATAACTGAAGTATGGTGAAGATCTCATTAAAACCGCTAGCAGCATGTTCTGGTAATAATTAATTTACATTTAAATGATTTGCATTTACTTTAGTGTATTTTCTCTTCTTTATTTTGGCCTTTTCTGCTTCTCCTTTGTTTTTTCTGCTGTCCATGTAAATTACTGTAAGGTCTAAGAGGCCTTTGGTCTAACTGTACACTTGTACATGTTTTAACTAATCTCAAATCATTTAGGCACTTATGGATTAATGGAGTGGGAGAGAGAAACAACGGCCTACTGTAAACCCAGTCTGGACAGAAAGCACATGAACTAAACACAAAGCAGCTGAACTAAGGACTGGTTAATATTCTCTCTCATTTCTGTAATAGAAAATAGAAAATAACTTCACTCACCTGCAGCCACGTGAAACACGACAGGCACAAGATACAAGCACTTCATCATTACTGAGTCTTCTACACACACCAGTGTCACAAAGTGCAACACACATATAAACAGTACATACACAACACATGCACACATACTGACACACTGCCTGGCTGACTCTTTTTTTTAATAGTTTGGTTCTCAGAAAACCTCAATAACCGCTGCATAATTTTTTTTTTTTTGAGAATCCTGCCTCTTTTTGAGAACCTCTGTCATCACTCTTCTCTTGACCATGTTTAAATTCACAGTATTAAGAATGTTTTCACATATGTTCTTGTGGTATATTTAAAACATGATCCCAAGATATTGAACTATTGCACTTTTTCAAATGTATAAATTGCTTTTGGTCTTAAAAGATGTTATCATTTTCATTTCAGCAAGATTCTTGCGGCTTTGGAGTCATTATAATTTTTATAGTGGGCATATGAAATACACAAGCAAATCTAACCACTGGCTAGGCACAACGTTATTAATACATAAGCATGAAATGTTGTTGTTGTTTTGTATGACTGCAATATTAACTGCACACCATATCATACTCCATAGTATCAACATTTTTTGTCAGATGAAAATTCCCCATAAATAAATAAGCGTTTTTAAAAATGCAATGTTTCACATTTTATAGCCTTTCCTCAGCTTGCTGTTAAAAGCAGTTCCTATATTTTTTTAGCCTGCTTAAACAGGACAACTGGAGATAAGCGGAGCAATTAACTACCTTTTTTAGCACTCATTAATTATAATGTTTGGGACAAAGCTGTAATGTTCATCTTTATATTTAACAGCAAGTGTGTTTCCCTAGACTTACAGGAAGTAATAAAGACAAATAATCATATTACAATGTATAATTGCAATAATTAATATGATTTCATGATTTTTTATTTTATTGCCGGTGGCATGGTGGTTTTTAGCACTGTCAACTTGCACCTCCAGAGTCCGGGTTCAATAACCGCCTGAGTGTGCATCTTTCCTTGCAGGGTTTGATTACACAGCTACAGCTATGGGCCTTTGTGGTGACATCTTGTGTCATTAAGCCGCTACTACAGCACAGCTACAAATAAGCTTGAAACCCAGCCAATAAGTTTGAAAGGCAACTTTAGTGGCATTTTAAAGCACAGGTAAAAATTGGATTGTTGCATCAGGAGAAGCATCTGCCAGATGACTTGAAATAAAAATAGCTAATGTGGTTTAGGGCCCATATTTACTAAGCGTTTCAGAATCACTCGTAGGAATCCTGCTCAAAGTTCATTTAGGACCAAAAATATTCTTACCTCACAGTAGGACAGAAAAGTAATTTTTAAAGCTTCCTATTCTAACTTTCTGTGAGGAGTAGGATGGCGCCAAGGAAAGCGTGTGACATCAGTAGGACTGTCATAATCTGATCAAATCATGACTTGGAAAGAAAGTCAAACTGAAGAGAGGATAAGAGCATTTTGCAAAGGCGTATTATTTTCTGACATTGTCAGTTACAGTATGTCACATTTGCTGTAACAGCTGCATCTTCGATGTTACTAAAAAAATTTACAGTATCAGTCACCTGTGAAGACAGCATAAAGAATGTTCATTAATGGACCAGTTACATACCGCATGTGATGCATTTTTGTTTAGACATGTCTTTGTTTAGACATGCTCTTATTTCTACTACTGAAAGTAGTACAGTGGAACTTTGGATTATGAGCATAATTCGTTCCAGGAAGTGGGCTTGTATTCCAAAACACTTGTAAACCAAATCAAATTGTCCCATAAGAAATAATTAAAACTCAAATTATTCGTTCCACAGCCCAAAAAAATAAATGAAAATAAATGAAAATAATTAACACAAAATATTAAGTAAAAATTAAAACTAATTACCCTGCACTTTACCTTAAAAAAAAAGTAAAAATAAATGCAGACAGATAAGTGTTTCCTTTTGTGCGCGGAGGCGCTGTGTGTGTGAGTCTAAAGTAAGGTTCCTTCTCCTGCTTCTTGTCTTACAGTTACCCTTCCCCCACTCTTTTTACACACGCGTGCACACAATGGAAACACTGTTTTATCAGAAAAATAAACAAGACATTTCTCTAATGACACTCGATTGAGCGACACACGAACAGAATCACTGCTGTAAAGTAAAAATAAAACAAATTAAACTGCACTTTACCTTTAAAAAGAATCACTACAGAGCAGTGTTTCTGTGTAAAGCAGAAAGAAAGAACATGTGTGTGTCTGTGAAGGCGAAAGTAGGTGGGGTCTGAAAGTGTAGGCTGAGCCTTGAGAAGAGCGAGAAAATGAATTTTTTAACCGCTCTAATGAGACTTTTATTTTACAACCGTGCTGTACACACATGCATACAGACACAATTTCTTTTTCTGCGGACACACATGGTCACAGTGTTATAGTAAACAGTACACGCGTGCACAGATGTTGATTATACCAGTAAGAGACGCGCACTAAGACCCAGCAGGGAAGACGATTACCCACAATTCTGCAACGCAAGAGAAAGAAAAACTGTTGGCTTAGTGGTGATCACGTGACGCTCGGCGTCAAACAAGAAGCGCATGTGTGATATGGTACTTGGTACTTGTAAACCAAAACATGTTTGTTTTCCAAGTCAAAATGTATAAAAAATCTTTGCTCGCCTTGCGAAACACTCGCATTTTACTACAACAACTACACTGTAGTTAATACAATATATGGAATGCATAATGCTAATTGACTGGATTGTATATTTATGTAATATGTAATATTTCAAGATTTATTTATTGCTTCTGTCTGAGGTGCCCTGTGGCCCAATTATGGTTTTGACTAAGGCTGGGACCGCCTACCTTATCAGCATACAGTGACAAATAAATAAATGTAGAAATTTGGAAATGCAGAAACAACTATATATGTAAAAATGTGAAAAATCTAAAATAGATAAATGAAGAAATGTGACAACACAAAAATAAATAAACGAAGAAATGTGGAAATTCAGAAATAAATAAATATATATATATATATATATATATATATATATATATATATATATATATATATATAAACAAAATTAGAAATACATTTAGCAATTTTCCAGGCCTTATTGTATTTATTTATTTCTATATTTACTTATTTATTCACACATTTATTTATTTATTTATAATTATGTCATGTTTAGTCCTCCATACACCAGTCTCACAGAGACCCAGAAGGCTTATAAACAGTTTGACAGCAAAATGAGACATTTTGGCATTATTGTAATTTTTATTTATTTATTTATTTAAAGATGCAAGACATACTGCCTCTTAAAGATGCATTGTCTCTTATTAAGTCACAAGAGTGTTAAAAAAGCATTCATCAATCAAAGTTATTCATATTATTGTAAAGTTAGTACGATTTTAAAAGTGCTATTACTCCACCTGGGACCAGTTTTTGGTCCCAGTCTGCCTCTGTCTCCACTCATATTCCAGCCACTGGGACCTTGATTACAAAATGAAATGCAAAATTTACTTCAATCTGAGAACTTGGAATCACTGAGCAGTTGTCCAGATGTCTTCAGGACATGTCCAGTTATCCATGTCCTGAAGACATTTGTATGTGATGGCTCTTGTTGCACTGACTTCATTCTCAATACTTGTGCTCTCACAAGCTCTCTTGAATTGACTTTGACTGGCAATCCTTTTAAGACTTGTACACCTTTTCCCACTTTTTTTTTACACCAATCCAATTATGGCATTTATCAATGGATTATCGATATCTCTATGCCATATTCATATGGCAAACCTAACCACCTCATTTTCAGACGTCAGCGCACATATTTTTACTTGTATTTCGCTGAGTTGCTGATAACATCTATCTTTAGGGTGTGATATTGAGGAGGAGTTCACACCCTGAGGAGACAGTCCGAATACGGAGTATCCTGGCTGACCCTGCACTCTGACTCCAGCTTCCTAATTCCAATATGCAAAGAATGTAATAATTTCACTATGCTGTAAAGTACATGTGACAAATAATTGAATCTAAATCAATACACTACTTGCACACAGACTCGTTATGTACTTCCACTTTGAAGTAATGGGGCTCGCTGAGTTCTGGAGGACATTGTTTTGGAGTTTGGAGGTAATGTTCAGAGAAAAGTGTGTTTATAGTAAATTACAATAAATCATTAAAGCTAATCTCAGAAAATAGAATATTGTGGAAAAGTGATTTTTTTGTAATTTAATTCCAAAAGTTTAACTATATTGTAGCTTCATTAAACACCAAGTTAAACATTTTAAGCCCTTTTTGTGTTAAATTTAATTACATTTCAATGTTAAATGTCAATATTAGAATATTTCTTACAATCAAAAAAAAAATTCTTTACAATACAGAAATGTCCAAATTCTGTTAAGTATGTTAATTTATGCACTCAAAACTTAATTAGGGCTCCTTTTGCTTGAATTACTGCATCAATGTGGCATAGCATCAAGGCAGTCAGCCTGTGACACTGCTGTGGTGTTATTAAAAAACCAGGGCCCGTATTTACTAAACGTCTCAGAACCACTTGTAGGAATTGGGCTCATTTAGGACTGAAAATCTTACTACCTCAGAGTAGGACATAAAAAACTTTTAACAAAGCTTTCTATTCTCAATTTTAGCAAGGAGTAGAACTGCTCCAAGGAAAGCGTGTGACATCACTTTTTTACTTTTTTAAAGTACGCTGCTGTAAGGGTTAACCCCTAGAGGGGGGCAAATGCCCAATGAGTATGTTTATTGTTTTGTAGTTTAAGTTGAGTTGGACTTCATGTCCCAAACAGCACCTCCGTTAGGTAAGGGGAGCACTCACCTGAACCGAGGAAAGTAATTAAGTTGAACATTATAAATAGCCTCACTTAAGTTGAGTCAGGCGTCCAGCATTTGTTATTGTTATGTTGTTTATGGTTGTTTTCGGTAAGAGCTGTTATATTAAAGATTCGTGAGTGCTTTAAGAAAAGAGCTTTCAGTTTGGTTTTCCTTAAGAGATCAATAGAGTAACCGGAAGTCCTTGTGTCAGCCTCGGCATCTATGCCACACAAACGCCGACAACCAGATTGTGACAGCTGCACATTACAGTGGATGTTTTTACAGGTTTTTGTATACAGTGTAAAAACAAAATGGTGAAATCGGCACCTGTTGTGTGAAAGCTTTAAGCACACAAACAAAACTAATAGATGGATGCCTGCATGATGTTATCCTAATCAGACTGCTTCAATCAAAACTGTTTAAAGCCATCATAATAGAGCTGTGAAGGACTGTCATAATCCGATCAAAATTACTTCAAAAAGAAAGTAAAACTGGAGAGAGGATAAGAGCGTTTAGCTTGCAGAGGAGGCAGAAAAATGTAAAGAAATAGTTGAAGCAAAAGTCTGCCCGACTCGTACTGTACATCCAAAGCTAAAAAGTAAACAGATGCAATTTATGAAAGCATCGATGCCACCTGTCAGTTTGCTCCATTTACTCCTACGACATGTTAATGAAGTGATGAACTGCTGCTTATAACAGAGAATCTAAAATAACTGTTTTTTACTGTTTATATTCAAATAATTTAATAGAAGTATATATAAATGTATATATAAATCGAATTATTTTAATGTGTGTGCCATGGATCATGCTCACAACTCCATTTTTCATTGATTTCTTGCTGCACAGTGGAGAAATGTACTGTTTGAATCTGCACATTATCTGTGGTGCTTTAAGAGTTTGTTATTATCAAAATTGTTGGCTGTGTCACTGTTTCAAAGCTGCATCTTTGTTGTTATTAAAAAAATTCAGTAATCTGTGGAGACAGCATACAACATGTTTATTAATTGAACAGTTACATACTGCATGCAGTGTTTAAAAAAAATTTTTTTTGTCCAAACGTATCATTTATAAGCTTTGTGTGACTCAGTGTTCCTAAAACTTCTTTCGTCCGCGTGTGTCTCTGCCTGAAAGCCATTCCCCTGCCATTCACCCCGCAGGGTGCTGTCTTCACTTACACTGTTTTGCACGAAGTACATAAATATGGCTAAACTAACTAAACTATATTTCACAATATATTTTTATAAACTAAAGCCTGTTAGTATATTAATATGAATAAACTAGTACTACTTAAATAATTTCTATATAAAGAATGCATTTGAAATATAATCAAAGTTTACTTAGATTTTCTTTATAAAATAATCTTTAGGGATACTTTTTTATGGTTAAGCAAGAAGCCAAATTACAGTACAATCATACATCTCTTTCTGACTTTGTTGCAACACTCACTCTGACAAAACCACATCTACATGCATAACTAACATTAACATGGTACTTTTAGCAATTATGAACCACTCAGCATGTCAGAGTGACCACATCATTGTGTCCAGGGCGTCGTGAGAACTGATGCGTGAATGACTACATCCTCTTTCTCACATCACCAGCTAACAAATATTGCTTCATATACATACCATGTAATACTCCACCCTTAACAAGCATGCTGTGATGTCCCTTAACAAACTATAAGGAGAATTAGAATAATTTCACAAGACTATTCTCAGAAAACCCATTCAGTCCAGGCAGACTTTCCCATGACACAAACAGGAACTTCTATAATTATCTTACACAAAACAGGGTGATGACAAAAGCCATTTATAACATTGTTTTTTTAATACTGATATAATAATTTAACACAAAAGATATAAAATGACACCCCAATATAATTTGCAACAATCTATAAGCACATAAAATATGATTAAAAGACATACATATGATTTAAAAAACGAGTATAATTAACAAAGAAAATATTGTAAATCATGTGCTCACCATGGCATGTATTTAATATACTGTATGTTTTAATTATTCTATATATTTACTGTGTATTAGTTTGTTATAATCGTGGCATATTCAGTTTCCTCTCCAGCATTGATCTGGACCCGTGCTGCTCCGGCTGTGTTAATGTGATTTACAGTAGAGTACATGACATCCGGTACAGTCTGTAGATAGACAAACAGGGACATTATGCACACAACAATCATATCAGATTTTGGATTAATTACATTTTTTTCCACACATAGACTCTTCCAAAGACAGAGGATGGGTGCTGGAGTGGCCAGGAGAGGAAGAGGATAAGGTGTGTGTAAGGGGGGTGGGGAAGACCTCAAAGAAGGTGACTACAAACATTTGTCTCTCATGAGATTAGAGCTATTATAATTGTTTGTGATAAATCATGGTCGCTCTGTGAAAATGATGCATTGCGTTTGCAGCCAAATCTATCACAATTAACAGTGGCATCTATTGTGTAAATATTCTAACAAAACAGCTGGAATTATTTGACATTATGCAAGGGCAGGTGACTGAATTGCATTTTACAGTAGTACTGTAAACTGAGTAAAGACTCACTTGCATGTGCCAACATTTGTAATTATATGGAACAGTGTGTCAACTTACTGCTTAACCCCATAGAGGAATTCTTTTTCTCAGGGAGGTGGAAGGTATTCAATTATTTTCCACATGACTAGGTACCTTAACGGATGTAATGTATGCTGGAAATATCTGCTAAAGACTGCCAGGGATGGATGGGACATTTAAAGAGTTTTTTCACATGCATGGCGAACATGAACTGTGATGCTCATTTAATACTTGGTTTAAATAATTTATTATTGTCATGGTGTACGCCTGTGCTGGGTGTGCGCCCAAATCTATCATCCACTCCGTAAGCTCCCTAGATAGGTATGCAAAGGGACTGAGCCAAAGAGGAAAAGGCCGCGAGGAGATTTGCGTAAAGGCCCCCGATCCCAGCCGGGAAATCCACGGGAGAAGAACCGTTGAGGAAGCGTGCAGAACTGCTGCCTCCACGTGCTTCGTTCTGCCACTCCGCCCACCGCCACCTTTCGCCAGCTATGTGCCCGCATGCCAGCTAGGCACTGCCATCGGATCTGCACGTGCACATTGCTTTTCTTCCCTTGCTTTTCATCCTCCCTCCTTTAACCCTTTCCTTCCAAATTTCTCCTAAATAAATTACTCTTTTTTCCGTAAGACCCCGCCTTGTGTCCGTGCACTTAGGGTCGAACCCGTTATACTGGTGCAAGTACGAGGGCACCTGGCACAGACCTTGAGTCTCGAACGAGGCTGGGGTCTTACTCAGCAGTGTCAGCGGCAATGGTGAGCTCAGAGCTGAGGTAGGGGCAATGTCACGCCGTGCGCCTGTGATGGGCGTGCGCCCATATCTACTATTGCTTCTCGCTTACTCCGTAGGCTCCCTAGATTAGTGGCACCCCTTTCCGCAGGTATGCAAAAGGACAGAGCCACCTATCCGGGCCGGCTGGCGATAATTATTATTAGGATCTCAGGCTTGCTCTGCATTTTAAAAGCAAGGCATGGAGTTTAGTCCCAGGTCTGGGAAGTACATGATGCAGTTATCATAGGGAAGAGTGGCATGCGAGTGGGGCGATGTGACGTGCCCCAGGGAACCGGGACACTGGAATTCCGTCCTTTGATCTCTGCACTCAGGACAGCGCAGGAAAGAACTACGCGAGCTCCCGCGGAACCTTCACTCCCGCACAGAACCCACCTTCACAGCGCAACTGCCGAAGAGGAAAAGGCCACAAGGAGGTCTGCGTTAAGGCCCCCGATCCCAGCCGGAAAAGCCGCCCAGCCGACGGACGTCAGCAAGGACTCCAGCCTGAGGCTGCACCCACAGAGAGCTGGGAGGGGCCAGGCCAGCCATCGACAGTGGGAGAAGCACCGTCACGAGGGAGTGTGCAGGAGCGCTGCCTCCGCGTTCTTTGTTCCACCACTCTGCTCACCACCACTTATCGCCAGCTCTGAGCCCGCATGCCAGCATGGCACTGCCCCCGGACCTGCACATGCACAATCTTTCCTTCCCTTTCTTTCCATCCTCCCTCCTTTAACCCTTCCTTTACGATTTGTCCTAAATAAATTCCAGTAAGACCTCGCCTCGTGTCCGTGCTTTATGATGCACTTAGGGTTGAACCCATCAATGTGATCGAGATGTATCAAAAAGAAAAGATTGAATGCATTTTGTGTTAAAGTAATGGCAATAATTCACAGTTTAGTCTGCATAAAATGCTGTTGTGTTAATTCCAATCATTTAGATCAAAACAGATGCTGCCTGCCGATTAAAACACAGCTGGGTTCAGGCCTTCATGTTCACTAACCTGATCGTTTTGCTTTTTCTCACAGTCCTGATGTTCTTCAGTAATCACATTCTCTCCACATCTTCCTCCTAAAGACAAAAGACCTTAAAACTCACACCTGCTAACTACAATATGTAATCAATTTAATGATGGAACAATTTATTGAGTGTGTGTGTGTGTGTGTGTGTGTGTGTGTGCGCGCAGTATGTGCGCGTGTACCTCTGCATCTCCAAAAAATAAATGTCACTACACCAGATATGACCAACAGCAAAACTCCCAGAATGATGAAAACTGTGTAATAAAACACATAGAATAGAAATGAGTTTACTTTTTGCTGATGATCTTTTTTGTAATTAATAACAGGCATTTTTCAATACTTACATAATCTTTATTTTGTTAACACAACAGCATTTTATGTAGACTAAACTTATTGCCATTACCTTGACACAAAATGCAATTAATCTTTTCTTCTTGAAACATTTTAATCACTTCAATCTCAAAATAAAAAGGAACAAATAAAAATAGACCAGCCAGTGCTGATGCCCTTTTAGCTAC
Source organism: Clarias gariepinus (assembly GCF_024256425.1). Classification (NCBI taxonomy): domain Eukaryota; kingdom Metazoa; phylum Chordata; class Actinopteri; order Siluriformes; family Clariidae; genus Clarias; species Clarias gariepinus. The sequence goes on along the minus strand of NC_071101.1, from coordinate 40,438,158 downwards.
AATCCTTCTCTGGTGCTTTGTCTTTACCTTCATTATCTGTACACAAGGGCAAGGGGACAACTTTGGTTTGACTCATTTTTATCCAAACTTGGACCCTCCCATAGATAGAAAAGAAACATTACCTCATTATTGATTCATTCTCTTCAAACACTTTATTACATTGAGAACATGTAGTGAGGACATGATATGTTTAGTATGTTTAGATCATTCTGTTGTAAGTGACAAAGTGATCTTGTTGGGAGACACACCCTGACTGTTATATTTTAGAAATTATGAATTGTATTGTTACACTTAGTACCATTTTGAATGCAAGACTGTTGTGCTGATTTTGATTAAGAAAACAGGGTTTATAAAGAGTTTAGAAAGAGTTTTTTAAAAAGTGTTCTTAGGAATGAGAGCTGGATATAAACCAAACTGTAAATTTTTAAAGTTTTGGCACCTGGCAGGAAGAGTGTTTGCTGTGTATCTTGTTTCAGTGTTGTTGATGATGATGATGATGATGCAGATGGAGAGTGTGTTGTTTTACTCTGAGGCTGTTCTGATGGAGGTGTTGTACCTGTTTTCCTTGAGTGTGTTGAAGTTTCTCCTCTTCCTACAGAAGACAAAACTTATTAAAACTGCTAGTAATATGTCACATTGAAAATTTAAGCGTGTTCATCGTCATTAATGAAAAATTTAAACTTAAAAATTATTAATTTAATAGAATATTATTATTGCATTTCCTTCTTTAATAGTTTTTATCCCTCATGTCACTTTATCTTTGACTGCACAGTTTAATGTGTGTATAAATTTTTTATCTGTTTATTTCTGTTTTTATTTTGTGACTTGATTCTGAGCTTCGGCACTACGAGTGTATGCAGGAGCCGTCAAACATTACACATACTATTTTGTGTGTTTTGTAGGATTCTCTCTTAATGTGTTAGCCCCTGAGTGTTGTCATTAATATAAATAGTGATGTACAGTGTTGAGTATAAAACTCAATGCAGATATGGTAATTTTTGCTGTCCTCCTAAAATACACAGAACCTGAGCCATTCAGGGTAAGTATGTGCAGTGGAGGCGTCACATGACTGTACACAAAGAAAACAATGCTCTTATTGAAAATCTCACTCCAAGTTGGCAGCTATTCAAGTACATTTTAGAAATAAAAACTATATGGTATATTTTTCATCAGAAATGATTAAACCAAAAACATTTTCGATTAAAACATTTCTATTGTGCATCGGATTTTAACATTAATCAGCATATTTTTATGTGGATTATATTTTTTCATCATTACTTCCATTCACTATGAGGAAGTACTATTTTTGGCTGCCAAATGCTGCCGAACAGGTCAGGAGGCAAGAAAAAATTATAATGACTCCATAAATTCAGTTAAAAATTGATAACTCAATAATAGGGCTGAATTTATACCAAGGCATTGGTATAAATTGAGACATTAATGCTGGGAGGGGGCAGCAGAAATTTGTTAACATGCTCCAAATCCTCCGGTGTAGAATTAGTAGCAAATATGGCTCAGTGGAATGGAGATATAACACAGTAATATGACCACAGGATGTGTCTTCCAACATGACTGTTTATGAAATGGGAAGCTTTTCACTGCATCAGTTGGGATTAAAAGAGTTGTTCTGAGATTAAACATATTAATCACTGCAGTAATTGCAAAATGAAGGGCTCTTAAGTATTTTTTGCCTAGGCGGTGTAGTGTGACAAGGAAGGGTAAAATCGTGGAGAAATGTACAAAGGCAACATTTTTGTAACGTGTTTTAAACATGACAAATTCTCTAAAAAAAGTTTTAATATGCAGTGTTTCATTATCGTATACATTCTTTATATCAGATATAAAATTACCATAAAGATTAATTAAACAACTTAACTTCCCTAATAATAATAATAATAATAATAATAATAATAATGCATTTAATTTAAAGGCTCCTTTCTAAACACCCAAGGACACCTTACAGCAAAACATCCAATGAAATAGTAACAATATAAAAATCACATTATAAAATTTACAACATAAATACATCCATCACACATTAAAATAAAAAAGAAAGCTGCAATTCACACGTAAGCCTGAGTAAAAAAAATATATATATCTTGGCTTATATGAGCTGTAAGGTGTCATTTTGATTGTGTAAAGCTGCTTTGCGCTATGCTAAAAGCGCTATACAAATAAAATTAAATTGAATTAATAAAATCAACTCTTTACCTCGTTCCAGTGTTGTTGGAGAGTGTGTTGAAATTTGTCTTCTTCCTACTGAAAAGAAAAACTAAGAACTTTATATATCAATTTGGTAAGACAGCACAAAATGCTGAAGTAAAGCATGCTCACAGTCATTAATAAACAAGTGTACCTTTAACAGATAGTCTGATATTTCTTAAATGATTCTGTACAGAACATGTGTATTCTCCCTGGTCCTCTTCAGTCAGGTCTGATATGAGTAGAGAGAGGTTTCCTGGAGAGTTGTTACTGACCAGTTTGACTCTGTTTCCGTGATGTCCAGTCTGTTTAGGGTAAATTTCCTGAAAGTGACTGTTTCTAATAAACTCCCATTTTAGATCCTGTGGTTTGTCCTGTATGTCAGTGCAGACGCAGGGCAGAACTACAGACTCTCCTGTGAACACAGTCACACGCTCTACCTCTGTCTTCTTCACCAGCTCACAGCCTGTAAACATAACATTTACAGTTAATAATAGAAGTACTGTGATTATTAATATTCCCTGCTTGTAAATCACAACATTTTCTGCTGCAAACCAGAAGAGATTTTTAAAGGATGGTATTTATCTGTTAATGCTCTTATATTTGGAAATAACAATTTTAATTTAGATATAGATCTTAGGTAAAAACATTTACATATTTATTAACATTCATGTTCATGGCATGTATAGAGTATAAATAAAAGTTACACTCTGATGTACAGACAGTGTTTATCAATGTTAATGTTAAGTTGATATAACACCGAGTCTAGTGACAGATTTCTGTAGACATTAAATGATGTTATGACAATTTCCAGGTTCACTTACTTTAGATCATTATATAAAGTGTGTTATGTTGATTTTTCTTTGACTGTAAACTTGGTTTAAAGTTGCGTGTCACAATAATGTATAATTTTGATGTATCAGGTATTAAATTAAAATGAAGAAAACATGGTGACTGTGACACCTACTGAAGGCTTTATTAATGTTTATGTAGGATTATGTCAGGTGTCATAAAGGGATTATACAGGTACACAATAGCTCTATAAACACTACAAAGTTACAAAAGATATTGATTTAAAATATTTCAAATATGATAATAATCCAAAGTTTCAAGTCAGTCTGATACACATAATCAGAATTTATTGCTATTTATAACTTGATACTGACATTCACAATATGACAAAGATTCTACCCCCTTTAGTTATTGTAAATGGAGTAGACATGTTTGTAATAAATGTGACTTGAATTAACTAAATTTGAGGATTCATTCACATTAAATATCATGTTATGTATTTAAATACTTTACCATCAACATAAAGCATGAAGTCTCTGTGTTCCTTCTCAGTGCTGCACCTGTAGTTTCCCTGATCCTCTACTTTCAGGTCAGATATGAACAGAGACAGATTAGCAGAAGAAATGTTATTAAACAGCTGAAGTCTGCCACGGTAGTGCTCATCATTTAACATTTCTGTCAGACGTCCTGTTCTTCCAGTCTCCCAGGTGAGTTTCTGAGGTTTGGTGTTCAGGTGAGAGCAGGAGCAGGGTAACAGCACTGAATCACCTCTGTGTCGTGTGATTTCTGTGTGTTTATTACCAGAGAGAGCGCAGCCTACAGGAACAAAGATACAAAACACCCAGAATCTAGTGAATAGAACATAATTACAACATTTTAAAATGAAAATGTATTAAATTTATTAAACTTCCTTACATTAAATTCCAATCTCTTGTTTTTTAGTCCAGTTTGAAATGATGTGTGTGTTGAAATGATCTGGTGATGTGTGTATTTTTCCCAGGGAGCCACTTATAGTGAGACAGCTGTGGTTAGACACCATGTTACTACTACATCTAAAAATCAAGACAGATAGATAGTGACAAGTGCATGTGAGGGTTCACCTTTAGAGGGCACTGTGTGCCCGGAGTCCTGTTTGTGTAGTTTTTTGTTTGTAGACTCAGTTTCCCAGAAGGCACCACGGTCAGGTGATGATGGAGCTCACCTGAACCGAGGTAGCTCATTAAACCTTCTATAAATAGCTGCTAGTTCTTGGAAACTGAGGTATGAGGTATGGTTTAGGTATGTGTGGTGAGTTTGTCTCTTGTCAGGTATAAGTACTGTTCTGTGTGTCTTCAGTGTTCGTATGCCTCTTGCTTAGCTTCTTGCATGTTTATCTCTTTGTATGGTCAGCCACTTGAGTGCTAAGCTGCTAGTAGGCTTTAGCCTTCAGTAGGTTCAGCCTCTAGTAGGATTGACCGCTTGTGGCTTTAGTCGCTAGTAGGTTTAGCCGCTAGTATGGATTAGCCTCATGTGTTCCTTAGCCTGTTGTGTGTTTGTTCCCCATGTAGGTTCAGAAGGACAGAAGGCTTCAAAACAATAGGATGCATATTGGCAAATGTGTGCGGAGAGGACCAACCCTCCGCGTTACACACTTGCTGCAAGGGAATACCTCTTGCTAGTGCAATTGATGAGGCGATTCCCCTGAATGAACCCTGATTCCTAGAGGCGAAGTGAGCCCACGCGCCTCATAGGAGAGGGCAATAGCATCTCTCACGCAGCTTGCGGCTTCAAAACATGTAAAAGCTGCTCTGACTTACGCCACTGGCTGATGCGGTGGACGTAAATCTGAAGAGCACGTACTGGACACAGTAAGTGAAGTCTCTCCTGCTCCAAAGCTGTAAAGGCGGAGGACAGAAGGCTTCAAAAACAATAGGGATCTCCGATCCTCCTAGAAAGGTAAAACCATTTAGAAAAAAAAACTTAAGGGTCAGAAACCTGAGGCGCTGACTCTAGTTCAACAAGGGAGCACAAGCCAGAGGACAAATTGAACTAGAGCTGACTCTAGTTCAACAAGGGAGCACAAGCCAGAAATTTTTCCCGCAGAAACTCCAGCACTGAAACAATTCGGCAGTGGACTGGGTCTACCTACTTCGTCATGCACCAACTTTCAAATACATCCTATTTGAGGGGAGGCAGCCCTAGCACTTAGAGTAGTCTTAATTACGCTGGCTGGAAGACCAGCTTGACTTAGTTGGTCCTGTAAAGGGGACATTTGCTGATGTTGCGAGGCAAAGAGGTCCACCTCCGCTACATGAAATTTTCCCAGAATGTAAATTGCTCTGAGGGACAGGAACCTGGTGCGCTAGCTATTTAGCGGCGCGAGCACAGTCCGCCCTGGCAATTAATATATGAGACTGCCATAGTGTTGTCCACCCGCACTAGGACATGGTAGTCTCAACTGCTGGAGGAAGTGCTTTAGGGCCTGAAATAGAGCTATGATTTTGAGGCAATTGATGTGCCGCGCAAAAAGATGGCCTCTCTAGCTTCCTTGGGCTGGACGGTCATCTAAGACCGCACCCCAGCCCATGAGGGAAGCGTCTGTCGTTAGCATCTGCGACGACAAGACGAACTTAGAGTGGGACCCAGAGTCAGAAACTGGGTTCTGAACCACATGGGAAGGGTACAAAGCACCTGGCGCATAGCCATTATTGGGGATTGGCCTTTAAAGTAAAATCCCCTGGTTCTTAGCCACAACTGAAATGCTCTCATGTGCAGAAGGCCCAAAGGTGTCACCGTGGATACAGCTGCCACAAGAGCTAAGATCTCTGAAAGTGATGGTAACTACATCCATGTATTTTGTGTATGTGCGGGTGAAAAAGCTAGAACAAATGGAAGGACCCGATATTGGTAAGCTTTGCCCCCGAAAGCGAACCTCAGGAACCTCCTGTGTTGTGGCAATATTTCTATTGATTAATTTTTAGATAGCGGTAGGCCCGCAAAATCTAAAAAATTGGACGCAGCCCCCCGTTCCCTCTTGCGCACTTTCCGGTTTCATGGAAGTGGAGACCACGCCATTGAAATGTGGAGGGTGATGTGAGAACTGAATCCTGTAGTTTCTCTGTACAGTGCTTAGTACCCAAGGAGATATACTTGGCAGTAGCTTCCACGCTGCCAGTTTCTCTGAAAGGGGCAAAGCTCAGCGGCTTGGTTAAACGGGGGGGATGTTAGATGTTCGGCATCCTGAAACATGGCAGGAAAAACCCGAAGAACTAACATTTTATTGGAAACTGGAGTTGCCCGAAACACAAGTGGTGGCGGAGCAAGAACACCAACCTCCTGGGGGTGCCAGGGAGAACGATTCATTCTTTAAAAGGAATTCTCCGTGCCTCTCCCCATTGCGGGGCCACCCCCCACGGTCCTGGGCACATGAACCTCAGGGCTTCTTTGTTAAGACAATATGCCAGTCTGACCTCTTTTGAGGCGGATTGCATGACGCACTCCAATCTTGCGAGGGGGTGCCCAGCTCAAAAACACTCTCCTTGTGTGTTTCACGCCTCGCAACAGTCAGACCCGGTCGAGACTGGGTGGCCAACAGTCAAGACTCTTGAGCAAGGCGGGGAAGGAATCGCCAAGTAGTCCGGGAGGCGAGATGGGGCATCGAGGAGAAATACACGATCCTTCTCCTTGATGCCCCTGAGATTCAACCACAAGTGCCTCTCCGCGGAGACCATAGCAGCCATAAAACGGCCGATAGCACGAGCCGTCTGCTTTGTTGCACGAAGAGACAAGTCTGTGGCCCGGCGTAAGTCCAATACGCCTTACCTTGCAGAGCCCCGCCAGTACTCAAGTCTTTCAGCAGGTCAGCCTGGTAGGCGTGCAAAACCACCATGGTGTGCAATGGAGCACCAACCTGACCTGCTGCCTGAAAAGCTTTTCCCTCCAGGAAAGATAAAAAAGTCTACACAGCTTGAAAGGAAGTAATAGCTTTTCAGGAAGGATGATGTCCCAGAAGAGAAATAGCCTGAAAGCGTCTCTTCTATCTGGGTGTCATCATATAACTCCGCGTTTCTACCTCAACTATATTTAAATAAATAAATAAGTTGATGGCAGGAAAACACGGGATGAATACAGCTTACTCCATGAAAGGGTTAACACATATGGAGATTGCTAAGAAAAGGGGAGAGAGCGTTGTTGAGGCTCCGCCCCCCGGCCACCCGACAGAACCTGCCGTCTATGTTTTTATTTATTTATTTTAATTTATTTATTTTTAAGTGCTTAGAGGCTATTACCATCTCCGCGGAAGCAAGAGAGAATGTTTATCCTTGCCCATTCACAAGAAGCACCAGGGCGCGCTTTAGAGCGGACAGAGGAATTTCCCGATCAGATGAGAATGCGAAAGAAAGGAGTTTTTAAATCCGTCTCTCACTGCTCTGCTGGATGCACGATTTTAAGCCCCAGGAATGCGCGGCGGCTCGAGGCTTCTCAAGGAATGCGAGGCGCGGGCGTAGCACTTAATTGAAGCAGTAAAGTGTAGAGATCGCCCTCCGATATGGATACACACGGAGGGACATCTCGTTTAAAACTCTGCCATTATCGGTGAGTTAAACACTTATTTTGCTGGTTAGACACAACACGCTCACAACTAGGTGAAGACAAGAATCTGAGGAATGTTTCCGGTTCACTCCTATTTATAACCTGCAGGTGCGTCCTATCAGATGACGTCACCTGACCGAGGTTATAAAAGCCAAAAATTTGGAGTGTTTGATACACACATGCTTCACAACCGGCAACATGACAAGATGTTCCCATAGCGTTTTCACGCAGCATCGAGTGTAGCCTTTAAAAGGGAACAGCTCCATCTGTGTTTTGTCCCGCTCTTAGTCTTTGTCCCACTCTTAGCCTGTGTAAAGCTCTATAGCCTTGGTTGAGCTTTGAGCCAGTGTTTCTTTCAATGCCTGTGTTTATTTAAAAATTCTGTGTTAAGAGTTTGAGTTCTTTGTTTAAGTTTCTGTTTGTTAGGTTTCTTAATAATTATTTGTTTTTGTTTTTTTTTGTTTAACAAAAGACTTATGACAGTGCAAAAGATTTTCTTACAATAAATAACAATATAAAGTCATGTACTGAGAAGATTCAGATGATTAGATCATTCGGACATGAAGAGGAAATGTACAGTGGTAGTGGGAGCTCAGTGGTTAGGGCACATTGCGCTACTGTAATGAGTTTAAGTCCCAGCATCATCAAGCTGACATCATGCTCTCTTCCTCATAGATCTGATATTAACATGGTAACTTTTCATGCTGCTATCTCCTGTCTCCTCTTGCATCTGTTCTTAAAGGTGTGAATGCTCCCATGCTCGCCCTTCCATTCTCTCTTTATTTCTCTGTCTCTCTCTCTTTATCTCCGTCTGTCTCCTTCCCCCTCTGCCCCTAACTCGAGCCAACATCTCGTGATTTGTCTCTGGACAGACAACCCTTTGTCTTTCTCTCCTGTCTTCAGGATCTCACCAGGACATTAACAATGTTTTTTTTATTGTAAAGCACTTTGGATCAACTACGGTTGTGTTAAACCTGTGCTCTATAAATAAATTTGACTTGACTTGATGGTTTTTGTTCTTTGTAGTAACAAATGTTAATGGCACAAGCGTTTGGTCAAACATGAAAACCTCATCTTTTGCTGTCAATAAACAGAGACCTTTCTGACAGACAATGTGTGTGTTTGACTGAGTCTCTCCTGGTGCCAGAAAAGCTTACCAAAGCACAGCGGACAGGCCAAGCAACTTGCTTCTTTTACACAACTTTAAAAACTTAACAATCTGGGGGCTCGTCTACTATTTTCTTTCCAGAAAGGTAAGTTAAGCATTACTTTTGCTATTGTACTTCCTTCCTCGGTCAGAAAAGTTTTTGAACTATAATTTAGTTATGTAGTAAATTGGTGTATATTTAGGGTATAATTTGGAAAAATTAAACTTTTTTCTTGTAATTAGTTTTTGTCTCGCGTTGTGTTTGACATTACTCGCGTTGATTTATTAATTAAAATCACAGTGACTATAGTGATTGAGGCTCATTGAAAGATATAAATAAAACTAGGTTTTTAACTGAAACTGAACCCGTGTTAGCAATAAGCTAAAATATACACAGTGCTGTTGTCACCGAGTACCTACATTAGTAAAACTGCGTCCAGTTAGAGGAGACGCGCTCCTTTGATTGTGTTTTAAAAAGTTATACGTTTGATAATTTCTGTTGTTTACGTAATATATATTACAATATTATTACAATTACAAATTATAAATTATATTATTATTATAAATTACAATATTTGTAATTTAGTGAGGCATTTGTGGTGTGCATTTTGTGTAAAGGCTGGCCCTGGCATAGAGGTGCATAGTTAGAAAATAAATAAATGAATTGATTATAATAACATATTCCTTAGAGTGTTCTTTGGAACAGGGAGCGGCGTGCAGTTGCAGTTATACGCATGTGGTGTGCATGATTTTGTGTTGATTCTCTCCCCGACACAGAGGCGTGCAAGCTCGGCCCCGCATTATATAATATATATAATATATAATATATGAAAGTATATTGTTTTGCCGAATGCCTTATTAATTTACTATATTTGTATTTAATAAATGTGTGAATAATCTCCAAAGGTGTAGAGGCACGTAAATTTAAAATAAAATTCATATTTCTGAGTGTTCTCAGAAATGTGCTATTGCACATTTTGATAAAACACTTATAAATTTGAGTATACAATTATATATACTGAGTATACTTATACACTTTGTTCGAATGTTACTCTACCCATAAGTTAAAAAAAAAGCTTAAACTGTGCACTTAACTTCTATACACTTGGTTTGTTCACTAATTGTAACCTACTAATAAAATGGGAAATGCTCATTCCAAACAGTCTCTTTCTCCTAATGATTGGATGTATATATACTCAAGGACCGAAGTGGGATGGTAAGTGCTCTAAAAATGGTAAACATAATATTCGTAAGTGTAAACTCACCCCGAACTCCAAACCATGCTTTTTTTGTTCTCATTACTAAGGTGGAATCACCTATTGTCTCTGCTCCCCCTAGCTATTCCTTAACCACGGAGACACATACAGTAGCTCTCAAGGTGGGTGGCAGATAAGTCATTACAAAGGCCAAAGAACACTGATAGTCCCTGTCTTACATCTAAAAAAACCTAATTATGCATATCCCTTTGTTACATAGAGAAAAGAAATGGAATATTTCACCTCCAACTCTATCTGACATCCATAGCATTGTTTTTAGCCTTCCTAAACCTTCTGATGTTCACTTTGTTTTGTGACCAACTTAAAAGTGCAACACTTTATTCACAGTTGACTGGTCCTGATTTCAGTTGCATCTTAACACCTGTTTTAGGAGAAGAGGTGACTGATTCCTCATTACAGTATTACATGCCCTCTCTTTATCATAAACACGATATTCCTATAGATGATGAGGTTGATGCTAATGGATACACGTGGAGTGCTTATTATTCATGGGCAGATTACAAACATCTTGATAACGTATTCACTGAACTTAAAGCTTTTCTTGTAAAGAAATATCAATCTTCATGTGATCTCTCACAGGGGGCATCTATCAGACAGGAACCAGGTGAATCAGCAACTGCCTTTTTTAATAGGTTTAAAACTGCATGGTCTGAACAGTTGACTTCCCTTTGGGCATAATATTCCTCCACATTTTACACAGCTATTTCAAACTACGTTTATTAATAATACGAACACTGATTCTGCCAAAACTCTTGAAATTTCTCTAGCAGGAACCGGAAATGAACCTGACATACAACCCCTGGGACGGATAGTGCGCGATCTGGATGCTGCAGGTGCCTTTATTGCCACCTGCAGCGGAAACTCTAATCAAACTCTTGCTGCTGTTTATGATTATGATTCACAACAATCCACCAAACGCCAACATGTCAGGTGAAAAGGCTGTAATAAGCTAGGACACTGAGAATGGCAATGCAAACAGACAATATGCAATTATTACAAGGCAGAAGGACATTGGGCATGTGACTGTAGACAAAAAAAGAACGATATGGAAAATGGTTATGTCTCTTGTACTTCGCGGGCTCACCAAATGCATCAGACCACCCCATCAGGTACTACCGGCCTAACTGGGCCTACACCTGTTAAAACACATGTTCATCTTCATTCAATTTATTAGGCTGAGATATACTGTCTAAATTAGGCTGTTGTATATTTTTTGCAGAGGACAAGACCATTTTAAAGACCCCACCTAATTTGACTATGTTCTTTGATGTGATCCCACAGGTTGATTCTACTGATGTATCTTATGTCATTCCATCCTACTTGTCCTCTGTACCTCTAGGGTTGTGGTCAACTCATGCTAATAAAGTGGGCACAGTTTGCACTACACCATACACAGCAAAACTTAAAACATTGACACCTGTGTATTGTAAACAATACCCCCTTTCACTAGATAAAGAGGCAGGTATTGAGAAAGTGATTTTGTCATTAATACAACAAGGTGTCCTAGTTCCTACACAATCTGCATACAATACACCTGTTAATCCCATTCAAAAGGCAGGGGGGAAAGGATGGAGATTTACCCAAGATTTGCGCAAAATTAATGATATTTTAATTCCTACCAGTCATATTGTTCCAGATGTCCCATCCATTTTGACGTCAATACCCTTCAAATCATTTATATTTAACAGTAGTTGATTTGTGTTCTGCCTTTTTCAGTGTCCCTGTCAGTAAGCAGACACAGTCTATATTTGCTTTCACCTTCCAAAACCAACAACTAACCTGGACTCATTTTCCTCAAGGGTTAATAGACTCTCCAGCTGTGTTCTCCTCTGTTGTAAGAGATGCCATGGCTTCCCTGACCCTGCCTGAAAAAGTCCGCCTCCTGTTAAAAGCCAGCGACATCCTCCTCTCAGCTGAAACTAAGGACCTATGTCGCAAACATTCACTGCGCATGCTGACATCTGGCTGATGTTGGATTCCCCCTATGTGAGATTCACAATCACCTAGGGACAAATAACATTATCTGCTGATCGCATACAATCTGTTGTTAAGATTCGTCCACCTGCCACGAAGCAAGCAATGATGAGCTTTCTTGGACTATTGTAAGCAGTTCATTCCTAACTGTTTCTATTAGGACACGATATTGCGCCATTCATGCTCCTCCACTTAGCCAGACAAAATCACGTAGACATCTGAGATAAAGGGTTCTTTTTGTTACCTTAAGCAATCTCTAAATTCAGCTCCAGCATTGGTTCTACTTGATTATGGCAAGAACTTTCACTTGCTGAGGGGTGGTCCACCATGTTTCAGGACATATAAATCCAACTGCTGTGTACTTTCTTTGTATGTCACTTCTACCCAGAGTTTTCCATCAGGACACACTCTTTTACCTGTGTACTGTAGGTTTTAAGCCATACCTGGGTCTTTAACAATGGCAAGGAGGTGAACAGTTGTTTGTAGTCAGACCTGGAAATTTCCGACACTGCAGATTCTGTGTCCAGCTCCATCTTTAACTGAACACCAGACACTTCTGGGGTAAGCCAAATTATCTCTCTGTCTTTGTCTTTAATGATACTATGTAGCTCTAAACAGGCCAGATAATTTGTGCCAGACTCAGTTACTGATCTGCTTTCACTCTTCGCGACATACTGTACACGTTTTACCTTGTATTTGGGCTTCCTGATAAATGGTTTTTCCTTATGTGTTTGCTGGCCATCTAATTTTTGTTTACACACTCTTTGTATATGTTCTGCTTTGTTACACTTTCTGCATCTTTTGTCCTTGAACCAGCAATCATTTGCATCATGAGAGGTTTTTGCTGCATCTGTAACACTTATGTTTATCATTCATTGTCATTTTATGCAGCCTAGTCTCCATGCCTTTTTTTGTAGCTCCACAGCATCTCTGTCTGCTGTCTCTATTGATACTGCAATAGACAATGCTTTTTCCAGTGTGAGATCCTTCTCTGACAGCAACCTCTTCTGTGTGCTCTGGCTGTGCATGCCGCACACCAATCTGTGCATCCGGTGTGTGCCGTACACTGCGCAGTGCATCCAACAGTCCAGTTCCTATTTCACAAAACTGAGCCAGTATGCGTAATTCAGCAATGTAGTCAAAGATATTTTCATCCTTAGACTGGTATCTATTATGGAAACGAAACCTTTCTGCTATTACTATTGGTTTTGGGTTGAGTTGATTTTTTTAATGTGCTCACAATCACCTGAAAGTCTTGAGTAGAGGGCTTTGTAGGAGCTAATAAATTACGTAGCAGGTTGTAGGTTTTTGCATCCATTAAGCTGAGAAGAGTCGGGACTTTCCTATCATTACTATTTCATTTGCGACAAGGTAAAGTTCCACATTTTCAATACATGACTCCCAGTCTTCATTTGCACTGTCAAATTCCTCTATTTTCCCTACACATGCCATGCTGATGATAGTACTTAGCTTGTTAGCTGCACGAGTTCTGCTCGTTTCTCTCTTTCCCCGTTTTGACTAGCCAATGCGGTCAAAATGATTATTCACGCAGTGGGGGCTCGCGTTGGTGTCCGTTCAGCTTGTCGCCAATCTGTTGTGTCTGTAACAACTTCATATGAAATAATGAGATGGAGCGGAGACTGCCGGGTCATTCGTTTTACTATCAATTTGCATGGAGAGAAAACACACTTAACATTTTACATAACAGTGCAGCAGTATATCTGCGCATGCTCAGGAAGCACTGCCACAGCACACTACTGAAAGTAGATCCAAACACCACAAATGCTGCCTCTGATTTTATTTCAGTTCATCTGTTTAGTTGATTTTCACTTGGCTCGGGTATAAAAGAGGAGAGGTGTTGGTCAACATCATCACTGACCCTAAGGCTGCTGGATCCAGACTCGCTGTCCCTGACCGTAATGTTAGAGCTGTCAGAGCTTGCGGAACTTTAATTTCCCCCCACGCCAAAGGCATAATCTGTTAATTTATAGAATTTCACAGCATCTGCTTTTAAAGCTTTTTCTTCTTGTTGTGTAAATTTTCAGCTTATTTCTTTTTCTCAATTTTTATCCATGGTAATTATTCATTTTTTGCTGTATCAAGAAAGGATCTATATCGCTCCCTCTGTAAATTAAAAGTGAATGGGGGCGTGGTTTCAGAACACGTATGGAATAGGATTACAATACATTCACATGCACACAAACTGTGCTGCTTTGCGCCGGATAGCCGGGGAAAAAAGAGCTCAGAGCCAACAATAGAGTTCAGCACAAAAACTTTATCAGCCTTTTTCAGCGTCACAAAATTATACAGTAATACAAAACATATAGTAAAAGTAAAGAAAAGGGTAAAACAATAGAGTGTTTTGGTGGGGAGCAGCACAGCTGAGCTCCTGCTCTGTTCTCTCCTCCTCACGCGCACACGTGCAGCAACTCATAAAGGGCAACAAACATTCATAATGTGATATACAACATAGTAGTGGCCATTACAAAACACATGCTCTCTGTCAGCGGCGTAAATTTACGTACTGACTGGGCCGGCCACATCGACCAGCAGCCCAATGAGAAAATGCCCGGTGCTCCAGATAGAGGCTAGCACGTTGTTGCTAGCTGTAGCGACGGTCCGCGGAGCAGGTATTTAGGAAAACTAATTGATGTTAAAGGATCAGCCAATAGGCGCACAGGTCCATCCCACTGGCGCTGATTGACAGAACGACTCATTTTGCTGAAAAGTCGCATTATGAAATAAATAGGCCATCGTCAAAAACGAAATTGAAAATAAAAAATAAATTGAAATAAAAACGGCTAACCAGGCCTCTCTGCTTCAAGCCGGAGACATATTCGGCAGTTATAGGTATTGTGAACACATCCCAAATTAAATAATCTAGTAGACCCATCAGCAATTCTCCTCCCATGCAAAGTGTGTTTCTTTTAGTATTGTTACAAAGTCATAACATTTTGAAACCCAGAGAACTGCGAGGGTAGGCTACATTATTATTATTATTATTATTATTATTAGATGTTTGGGCAAACACAAGCTCTAGTCAAAATGCTTTCTGCTGCTTGTTTAAAAAAGAGAAAAAAAGAAATAATTATGGGATCAGTCATTTTTGTGACATTGAACTAGAATTTAAATATGTAAATTATAAACATGATCAAGTTCATTTTAATGTGTGTGCACTGAACTTTTAGCCAGCTCTTGTTAAGTGTAAACTTGCACATCACTATTGAGATATCACGTCACCAAGCTATAGATACACGTTTTGTTGAAGTTGTATGTTGAGGTTATACAATTATTTTTGTGTCAAAGCAATAAATGTCAGTTCATTCCTAATAGACTGTTGATGTACGTTTAGAAAATTTGAGTATTGACAAATGCTAAATTGCTGATTGTTAAAAAAAAGTAAGTTAAGATGGTGGTGACTGACAGAGGGGCATCAGACGAAGGTGTGAAATTTACACACATCCACTTATAGCTAAGACTACAATAGAGAAGTAACGTACAAGTTACAAGAAGAATTATTTTTCTATTACACTTTATAAGTTGTAGATACATTCAATAAAACAGATTGTGAGAGATTCAGTAAATGTGTAAAAACATACACTGTAAGTATTATAGGGATGTAAAATAATCTGAGTGTAGAATCCTCCTTATTCATTAGCCCACCTCTCTTCATCAGTACAGAAGTTAATTAGGAAGAAAAACTCCACATAATCAAGGCTGAACAGCTCTAAATAAGGACATTATAACACAAGGCATGACGTGTATGTTTACCCTGTATGTAAAGATTACTGCTGTCTTTGGACAGTTTAACTAGAAGTACATGTTGGTACTGAAATGTAGCATTTTAGTAACATTACATTTATAAAAGATAAAGCCATAAACAAATATTTCCATTGAATGTGTTCATCTCTGTTTGTCCTATTAACATTATAACACTGTAGTAAGTAAAGTTGTTGTTTATTAAAACTCTAAATGAAAAACATTTAACAGTGTTCGGTTTGGTTGTTCAGGAACAGGGCTGAACTACGGCCTACTGTAAACCCAGTC
This sequence comes from Clarias gariepinus, assembly GCF_024256425.1. Classification (NCBI taxonomy): domain Eukaryota; kingdom Metazoa; phylum Chordata; class Actinopteri; order Siluriformes; family Clariidae; genus Clarias; species Clarias gariepinus. The sequence goes on along the minus strand of NC_071101.1, from coordinate 40,422,147 downwards.
TGGACAGAAAGCACATGAACTAAACACAAAGCAGCTGAAGTGAGAACTGGTTAATATTCTCTCTCCTTTCTGTAATAGAAAATAGAAAATAACTTCACTCACCTGCAGCCACGTGAAACACGACAGACACAAGATACAAGCAAGTCATTACTGAGTCTTCTGTTCACTTGCCAGTATCTCAAAGTCCAATACACACACACACACACACACACGCACAATGTTTTAGTGCCTCTGTTTTAAATAGTTTGGTTCTCTTAACAACTGCAAAATCATTTCTCTTTTTGAGAATCTATTTCATCACTCTTTCCATTACCTAATATACATTTTGGATGTAGTATTAAGATTGATTCATATGTTTTCTCATGTCATACTTTCGTCATACTTCATTATCATTGTAGTCAGCATTAGGTGCCATTTCAGGCAATATCTGCATAAAGATTTTTTTTTTCTTCTGATAAAATTCCTGTAGTAATAATAGATTTTGTGACTTTAGTGGTTATATAAAATAAGTTGGACAGAAACTAAGTCATTAGTTTTACTTTTCAGCACACATTAATTCTAGCGTTTGGGACATCTGTTATGTCCATTGGTATATTTACCAGCAAGTGTGTTTCGCTAGACTTACAGGAAGTAATGATGACATATTTACACTGTGTGAGCTGACAATAAATGCTTTAGGCGCAAGGAATTTGATTTTAAGAAGTCCAAACTTTAGACATACTGTCAATTTCGATTACTTATTTGGGCTTTTTATGTTTTTTTGGTTATTAGATTGTTTCAAGCAAATTTAACAAATTTATTCTTTTTTCTCACTATTGGGGGGAACAGACAATTTCTACAGGGCAATCTATGTGTGCGTCTATCAGTATGGTGAGTTGTAATGTGACTAATATGATTGGAATCTAATGTATGACTTACCTCCAATCAGATGGTTCGTAGTGTCCTGGAGATGTTGTCAGAGAGGACTGCTACTCTCGCTCTGCTTGCGTGCAGACCATCAGTGTGGTAGAGCCTAGGATGCTCCCAGAAAACATTCCAGTTATCAACAAAGGTGGGATGTGCTACGGACCTTCTCATCCAGGCTCCTGAAGTCCTTTTTTTTATCTCCGTCTGCCTCAGCCTGGTGTCGTTTGTGCCAGCATGAAGGACTACAGCTCCAATGTTCTCCCTCAGGGCCGTAAACACCTGTGCAAGGACATCAAGAACACAAGCACCAGGTAAACAGCGAGTGCACACCTTACCTTTAGCCAAAATAGCACGGACGTGCCGGATAATGGAGTCTCCGATAATGAGTACGTCGTGTACCATCTCGCGAAGAAGAGCGAAGCGGTTTTGCCTCGAGATCTTGAAGATGGGTTGCGGAGGGTAAGAGGTCCTCCCCGACCTGGCGCACATCTTTTGCTGCTTTCTCCATGGCCTTCAGCTCCAAATTCACAGAGTTTAGCTCTAATGTATCCTCACCTTAGCGATGCTAATGGGAAAGTCACTTTTATTTAGACTATAAAATATAATCCTGCATCAGGTATGAGCATGAAGCTGGGGGGTGGGGGTGGTGGGTGTTTTGGTAAGCGATGTGACAATGGGATAAGAGCCAGGGCTTACATAAATCAGACAACTCTGCGCTTAAACCTTGCACCTTCAACACTTAGAGTATTTGGCACATTTAAAGGGGGCAGGACTCCCTAACTTACCTGGCCTGGAGAATGTTTACTGCTCACCATCCCAACTTCGAGCGCAGCAGCCTTTTTCTCTAGCTAGTGGACTATCTTAATTTTTTTATAAAGAAAACACTTAGCAATATTAAAACTTTTTTTTTTTTTAGTTTTTAAGTACATTAAAAATTAAATCTATATGGTGATGCAGTGACCATTATTAGAACTTTATGGTCCTGGGTTCAATTCTGTGTTGTTCCTGACCCCTGTGTGTCTATGTGGGTTTCACCAGGCAGATCCTCACCAGCAGATTTACTATGTTAGATTAGCCTCCACGTTCAGTATTGAAATGGAAGAGAAACATGTGTCCAGCACCAAGGCCAGCTCCACTATGTGCTCTGAAGGAGAGGGGCTCCAAGTCTGGCATTGCATTTCTCCTCACCATTCTGCTGTCATTACCGCCGTATAAAAGGACCAGACCAGTATTACTCCAGACTCTGACCAGTCGTAAGTGGTCTTCTCAGCATCAATGCCCTCAGGCTCAGCCAGCCTTGACTGCCAAATATTACAGCTGCGCCATTAACCACGCCGAGAAGCTTAGAACAATGCAACCTACCCTCTTCATTCACTCACTTTTGTTTCACATCAATCTGTGTCTCCTCATGTTTGTGTCTTGTTTGCCCAGTTGTGTTTGCTCTACACTGCACAATGCTATATGTAAACCATAGGTTTCTTCCCTTCTTTTCTTTTTTATAAAAAAGTAAGATGTAGAAAATACTGACCTGATATTTCCAAATTTCTAGTACAAATTAGTTTAGTGAAGTGATTAAAAAGTTATCAATAATCCCAGTTTTATGTTTTATAGGGCTTAACTAATTTCTAAATTACCCCCTAAATGAATTCTAAGGAAGTCAGATATAGTCCATCCTGAGCAGTGCCTATTTTTAGCACTTAGTTTAACAGTAAAGCAGATTGCACATCAGCATGAGGTGAAGTTCACTGCTGCTCTAAAAAAGTGGCAAGCATTTTTAAGCTTAAGCCAAGTCAGAATGTATAAAAAGAACTAGTGCTGTGGATAGTAGGACTGACAGCATGTGTAACAGGAACTTATTTCCCATCATGCAAATAAACAACATTTTGTCCTTTACATCAACATCCTTTAAAGCTTCTCCTTACGAGAATCATTATGCAACTTATTATGAAAGATGCCAGATTACACTCAGCATGTCAGAGTGATACATAATTGAGTCCAGGGCAGCATTGGGGCAGTTGGGAGAATGACTACTTCCTCTTTCTTATGGCACCAGTAAACCAACATTGTGCCATTCACAGAGAATATTGTGTAATACTCCACATGAAACAAGCAGACTTTCACACACCCCTTAACAAAAAAAGTCCAGGCAAAGTGTCACACAGCATAAACAAACAGGAACTTCTTACACAAAACAGATATATATTATATATATATTATTTTCATTCCTCACAGGTTGTATTTAATATTGTATGTTTTCAGCATTATTCTAAATATTTATTGTGGATTAATTTGCTATATTAATGAGATATTCAATTTCCTTCTCAGTGTTGATCTGGACCCGTGCTGCTCCAGGTGTGTTAATGTGGGTTACAGTAGAGTAAGTGACATCATATACAGTCTGTGGAAAGACACAACAGGAAAATTATACACACTGCAATTTATGGTGGTTTTGCTGTTGTTATAATTTAACATATTCTGGGGAGAGCAAAGGGAGAGAAAGTGCCATTAACATTCATCCATACAGACACAGGCTATAGAAAATATTCCCATATAAGTAATGAGGAAGCACTTGAAAGGATTCACCACCATCTAGGGGAGATGTAAAAATAAACTAACAGGGCTAAGCAACGTGGAAAAACCTGTTTTACATGCTAATAGACTGACAGCAGGTTAAGGGTCTTGCTAAGGTTCCACTGCTACAACTTACAATATTTAGAGCAGAAGTCCAAAGTCCGAAGACTAAGCTACTGTACCACTGTCTCTGTGGTCCAAATAGACACAGCATAAGATAGGTTCCCAGGGAAGCAGGATTAAAACTAACCTCTGCTTCACAAAACAAAAACAAAACAAAAGACAAAAAGGAAGAACAGAATTAAAGAGTGTGTCTAAACTTTTGACTAGTACTGTAGTCTCATAGTTCCTTTTCAACCTTTTGACTTGTTGTTCAAAGATGTCACTTAATAACAAAAATGCAGATGAACTTAGACCTGCTATCAGGTGACCAGACTTGAAACACGTTCTGAGTAGTAAAATGCAGGAGATTTATCTCTGGACTAAAGTAACTAGATTCAAATGCAAGAATGAAATTATTTGTGTTTATTTGTTTATTTTAAAAATATTAATCTAAAATTAATCCCTCAAGGGTAATTTTTTTTTTTTTATTAATCCATGGGGAAGTGACAACAAGCAACACAAAGTCATTAAAAATAATAATAATAATGAGGAAACTTTAAACTCCACTGTGAAAATCCAGGGAGTGATCCAAAAGATGACTGACGTTGGAAATGATCAGGAAAGATTTTTAAAAATCAGGTTTAAATAATACAGATTAGGACTTGAGGACTCAAAAATACAACAAGAAGTGGTAAATACAAGCAGGTTTACATACTGTAAGGTCGATGGAGCATGAGGAACAGGTGGAGAGTAAAACAACAGGAAATGAACAATTACATGTGTTGGGTTAGAACATGTGGTGTATCAAAATATACTGTACATAGACAATGAAATCACAAACCAAATGAAATCAAAACTGTCTCTGGAGGACAGAAGAGTTTAAACCCATGCCACCTGTATGTACACTAACCTGATCCTTCTGCATTCTGTCAGAGTCTGGACATCCTTCAGTAATCACGTCCTCTTCAGATCTTCTTCCCAAAGAGAAAAGACCTCTTAGTAAAAACTAGAGAATTTTAGTTTCTTTATCAAGAGAGTAATTTTTCAGTTAATTACTCTTTATATTGTGTGTGTGTGTGTGTGTGTGTGTGTGTGTGTGTATACCTCTGCATTTCCAACAAGTAATTGCTACTACACCGGATATCGCCAACAATAAAACCACCAGAATTCTGAACACTGTGTAATTAAATGCACAAAAATATTAATAAGCTGAATTAACATAGCTGAAGAATATTAAAAGTTGTAGCACCTAGAGGGAGGCAGCTGTGTGTTTGCTCTTTACCTTGTACCAGTGGTGTTGCAGATGGAGACTGTGTTGTTTTACTCTGAGTTCTGATGTAGGTGCTGTGTCTGATTTAATCCAGTGTGTTGAAGTTTCTCTTCTTTCTACAGAAAATACAAAACTTTTTAAAACTAGTAATTGATTTTGTCAATGTTATTAATAGGACACATGATACTGGACATGATGTGATTATTTACATTTAACATAAAAACTACATTTAATCATGCTTATGGCATGTATAGCTTATAAATAAAAATAAGGTATTCATTGAATGATATTTTCATAAAGCTACATGACACCTACACAAACTCTTCAAAATAACTTAAAATTACCTAGATAAATATTTATAAAGACATGATTAAAGCCAATCTGATACCCATAATCAGTACTTATTACCATTTATAACTTGAGATTATTTGGCCTTTAGTTATGATAAATGAAGTAAACATTCTGATCACATATGTGACTTTAATTCATATAGTGTCTTTTTTCACACTGAATATTCTTTTTTACTTTGTATTTAAAAAATTTACCATTAACATGAAGCCTGATGTCAGCACAGCCTACAGAAACACACATGCAAACAACTCAGACTCTACTGTACTGTATACAATAATATAAATAAAGCATGAAAATATATAATTTTATGTTGATTTGATTTATAAATTTTCTGTTTAGAAAGTTCAGAGGATTAAAAAAGCTCTGTCAGTATAAAGCTTACAGCTGAAGGTCAGAGCAAAAACAAGTCATGAGGTTGAAGGAATTGTCCAGCTCGTCATTAAGAGGTTTACTTAAACAAACAGGGTCAGTAGGGGAACATCATAAACTGGACTCAAACCCCTAATCTCTTGTTTCTAACCTTTGTGATACACAATATTGTGATAATGTGTTTATTTGTTCTCTTAATTTCCACAGAGCCACATGTAGTTACTCACCATTTTACAAATACATCTGAAAATAAAAATGACTTGGATAGAGAGCACAAAGTGCAGATTTCTTTATTTCTGATCCAGTTTACAATGACACACAATAATTTCTTTGTATTTTTTGTCACTTTTTTCTAAACTCTTTACACAGGTGTCTTTTCCAGTGTGCAGCTCAGTGCAGCAGTTAACCTCACACCCATAATATATTATAACTATCCAAATACTTCATACACACACCTTAACACCAACTCATTCTACCACAACACCAGCGAAGTCTCTCTCTCTCTCTCTCAAAACAAAAACACAATGAGTGTATGTTGTCACTCACAACACAATGAGTCTTTGGAAAGAATAAATTCAAAGTACAGAAAACTTTCTTTATTTTATGATTAAAGACACACATATGAGATATCACTGTTGAAGTGCTAAAGATTTCTTTTTGATGCATAACAATATAAAGTCATGCACTGAGTTGATTTAGATGAGTAGCTCATTCAGACATGAGGAGGAAATGACTAACCATCTCCGCGTTTTTGCAACACTGCACAGAAATGGACAGTCATGGATATTATTCATTTGTCCACACACCCCAATACACTGTAGACTGGACAATCATAGACAAAGCACATTTGCACACACATTGCTGATTTGCACACTTCTAGACATTTTGCATTTATTTCCACTTTTTATTTGCATTTAAATTTATTTTGCCTTGTACAGATAGGTTTTACATTTCTCATATATTTTTGAAGATTTTTATATTTTGCTCTATTTTCTTATAGTTAAGCTATTTATTTCTTGTTTCTTTTCAATTTCTCTTTCTTATTTCTTGTTAATTTTTTAAAAAAATGTTAAGGTTACAGGCAGTCGTATAAGCATTTCACTGCATATCGTACTGTGTATGACTGTGTATGTGACAAATAAAATTTGATTTTGTAAATTTTGATTTCAAATGTACAGTGGTAGTGAAAGCTCATTGGTTAAGGCACATTGGGCTACAGCTCAGAAGGTTCTAAGCTTAAATCCCAGCATCATCAAGATGACATTTAACCTTCATCTGCTTTGGATAACTGCATCAGGTAAATGTACACAAAACACTGTTCTCTTTCAGATTGTTTCAATCTTTCAGTTGAGTTACCTTATTATATACTGTAGCTATGTTGATGTAATGTTTTATTGATGTTTTATATTGTGTCTTATGTGTTTTGCAATTGTTTAACCCAGATTAATCCAGATTAGTTAAATCAAGTAGGTTTTTGTTGTCATTCCAACCATATACCATTGAGTACAGCATTAAATGAGACAATGTTTCTCTAGGACCAAAGTGCTACATACAGCATAAGTTAACAACATATATTCCATGTTTTTCTCATTTGCTAAGACACGCTCAGTGAAACTCGGATTCACTTTCTCATTGAAAGATCCCAAACTCCTTTGGATTCACTGTGTTGAACAAAAGGAAAACATCTATTACCAGCTGATAGAAAGTACTTGCATACAGTAATTATGAATATCCAATGCACCTGTGTGAAACTTGTTTGCACAACTCCTCAATAAGCAATCAATCCTCATCCTTCTACAAAAGATGCCACCTCTGTATTGCTATTTGCAAACATGGATCAAAGAGGCCATAGGCATGGAAGGAGAGTAAGAGGCCATGGCAGAGGGGCCCGAGGAAGAGGAGTTCGTATGTGTGGTAGAGGAGCTGCAGCGGCATGAAGACCCAATAGAGCTCAAGTTCCAAATGAAATTCGGGCAAATTATTGACCATGTCATCAATCATGGCTTGTCCTTTAGAGAGGCTGGACAAAGGGTCCAGCCCATTCTGAGTCGGAGCACTGTGGCATCTATTGTCAGGCTTTTTCGGAATGAGAACAGGTAATTCAGTGTTACTGTAATGTATACCACTGTGTATTTTAGCTTTACTGCATTGCCCTTTTAGCAGAACAAACTGTGTCTACAGTAATGCAAATGTTTTATCAATCCTATTTATGGGACTGTCATACAGTAATGTAAATTTTGCCATGCTTTTTGCAGAAGGGGCACATCACAAATTAATTTTTGTGGATGAAGCCGGCTTCAACCTCTGTAAAGTGAGGAGACGCGGGAGGAACATCATTGGGCTCAGGGCCACTGTCACAGTGCCAGGTCAGAGGGGTGCCAATATCACCATGTGTGCTGCCATCTTCAATGATGGGGTCCTTGGCCACATACCAACTATTGGCCCATACAGAATGCCTCATCACAAATCATCACATCAAGAAGTTCTTCTCTGTTCGGAGGTGGAAGTTGTACGACTACCGGCCATATGAGCAGATGCCCCTCCTAGAGGCAATGAATGCTGGTTGCCTGGCAATAAGTGCAGAGGACTGCCAGGAATGGATACGCCATGCAAGGAGGTTTTTCACTCTGTGCATTGCAAAAACATTCAATGCGATGTTGTCCTGTGGCATAATCGTCAAGAACAAATGGACTAAATGTGAAAGATAAAATATATATATTTTCTTTTTTTAAAAAGGTATTTCCACCCATAGGTTTCCTTTGGTATTTTTTTTTAATATCCATTTGAGTTTGTAAAATATTATATTGCATATTAATGGCTGTATTTTGTTATCCATTGTGTAATGATTGATTGCAAGAATAAACTAAATTGACCACAAGTTGTGGTGTTTGATGAGAATATTTGCTTCTGTTGCATGTTTTTAATGTTTTGTGAGTGTTGAAGCATTTTGCTAACAAAATGAGTCATTTTGGCCATTGACCTTCAGTTTTATTCTGTGTGTTAACTGTTTTGAAAATTTGATGTTAGAGTGGGCAAATGTGTTCAAGCAATCAAGAAAAACGGTAAGTATGTTACAAAACTAACTAAGACACATAATTAGCTGACTAGCTGAGACAAAACAAATTAACAACATAAATTAACCACAAAACTATTCAAGAAATATACAAAAATCAAAGAAAAAGGAAAAAGAGAGTATGAATTACACGTGCAAATGTACAACTAATACAACACACAATTAATCCAGAAGACCTGGAACTGGTCTACTAGTTCGTTCAGTTCCTGGTGTTGTGCTGCTGTGAGATTGTCGCCATGTTGCACCTGCTCGCGGCCTGATGGCGAGAGTATAGCAACGGCTGAGAGGCGTGGTAGCGGCTCTACCCATCGTTTTAATAGGTTAATATGGTATAGCTGAGTGTCTTTTCGCTTACCTGGCTGTTGCAGGAGGTAGTTCACATTTACATTTGGGCATTTGGCAGACGCTCTTATCTATTTTTATCTCATTGCACATCTGAGCAGTTGAGGGTTAAGGGCCTTGCTCAAGGGCCCAACAGTGGCAACTTGGTGATTGTGGGGTTTGAACCTGGGATTTTCCGAACTGTAGTCCATTGCCTTATCCACTAAGCTACCGCCGGCCCTAGTTTACCTGGCCCACCCAGTCGACGACTGTGTACAGTTCCTGCCATCGTGCGTGGAATTAGTAGGTCGTGTTTGGCAGGTGGAGGAGCACCCGATCCCCGGGGTGAAACACGCTACTTTTGCGACATCTAATAGCCCGCGGGGTCGTCTTTCAAACAGCATGAATCCAGTGGAGGCTTGTGGAGTCTCACGAACTGCGAATAGAGCATAGGGGGTTAGCTGGTCCCAGTTTCTCCCGGTTTCGTCCACCACTTTCTGGAGCATGCGTTTCAGGGTCTGAATAAATCTTTCTACCAGACCGTCTATTTGCGGATGATACATGGAGGTGCGCAGCCTTTTTATCTGTAGCAGCCAGCATACATCGGCCATTAGCCGGGACATGAATGGCGTACCCTGGTCTGTTAATAATTCCTTCGGTAAGTCCACTCTGCTGAAAAGTAACACTAGCTCTTTCGCGATGTTTTTAGTAGTCGCTTTTTGGAGCGGGACCGCCTCTGGGTGGCATAATCCACGATGATGAGGATGTATTTGTGACCTTTCGCCGATTTTGGGAGTGGGTCGATGAGGTTAATTCCGATTCTCTCGAACGGAATGCCTATGATGGGGAGTGGAATCAGGGGGGCGGGAGCTGGATTTCAAGGTTAGGTTTTTTGGCACTCGGGACAGCGTTGGCAGAAATTCCTTACTTTGGGCACCAGCCCCGGCCAGTGGAATCTGTCTCTCACCCTGGCAATGGTGTTTCTCTCTCCCAGATTTTCCCTTGAAGCACTACTAAGAGGTCTTAGGGCTCCCCCCTGCAGTTTGCGTGGTAATAAGCCATTCTTTATCAGAAAGTAAAATGCCGGCCATGCATTTTCCTCTCCTTTGGCAATGCCGTCAATTTCCCGTACCTGGCTCCAGCAGTGCCGAAGGCGCGCATCTTCATGTTGGAGCTGCGCGAAGCTGCCGTCTTTCTGTATCTGCTGAGACAATGGTATGAGAGGGTTAGATAGAGGGGGTGTTCTGTTTCGGCATCGGCCTCTCTTTCCGCAGTTTGTGCTAACCAGGATGCCTGGGAGTGTTTTGATCTTGTCGGCCTCTTCTGACGGGGTGCTTGTCTCCGCTGTTTTTTCTTTTTTTCCCTGGGTAATTTCCCAAGCCAATCTCTTCCTAAAATGAGAGGAACAGGCAGGTTAGGCACGCCCCCTGCGATCACTGAATATTTGCCCCACCGATCTTCCACGGTGAAATGGGCCGCTGGCACCTCCCGTCGATCACCATGTACACTGATGACCGGGAGGGGCCCGCACGGCCGCACTCCTGCCGGGACGATCGAGGGGCGAGCTAGGGTGACTGCGCTTCCCGTGTTAATCAGTGCCGGTAGAGGGGCACCCCCGCCCTGAACCCAGTGAGTGGGGACCGGGAGACTTTCTTCAGGCCGCCGGCTGTCGGCCCACAACCCCCGGGAAGAGAGGGATCTGCTGAGTTCCATTTCGGTGGGCATTGGCTTGTCCTGCGGGGTCTCTGCCCGTGGCATTCGCAGTGTGGGAGGAGAAGGAGGAGGACTCTCTCGTCTATATGGGGGAATATAACGAGGAGAGCTTCGGTCCGTGAATCTTTTTTTTTCTGGACCCAAGGACAAGGTCGATAGTGCACACTCCAAGGCTTCTGTCATTCCACGGAGGGAGGCCGGAGCGCGCATGAACACGGCTTTTCGTTTCTCTCAGGGTAGGGCTCGCATTACTCTATCCATCACTAAACGCTCCACGACTTCCCGTGCCCATAGTAATTCCGGCTGTAGCCAGCGGGTGGCAATCTTGGATAAGCGATTCAACTGTGCAGGGAGGGGGTCTGCGGCTCGTATATCAAGCGGTTGAATTCTAGCGCAGCCTGCATGTTTAATAACCCACATTGGTCGAGGATCTGTGTTATCAATAGGTCGTAATCCTCCGTGTAGTTTGCTGTTGTAGGTGTCCCAGGTATTGTTCCGTGGTGCGACCACCTTCTGGGTCCATAACCCCGTACCCTCCCCCCCGGATTCTCCACGAAATGTAAACACACCTTAGTGGGTTAGGAAAATCACGGACACAGGGAGGCGAAATTGCAGTGCAATAAGTGCGGTACTTTATTACTGTTCCTTAGTCAGGTGCAGTGTGGCAAAACACACAGTCAATAGTGAGCCCGAAGGGGGTTTCAGTCGGCGAGGTTTGTCAGCCCAGTCGGGGTGGATGTAGGCTGGGTAGCGGGCGCAGAGCGGCCGGTTCGTGGTTGCCCTCTGCCCTTCCTGTGAATCCGAATCTGTGGGGGGAGGAGAGTGACATGAGTATATGACATATGTTCTTTCCTACTCACCATCCGGCGCCGTCCTGGTCCTTTTATAGGGAGCGGTTGACAAGTAGATGGTCAGGGATTCGCTGCTGTTAATGCCGGTGAGTAGCGGCGCCCTGCCCCCTTAATTGCGCCTCTCGCGCTGTCCGCGGTACTGAACCGATGTCTTTTGTCTTTTCCGGAGGATGAGGTTAAAGTTGCTCTCTTATTGGGCTTCCTTGCTATGAGCCCGTCGCCACACTACCAAAACACTTACTGTACACACATTTATGTAAGATATCAAAATAAGGACATTGAAAGAGCTGGCTTTAAAAAGTTTAACATTTACACTTAACATTTGGCATTTAGCAAAGGTCTGTCTCCAAAGTGCGTTTCCAAGGTTAGGTGTGAGGGAAAATCAATTAGATAAGACTACAATAGAGAAGTAATGTACAAATTACAAGAAAAATTACTTTTTTATTACACTTTAAGTGTAACACCTGTGCCACCGCGGCCTCAGGGAAGAACATCTGGTTCCCCAGTCTACTAAGCCGCCTCTTTTGTCTTCCCCTAGTGTGTCTGTGTGTGTATGTCTCACTAATATCACATAAGTAGGTTCACCTGTGTCTCCCTTGTGTGCTACCCTACTTAAACCAGCCGACCCCGTAGCTCCCTGTTTGTCCACCGTTGTGTTAACGTATGTGTTTGTTTCTCATGAAAATGACAAGTGAATGTGTTTGCCTGCTTTCCAGGACTAAGAGACCCTGAAGTGCAGGTCTCGAACCCAGTTTGACGACTCGCCACAAGGACTGTACTAAAGAGACTTTGCATTGGGTTCGTTCCTGAGTTTCGTTTGTTTTCTGTTTGTACAATTATAAATAAAGAACACTTGTGATTGCACCTGCATCTGCATCCAAACCTCTTGCAACCACATCATGACATTAAGTTCAAATTCAAATTCAAATTTAAATTTTATTTGTCACATACACAAACATACACAGTACGAAATGTAGTGAAATGCATTTTACGACTGCCATTGACCCTAGAAGAGAATTAAAGTTTACAAATAAGAAATAAATATGAATAAAAGAGATACGATAGAAATTAAATAAAAAAATTAAATTAAACTAGGAAAAATAGAACTAAAAATAAAAATAGAAATATGATGTGCAAAAATAGAAATCTACTGTACAAATTGAAATATACTGTGCTGTGTGTGCAAATATGCATAGAAGAAAGTGACTTTGTGCAGAGGTTATTAAAGAGTCTTTGCGCACTGGTCCAGGATGTAAACGTAAAACTGTAAAATGTAGTGTAGTTGTGAAGGAAGGTGTGCAAAGTTATTAAAGTGTCATTGTGCAATGGTCCAGGATGAAAAACGTACGACATGTAGTGTATATATGAAGGAAGGTGAGCATGTAATTGTCCATAGCGTTCATGGATGTATGAAGATTGATAGATTTTGATCAATTATGAAAAAGATGAAAAGATTGTTAGTTCTGCATAGTGGTGTGGTTGTGGTTGAGAGACCTTATCGCCTGCGGGAAGAAGCTCCTCCTCAGTCTCTCTGTGTTGGCCTTCAAGGAGCGGAATCGCTTCCCAGACCGCAACAGAGTAAACAGTCCGTTATTGGGGTGGCTGAGGTCCTTCACGATCTTCCTGGCCTTGGTCAAGCACCGCTTGCTGTAGATTGAGTGCAGGTCAGGGAGCTCGATGCGGATGATGCGCTCAGCTGATCGCACCACCCTCTGTAGAGCTCGTCTGTCCTGCATGGTGCTGTTCCCGAACCAGGTCGTGATATTTCCCGTCAGGATGCTCTCTATGGTGCAGGAGTAGAAATTCCTGAGCACCTTGGAGGGCAGTCTAAAGTCTCTCAAGCGTCTGAGGTGGTAGAGACGCTGCCGGGCCTTTTTTACCACGGTGTTGATGTGACAGGACCATGCCAGGTCCTGCGTGATGTGAACACCGAGGTATCTGAAGCTGTCCACTCTCTCCACTGGGCTCCTGTTGATGACTGGGGTCTGGTAGTTCCTCACCTGCTTTGTACTAAAGTCCACTATCAGCTCCTTTGTCTTACTGACGTTCAGGAGGAGATTGTTTCTCTGGCACCAGTTCTCCAGATTTCCAACCTCCTCCAGGTAGGCCGTCTTATCGTTGTTCGTGATCAGGCCCACCACAACAGTGTCGTCAGCGAACTTGATGATGGTGGTGGAGCTGGTAGTGGCCACGCAGTCGTGGGTGTACAGAGAGTACAGCAGGGGGCTCAGAACACAACCCTGTGGGGCTCCAGTGCTGAGAGTGAGGGAGGCTGAGACATGTCCGCCCATTCTTACTGCCTGTGGTCTGCCAGTCAGAAAATTGGAGATCCACTGACACATTGATGAGCTGAGTCCCAGGTGCTCCAGCTTGGTGGTAAGTGTGGAGGGAATTATGGTATTAAATGCAGAACTGTAGTCGATGAAGAGCATTTTCACATAATTCCCCCTCCGAGTGTCCAGGTGAGTGAGAGATGTATGGAGGAGATGAGAGATTGCATCATCCGTGGAACGGTTTGGACGATTTTGTTGTAGATACATTCAATAAAACAGATGTGAGAGATGTAATTCAGTAAATGTGTAAAAACATACACTGTGCGTATTATGGGGATATAAAATAATCTGAGTGTAGAATCTTCCTTATTCATTAGCGCACCTCTCTTTATCAGTACATTTTAGACTAAAGTTAATCATAAAGAAAATATCCACATGATCAAAGCTAAACAGCTCTAAATAAGGACATTATAACACAAGGGATGACGTGTATGTTTACCCTGCATGTAAAGATTACTGCTGTCTTTGGACAGTTTAACTAGAAGTACATGCTGGTCTTGAAATGTAGCATTTTAGTAACATTACTATAAATTATAAAAAATATATTTTAAAATATAAAGCCATAATTAAATATTTCCATTGGATATGTTCATCTCTGTTGGTCCTATTAATATTATAACACTGTAGTAAGTAAAGTTGTTTTTGATTAAAACTCTAAATGATAAACATTTGTCAGTGTTTGGTTTGGTTGTTCAGGAACAGGGCTGAACTACGGCCTACTGTAAACTCAGTCTGGATAGAAAGCACATTATAATATACAAAGCAGCTGAACTAAGAACTGGCTAATATTCTCTCTCCTTTCTGTAATAGAAAATAGAAAATAACTTCACTCACCTGCAGCTATGTGAAACACGACAAACACAAGATACAAGCACTTCATCATTACTAAGTCTTCTGCATTCACACACCAGTATTTCAAAGTGCAAAGCAACACAGACGCACGCAGACAGACTGGATCGGATTTTTTAATTGTCTAGCCTTCTAGACAATGCATAAAGTAATAATAAATAAACATAGATTTTATAACTTTATTGATTATATTAAATTAATTGGTAATAAAATGAACCAGTACTGTAACCTTCACTTTTCAGCAGACATTAATTCTAGTGTTTGGGACAAAGCTGTAATGTCTATCAGTATATTCACCAGCAGGAGTGTTTCTCTAGACTTACAGGAAATAATGACGACACATTTACACTGTGTGAGCTAAGGAGCACTTTAGAGGCGGGTCATGAGTGATGAGCGTGGGAAGTTAAAATTATCAAATGTATCTTTGTAGTTAATAACGTGATTTATTGGAGTTTTATTATTAGTAGTATAGTATTGTTGTTGTTGTTGTTGTTTTTGTGTTAGTATGGTTATTATAATAAAAATTAAAAGTTAATAATAATTATTATTATTGTTGTTGTTTTTGTGTTATTATGGTTATTATAATAATAATAATGAAAAAAGATAATATTTATTATCTGCAAAAGGTTTCGCAACAAGAATGTTATGGCAGTTAAGGGAGTTTGTAAAGATGGAGAAAATACATTATTGTTGTTCTAAAGGCTCCCTTTTACTTGCAACAAAATAAAAAATAGACAGTGGCTGATCCATGCTGAATTTCTGTCGGCACCTGTTTCTACTGAGAAAACAGAAAAAAAATGAGCAGCACACTCGACACACAATTATTAACGGCCATCATTTGACCAAAAAGAGGTGCTGCACAGGAGTGTAGATTGTGGTCATGTGACCTTGACCAGAATGTATAAATGGGAACCAATAAAACATAAGACAGGTCTATTCAGGAAATCACTTTGCACTACAAATTTATATTTTAGATTTTCTACATATTTATATTTCATCTGTGGACCACTGCACAGATCACTTTAATCACTTCTTATGCATATTTGCACACCCCAGCCATTTTAAACTTCTAAATTTCAGTTTTTGACAAATTTTTATTCTATTTTCTTTTCTATATTTTTATTTTTGTTATATTGATATTTTGTTTTATATTGAGATTCTGTTCTTATTTGTAAAGTATATTTTACTTTGTACAGTACATTTCACCAGTTAATCTTATTTTTAATGTATTTCTTTTATTCATATTTATTTTCTTATGCACAAGCTTTTGTTATTTTTTAAGGTCACTGGCAGTCGTGTAAGCATTTTACTGCATATTGTACTGTGTATGACTGTGTATGTGACAAATTAAATTTGAATTTGAATTTAAAATCAACTAAGCAAGCAAGGAAGAGGTTCATATAAGTGAGGATGCCCTCTGCTGGTCTGGCAGGGAATAAATATAAAGTGGTAATTTCCATTTTTTATTAAGATTTTTTTTGTCATAGTATCTGTGTAAATTGTATAAAACAAAAGACTCTTTTACATTTTGCTTCATTTGTTTCTACTTTAAAAACTCAGTCTTTTTATTTATTTATTTATTTATTTATTTATTTTTTGCACAAAGTATTTTTAAATCATTGTTGGAGATGCAACAAGATCTAGTAATGCCTAGCCATTGGTTAGATTTGCTCAAATATTGCATATGCCTACTAATAAAAAAATATATACATATTTTTTTTATTTTTCATTAAATTCCAATTCCAATGTCCATATTGGCCTGTGTACAGATAGCAAATAAAGTCTCTCTCCAATCTTACATATTGAAAAATTGAATTGTATTTATACATTTTGGGCCCGAAACTGTGATAAAAAAAAACAAAACTTTTACATCATGTGAGATGCCTGGCAAGACCACAAAAAAGAAAAAAAAGTGTAGACATGAATGTGCGGTCAACAAGCTATTTAGAAATGTAATATACCACCAGCTATAGCATCAGAGAAAAAGTGACTCCATGCTTATAAACTATAAACTTTATAAATGGTAATTGAATTATATCCACTCTCAGCTAGGCCAGTTTAAGAACTGCAGCATCCTGGATTTATTCCTGAGTTGTTCCTGGCCTCCCTGTGTGGGTTTTACCAAGGTTCTCTAGTTTGCTCCTACTGTTTAAAAACATGCACATTTGCTATTTTAGATTAGCCTCCATCGTTAATTTTGAAATAGAGGAGAAACTGCACATTCAGCACCAAGGCCAGCTACACCTTGTGCTCTAAAGGAGCTGGGCACCAAACTTGCCATGTCTTGCACTGCATTTCCTCTCACCATTTTGCTGGTATTGCCCCCTAAAATGACAATGAAACACCAGACCGGTAAGTAACGCATCACTTCAAGCTCTGACCAGTCAAAAACAGTCTTGACACCAGGAGTCACGCTGAGTAGAAGCTGTCGTTCACCCTTGACCGCCTCCTTGTCATCAACGCCCTCAACCGACCATCAACCTTAACCTAAGAACGACACCACCTACTTTACTCTCCTACCTCAAGCATACACTCGCCTCACCTGCAAATATTTTACACTGCACCATGCTATACCTAATCCATAGTCTCTATGTTTTCTTACCTTCTTTTCTTTTTATGGAAAAGTATGATGCTGTGTTCCAAGCAAAGTAAGTACTTGATATTTTCAAATTTCTATGACTAATTAATCTAGTGCTTGAAGTTCAAAAGGAAACATATTTGAAAAACAACCTTTTTAATATTTCTTTAATATTTCAATATTTTCAATACTTTTTAGAAAAGGGCTGAACTGGTTTCAAAAACCAGTTGTGCTAAAAAATTGAAAGCTAAAGGAGTCAAATATACTCCTTCCTGCACAGTGCCTATATTCAGCACTTACATTGAATTCATCAGCAGGAGGTTAGGTTCACTGCTGCTCTGTATGTGGCAGATATTATCTGCAACATATATAATCACATTTCAGCCTGGTGACAATGTACAGTGATGAGGATGTTAGGATTAAAAGCAGGTTTAACAATTACTATCCCATCATGCACTACAGTCCTTTAAAGCTTTAAAGCTTCCCCTTATGGAAATATGCAAAATGCCAAATTACAATCGTACACTTCTTTGTGATGTCTTTGTGCAAAGTCTAGGCAGACACACATGCTTGCACACACACACACACACACACACACACAATTTCTGCTCAGGAGGTTATTTAAAAAAAATAAAGATAAATACTGTAGGTCAAACTCAGGTCTTTGGGAATTAAATGCAGAAGACGTCTGGACTAAGGCGACCAGATCCAAATGGAAGAATAAGAGCAGTATTGGTGTTTATTTATTCAGATTAAAAATATACTGTAAACCAGGGGTGTCAAACTTATTTTAGGGTGAGGGCCGGATGAGAAGAAATGTGACCATGCGCAGGCCGAATTAGTTTTTTGTTTTTTTAATCATAGTGCTGCGATTTCATTGGCAATCAAATAGCTGGCCTTTACAGCTTCATCAGTCCCTGCTCTTTTTGTAAACATTGATTGTTTTTTTTTTTTTTAAAGCGGATGCTAAAGCATTAACTTTTTTTCGTTCGGAGCTGTCCAGTGTATTTATCATATTTCTCTGTGTGTATGTCATAGTGTTATTAATATTATTATTAATATCATTGTTCAAATCATCCCGCGGGCTGTACTGGACGCCTTAGTGGGCGGTATTCGGCCTGCCGTATGTTTGACACCCCTGCTGTAAACCCTAATGCTCAAAGTAATTAAACATATTGAGTACTGTTAACTTAAATAATTAAAATTGGATTTAGAACTTTTTGGTATTCATGAGTTTGTAGAAATTACACTTTTCAAGTTAGCTGAACAAATTTTAGATATTTTAAGTATCTGTAAGTACTTAAGTAACAGTAACTGTCACCTTAAAGTTCCACCAACTTAAAATCTTTTAGACTAGCGATTTTGTGTCTGACGTCATCAGGGCAATAGGACACTGGTGGCTCAGTGTAGGTGTTTCGCCTGCCATGCGAAAGGACTGGGTTTGATTCCCACAACTGGATGACGTGCCCGTCTTAAGCCCAGATAAAATGGGAGGGTTGTGTCAGGAAGGGCATCTGGTGTAAAACCTGTGCCAAGCTTGTGTGTAGACCGGATTGTCTGCTGTAGTAACCCCCCTTCCGGGAGCAGCTGAAAGACCAACAATTTATTTGATTTGCAACAAATAAAAAAATATATATATAATTGCTATTAAATAGTATGAGTTGGGCTATTTAATAATGCAAATAAAGAACAATTAATATGAATGAGTACAACAAACTCCCCCCCCAGGGTGTCAGCATTAATATAAAAATATAAATCCACAAGAAGAGGGAGTCAGATTTCAAGGTAATCCATGAAGAAGGACAAAAATAATTATCTGTGAAAATCATGTAAAAATATCCAGAGAGTGATTGAAAAGATAAGTCAAGGTAACATGACAGATTAAAAAAACAAATTCTAATATTCAACAGATTTGAGACAAAAAAAAATGAGCTCAGATTAAAGCTTGAGGAGTTAAAGATTTAACAAGCAGTGGTACATACTATATGAGCAGGTTTAAATAAGCTTGATCATTTAAGACATGAGGAACAAGTAGAGTCAAAAACAACAGGAAAGAACCAATTATATGGGTTTGGTTAGAACATGTAGTGTTATTAAAACAGAATGTACATAGAAAATGAAAACACAAACCATATACAATCAAAAGAGTCTCTGGAGGACAAAAGAGGTGAAGCCCATGACACCTGTATGTACACTAACCTGATCCTTCTGCTTTCTGTCGGAGTCTGGACATCCTTCAGTAATCATGTCTTCTCCAGATCCTCTTTCTTAAGAGAAAATACCTTGGAAATTTCACCTGTGTGTGTGTGTATGCGTGTATATACCTCTGCATCTCCAACAAGTAATTGCCACTGCACCTGATATAACCCCCAGGACAAAATCACCAGAATGCTGAAATAAAATACACAAAAATGTTAATAAATATATTGTAGCGTTTTTACGCCGGGAAGAATGCTGGAGAGACGAGTGAGCTTATTTGCTACCCAATGCAATGGCTGGGAGTACTTTATTAAGCACACAGCATGAGGCATGAGCAGCACCTTCACTCAGGAGCCTACATCCAATTCAGCACTAGCTTGAACTGGAGCACATTTCACACGTCACACCCTAAACACACAAACAGGGCCGAAGCCACCAACCCAAACACCTTTCCCCATCATGGTGAACACACCGACATTCCCGCAAGGCATGCTGGTCGTCAGCCGCCGCCCTGCCCACGCCACAATATTAATAGGAATGAGACTGATTTCCTCCCATGTGTTGAAGTTTCCATTACTTCCTAGAAAATACAAAACTTATTAAACCTTTATCACTGTTAGTAATATGACACATGACACTCAGCATTATGTGACTATTTACATTTTTCCTTAAAAAAAACTACATTTAATTTTGTTCATGGAATCTATAGTACCTTGGCTAATAAAGATAAATAAAGATAAGGCATTAGTTAAATGACATTTTTATAGAGCTACATGACAGCTGTAGTCTGCGTCATCCTCTACTCTCAGATCAGATATGAACAGAGACAGATTAGCAGGAGAAATGTTATTAAACAGCTGAACTGGTCCAGCAGGTAAGTGTCTGAGGTTTGGTGTTCAGGTCAGAGCAGGAGCAGGTTAACAGCACTGAACCACCGCTGTGTCCATAGATATGCTGTAATTTTTTTATCACCAGTTAGAGCACAGCATACAGAAACACACAAAAAACTCAGAATCCACTGAATATAATATAAAGTACATTATTTTTATGATAAAATGTTATGAAAATATTTATGCTTCAATACATTTTGCTCCAAAATCATGTATTGGGTCTGTTTTAAGAATACTGGCTACTTTGATAATGATAATTATGAATAGTATTCTTTGTTAATAACTTAAAAATAGGTTTGTATTATATTTTAGTGGTGTTATGATAAGTTTCAGCTCTGTCAGTGTAAAGCTCACATGATGGTGGGGGCTAAAACAAGTCATAAATGTAAAGGGAATTGTCCAGTTTGTCCTTAAGAGGTTAAACACACAGGGTCAGTAGTGGCTCATCTTCTGCTGGACTCAAACCTTTAATCTCTTTTTTCTCAGACCAGTTTCTTCACAGCTGTGGCTAGACACCATGTTACAACTACAGTACATTTGAAAATAAAGTCCAGTTGGCTGGTGGAGAGAGTAATGCTACACAATAAGTAGATTTCTGTAAACTGATCATTTTCTGTTTTTTAAACAATTTCTTGCACACATTTCTCATTACTGAGGTTAACTTTTGAGTCATACCACTTTAGTTTAAGGGGGAAAAAATGTGAGTAATGCATTTGTCCATTTTTGATTTGTGCCAAAATTAAAAATCAGATTTTTATCAAAAACACACTCTCTCACACCCATAAACAAACATACTCACACACATTTCATGATGGGCGTGAGTTTGAATGGTGAGCATTTGCATGAGAGTGGAGGTTTTTTTCCTATCCTTTTTCTATGCAAATATTGTAAATAATTATAGCATAGTTGTTGTGTTGTATCATGGTGTGGTGTGGTGTGGTGTGTAAATAATATGCAGGGGTTTTCTATGAGTTTTGTTTGACAGTCAGCCAGCAGTTGCTGGTCAGTGGTATTAAAAGTTCGCCTGGTTTTCCATGTTCGGTAGAAGACGTTGTATTGGCAGTTGTATTGGCAGAACATTTTAAGGTTTAAGAAGACAGAGTGATTCAGGCAGGGTGGGACAATGTGGACATAGCAGGGATATATCAAAGTGAGGGAAATAGTAATATAGGTTTTTAACCTTTTAAAGTGCTATTTGGCCAGAGGCCCTGCAACCTGTTTGATGTGGCGAAAGTTGCTGGGAGGAGCAACCATCGCCATTTTGATTGCTAATCAAAAAAAATGGTATCAAATTACAAGCCAAGAAGCCCTGGAAATTCCATTTTGGTGACCGGATACTTCTCTTGCTCCCAACACCACCTGTAATTTTCTGGGCCGCTGGCAAGGACCCTTCACCATTGTGGAAACATTGGGCCCTGTGAACTACAGGTTGCAATAACTGGGTAAGTGGAAAAGCACTGAGCATTATCATGTAAATCTTTTTAAAAAGTGGCTTGAACCATTTCCATGCTTCTCAGCTCTTGTCATAGTTGCGTCTATTAAACAGGGTGCAGCATAAAGAGCAGCTCATGTGAGCTCATGGATCAGTTCAGCAATGTAATTTTCACTGTACCAGGGCTCCCGCACTTGCTACATCATAACATCAAAACTTTGCCGGGTGCAATTATTAGACAGTGCTCAGAGTGGTCCAGTCGCAGGAGTTTGATGGTGAAAAACAGCCGGTCATATACATGAGCAGAAAGCTCTTAAACACTGAGTGAAAATACATTTTGCTGTATAGAGGGAAGCCATTGCCATTAAGTGGACAATAGAAGAGCTCAAATATTACTGTTAAACCTTGGATTGCAAGCATGATTTGTTCTGCAAACGGTCCAAAGCCCTCATATATCAAAGCAAATTTGACCATAAGAAATAATAAAAGCACAGTTGGTTCATTCCACGACCCAAAAAAATCATATAAAAATGATTAATACAAAATACAAAGTGAAAATAAAACAAATTAATCAGCACTTTACCTTTGAAAAGAATCGTAGCTGGCGTGAGGGAGACAAGAGAGAGGAGAGGAGAAGGAGGAGGCAGGTGTTGTGTAGAACAACTTTCAGATACACAAACCAACAGAATTACAATTTCTTGCTTACTAGCTTTTGTGTGACTTTAACAAGGAACCTCTCTAATGACACTTGCTTTTGCCTCTTTTTGAGGATTTTGCGGAAATGTGACATTGTCGTTAAACAAACTTATCTCCGGCACTGCTACAGTCTTTTTAACTTTTTTCTTTTACCAGGGCCATTGTCGTTGTACCAGCACAGTTACTAAGAAAAGGAGAACGGTGACACAAAATTTTAAAATTTTAAAAGCTTTACACACACACACATGGTCAACAATATTACTATGCACACAGCTTTTGACTATATGAATGAGGCGCACACACAGAGACTGAGCCTGGGACAAAGAAAATTTACTACTCATACTGCAAGACCTCGCTCGTTTATCAATTTTAAATTTGTTAAAAGAATTTTGCTTGTCCTGCAAACCACTCCAAGTTACTGCCAGTCAAAGGTTTTACTGTATCTAGAAGGATGGAACTTCACTTTGGTCACTGACCATGCTCTTTGCAGTGGCTGGCAAGGGCAAAAGACATCAACCCTTGGATACAGTAAGTTGCTGGTTTCTATCACTGCAGGACTTCTCCTTTTCTGTGGTTCACTATCTGTGGTTTATTTTTATTTGTCAGGTATGAGCATGAAGCTGAGGGGAGGGGGTGGTTGTTTTGGGAAGTGATGTGACAGTGGGCTAAGAGCCAGTGCTCACATAAATCAGACAACTCTGTGCTCAAACCCTGCACCGTCAACACTCAGAGTATTTGGGACATTCAAAGGGGGCAAGACTCCATAACTTACCTGGCCTGGAGAATGTTTACCACCAACCATCCTGCTGTCGCGCACGGGCAAGCCACTCTATTCCTCTTGCTGTCTTGGGGGCATCTACCTAGTGAGCCTACGAAAAAAGGAACCTGCAGAAGGGGAGGCCGTCTATCTAGTGAGCTTACAGAGTGATTAAGGAGCGACAAAGATTTACAGTAGGTGCCCGCCCATCACATGTGCATGTGTAATATTGCCCCTCCCTCCCAGTACATGCCAGTAACAGTAGAACAGGGTGAGTCCATGTGATGCATTTAAAAAAATTATATTAATAATAAAATTCAAATATGATGAAAACGAAAAGCTAGGGTGCAAAGTACAACAGGTAATAAGTACTCAATAAAATGAAAGAAAATTTAAACAGGAACACATAACTTATAAATTAGGAAAAACACAAAACAGTTATGTGTGCAGGAAATCTGTAGAACAACCGAGAAAAAAAAAATCATACTGTTAAGGAGGATTTTTTTCTGTGGTGACAAATATAGAGAATCATTTATATTTGTACATTTTAACAGAGTTAGCGCACTGAGTGTGTTTTCATTTGCTTATACCACAGCAATTTGTCAACAATTACAGTTTTTATTTAGTAAACAATGACATTTATGGGTTCATAATTACATTTAATGTTGTGGAACATCTGCAAAGCAAACAAATTTTATCACTTACATAATAAAAATCACTAGACGGCTGACCAGAGATTAATAAACATTGTTCTGGTAAATGGTTTTACAATTAATTGTATAGCTGGTTCAGGCAATATACTGTAGTACTACTACTAGTGAATGTTAATATTTTGCACCTCCAAATAATGAAACTACTCAAAAGCTTCTTGATGCATTCTTTCTGATTGAGGCTTTGGATCATTCGAAACTCAAACCGAAATTCAAAAAATTCTAAACAATATTAAAATTCTGTGAACTTTGTGGTGAAGTTTTCTTGTTGTTAAGTATAATAAAAATAAAATCTATATGATGATGCAGTATTAGAACTCCAGGGTCCTGGGTTCAATTCTGTGTTGTTCCTGACCCCTGTGTGTTTATGTGGGTTTCACCAGGCAGATCCTCACCAGCAGATTTACTATGTTAGATTAGCCTCCACGTTCAGTATTAAAATGGAAGAGAAACATGTGTCCAGCACCAAGGCCAGCTCCACTATGTGCTGTGAAGGAGAGGGGCTCCAAGTCTGGCATTGCATTTCTCCTCACCATTCTGCTGTCATTACCGCTGTATACTGTAAAAGGACCAGACCAGTATCACTCCAGACTCTGACCAGTCACAATTAGTCTTGACACAAAGGATCACGGCAAGTAAAAGCTGCCATTTAACCCTTGACCTCCGTCTCAGCATCAATGCCCTCAGGCTCAGCCAGCCTTGACCGCCAAATATTACTGCTGCGCCATCAACCACGCCGAGAAGCTAAGAACAATGCAACCTACCCTCTTCATTTACTCACTTTTGTTTTACATCAGTCTGTGTCTCCTCATGTTTGTGTCTTGTTTGCCCAGTTGTGTTTGCTCTACACTGCACAATGCTATATGTAAACCATAGGTTTCTTCCCTTCTTTTCTTTTTTATGAAAAAGTAAGATGTAGAAAATACTGACCTGATATTTCCAAATTTCTATCACAAATTAATTTAGTGAAGCATGATTAAAAAGTTCCCAAGAATCCCAGTTTTATGTTTAATAGGGCTTAACTAATTTCTAATTTACCCCCTGTGCTAATAAAATGAATGCTAAGGAAGTCAGATATAGTCCATCCTGAGCAGTGCCTATTTTTAGCACTTAGTTTAACAGTGAAGCAGATTGTCAGAAGTCATTGTTTGAAGTCAGAATGTATAAAAGGAACTAGTGCTGTGGATAGTAGGACTGACAGCATGTGTAACAGGAATTTATTTCCCATCATGCACTTTGTCTTTTGTCCCTTACATCAACATCCTTTAAAGCTTCTCCTTTCGAGAATTATTATGCAACTTATTATGAAAGATGACAAATTACAATCTCTTTGTAACTCTGGCTCAAAGTCTAGGCACACGCACACACACACATGTGTACACACACTTCTGAAAAGTAGCTGCTGTCTGCAAAACAAGAAAAACTTTACATATAGGACACTTGTCAGAGTGATACATAATTGAGTCCAGGGCAGCACTAGGGCTGATGGGAGAATGACTACTTCCTCTTTCTTATGGTATCGGTAAACCAACATTGTGCCATTCACAGAGAATATTGTGTAATACTCCACATGAAACAAGCAGACTTTCACACACCCCTTAACACAAAAAGTCCAGGCAGAGTGTCACACAGCATAAACAAACAGGAACTTCTTCTTCAAAACAGAATAATGAAAAGCACCTATATTTAAAATATTATTTCCATTCCTCACAGGTTGTATTTAATATGTTGTATGTTTTCAGCATTATTATAAATATTTATAGTGGATTAATTTGCTATAATGACGGCATATTCAATTTCCTTCTCAGTGTTGATCTGGACCCGTGCTGCTCCAGGTGTGTTAATGTGGGTTACAGTAGAGTAAGTGACATCATATACAGTCTGTGGAAAAACACAACAGGACAAAATTATACAAATGACACACACTGCAATTTATGGTGGTTTTGCTGTTGTTATAATTTAACATATTCTGGGGAGAGCAAAGTGAGAGGAAGTTGCATGAACATTCATCCATACAGACACAGGCTATAGAAAATATTGGCATATAAGTAATGAGGAAGCACTTGAAAGGATTCACCACCATCTAGGGGAGATGTAAAAATAAACTAACAGGGATGAGCAATGAGGAAAAACCTGTTTCACAGGCTAATAGACTGACAGTAGGTTAAGGGTCTTGCTAAGGTTCCACTGCTACAACTTACAATCTTTAGAGCAGAAGTCCTAAGTCCAATGACTAAGCCACCACTGTCTCTGTGGTCCAAATAAACACAGCATAAGATAGGTTTCTATAAATCACTGTTTAATGGAGGTGTAGGTGATTTGTGTGGTTTATTACCAAATGCAACTAAATCTCTAAAGGTAGAAACAGATCTGTTATCATTGTAATTATAGAAGCCATGCCAACACTGGATGGAGATCAAATTAGAAATAAAGGCTGTAATGAACAATGTGGATTTGATATATATGATACCAGTTAAACGTTTGGACTCACATTCTAATTCAACATCTTTCCTAATTTTTAGTTCTTTCTACACAGTAAAACAATGCTAAAGGCATCCAAAATATTCAATAATCTCCTTTGAACAGTTGATATTGGAATGTATCTGCTACTGATCGCTGTGTAAAGTGTAAAAGTTGTGCATTTGCTCCACCCTGCAAGCACCATGATGGAAATGGCTCTCATGAGGACCATCCCAGGAAAGCAAGATCAAAACTAACCTTTGCTGCACAAAACAAAAACAAACAAAAAAAATGACAAAAAGGAAGAACAGAATTAGAAAGTGTGTCTAAACTTTTGACTAGTACTGTAGTCTTATAGTTCCATTTAAACCATTTGACTTGTAGTTCAAAGATGTCACTTAATAACAAAAATGCAGATGAACTTAGACCTGCTATCAGGTTGACCAGACTTGAAACGGGTTCTTGATAGTAAAGTGACAACAAGCAACACAAAATAATAATAATAACAATAATAATAATAATAAACTTTAAACTCCACTGTGAAAATCCAGCGAGTGATCCAAAAGATGACTGATGTTGGAAATAATCAGGAAAGATTTTAAAATATAAGGTTATGACTTGAGGACTCAAAAATACAACAAGAAGTGGTAAATACGAGCAGGTTTACATAAGGTGGATGGAGCATGAGGAACAGGTGGAGACTAAAACAACAGGAAATGAACAATTACATGTGTTGGGTTAGAACATGTGGTGAATCAAAATATAATGTACACACACAATGAAATCACAAACCAAACGCTATCAAAACTGTCTCTGGAGGACAGAAGAGTTCAAACCCATGACACCTGTATGTACACTAACCTGATCCTTCTGCATTCTGTTAGAGTCTGGACATCCTTCAGTAATCACGTCCTCTTTAGATCTTCTTTCTAAAGAGAAAAGACCTCTTAGTGAAAACTAGAGAATTTTATTTTCTTTATCAAGAGAGTAATTTTTTAGTTAATTACTCTTTACATTGTGTGTGTGTGTGTGTGTGTGTGTGTGTGTGTGTGTGTGTGTGTGTGTGTGTGTGTGTGTGTGTGTGTACCTCTGCATTTCCAACAAGTAATTGCTACTACACCGGATATCACCAACAATAAAACCACCAGAATGCTGAACACTGTGTAATTATATACACAAAAAAATTAATGAATATAATAATAGAGAAGTTTTTTATAGCTGAAAAAAATTAAACGTTGTAGCACCTAGAGGGAGGCAGCTGTGTGTTTGCTCTTTACCTTGTACCAGTGGTGCTGCAGGTGTTGTTTTACCCTGAGGCTGTTCTGATGGAGGTGTTGTATCTGATTTAATCCAGTGTGTTGAAGTTTCTCTGCTTCCTACAGAAAATACAAAACCTATTAGTAATTGCTTTTGTCAAAGTTATTTACAGGACACATGATACTGGACATGATGTGATTATTTAATTTTAGCATAAACATTCAATCATGTTTATGGCATGTATAGTACCTTAGTTTATAAATAAAAATCAGGTATTATTTGAATGATATTTTCATTAAGGTACATGACACCTACATAAACCCTTCAAAATAACTTATAATTACAGAAATATTTATAAAGGCCTGAATAAAGCCAATCTGATACCCATAATCAGTATTTATTAGCAGTTATAACTTGATATTGATGTGTCACAATATGACACTGAGATTATTTGGCCTTTAGTTATGATAAATGAAGTAAACATTCTGATTACATATGTGACTTTAATTCATAGAACATCGTTTTTCACACTGAATATTCTATTTTACTTTGTATTTAAATGTTTTACCTTTAACATGAAGCCTGATGTCTCTGTGATCCTTCTCAGTGCTGCAGCTGTAGTCTGCGTCATCCTCTACTCTCAGGTTAGATATGAGCAGAGACAGATTAGCAGGAGAAATGTTATTAAACAGCTGAACTCTGTTACGGTAGTGCTGATCATTTAACACCTTTGTTGCACTTCCTGTTCTGTAGGTCCACCAGGTGAGTCTCTGAGGTTTGCTGCTTAGGTCAGAGCAGGAGCAGGGTAACAGCACTGAATCACCTCTGTGTCCATAAATATGTATCTCTTTATTATCAGAGAAAGCACAGCCTACAGAAACACACAAAAATATTTATGCTTCAGTACATTTATATTTTTACTAATAATAACTAGATGGTTATTTACAGTAGTTTGTTTACTACTTTTGTTTGTTTATATTACTGTATATTAATTTATGATTGTACCATAATTTTATGTTGATTTGATTCATAAAGTTTCTGTTTAGAAAGTTCAGAGGTTTGAAAAAGCTCTGTCAGTATAAAGCTCACAGTTGATGGTCAGAGCAAAAGCAAGTCATGAGGTTGAAGGAATTGTCCAGCTCGTCATTAAGAGGTTTACTTAAACAAACAGGGTCAGTAGGGGAACATCATAAACTGGACTCAAACCCCTAATCTCTTGTTTCTCACAACAGTTTCTAATCTTTTGTGATACACAATATTGTGATAATGTGTTTATTTGTTCTCTTGATTTCCACAGAGCCACATGTAGTTACTCAGCATTTTACAAATACATCTGAAAATAAAAACGACTTGGATAGAGAGCACAAAGTGCAGATTTCTTTAAACTGATCCAGTTTACAATTACACACAGGAATTTCTAAGTAATATTTTCACTTTTATTATTTTTCACCAGTGTTGGTAAATTTGTCGCTACATTTAGCGAGTATTCAGACACCTCTAGCGACTCTTTTTTTTTTAAAGCGACTAGTGACAAATCTAGCGACTTTTCTGGTGTTACTGGAGACTCTGATGTGTATATTTTATATATATATAAAACTAAAAATAAATTAAAAATAAGCCTGCAAGAGTGTCTTTTATTGGGTCACTTTAGCCGGTCCCAAGCTCGGATAAAGGATGAGGCTTGGAATTGTGACATTAAAAACAAAAATAAATAAAGAAAAAAAAAATACTTTAACTAATTAACACTAGCTTCTATGTTACTTTTGTATCCTATCTATTTATTTTCTTTTTATAATTAACAAAAGCAAAACAGGCCTCTAACACTAGCTTGTTCTATTGTTTTTTCTATTTTATCCTATTTCATTTTATTTTATTACATAATAATAATAATAATAATAATAATAATAATAATAACCTTGCTACATGCACTGTGTTAAGCTAACTTAGACTCTTTTTATAGCACTTACATATCATTGCTCTTTTGTTTTTTTATTTTTAGTGCTTTAGTTAAAAATTTATAAATAAAATAAATACAATTTTATATATATATATTTTATATATAGCCATAGTCATTTAGCGACTTCTAGCGATAAATCGATCGGTCGGAAAAAATCGATCAT
Source organism: Clarias gariepinus (assembly GCF_024256425.1). Lineage (NCBI taxonomy): Eukaryota > Metazoa > Chordata > Actinopteri > Siluriformes > Clariidae > Clarias > Clarias gariepinus. The sequence goes on along the minus strand of NC_071101.1, from coordinate 40,392,339 downwards.
TCAGACATGAAAAGGAAATGTACAGTGGTAGTGGGAGCTCAGTGGTTAAGGCACATTGGGCTACTGCTCAGAAGGTTGTGGATTTAAATCCCAGCATCACCAGGCTGGCATTTAACCTTCTATCTGCAGTATATAAGAAACCTTGAATTTAAAAAACAAGTGAATTTCAGTGACACTGAATTTGTGTCAACAAATGTGAGATTCATGTATTTGAGCTTAAACAAAACAGCATGCATGTGACAGTTCAGTTCACACGGGATGCTAAAAAAAAAGCTTGACATATGACATACTGAACAGGAAGTGAAAGTCAGTCACTGATATCAACAGCAGAAAAACTTTGACATCCATGTACAGCCAAAACTAAGGAAGTGACAAACAAGTGGGAAATAAAATGACATTCTATTACCATTTATATGATTTATTCTAGATACATTAAATAATACAGATTGTGAGAGATTTCATTCAGTAAATGTGTAAAAACATACACTTCATCAGTCTCTCTTTATCAGTACATTTTAGACTGAAGTTAATCAGGAAGAAAAAATCCACATGATCAAAGCTAAACCGCTCTTAATAAGGACATTATAACCCGAGGCATGATGTGTATGTTTACCCTGCATGTAAAGATTACTGCTGTCTTTGGACAGTTTAACTAGAAGTACGTGCTGGTCTTGAAACGTAGCATTGTAGTAACATTACATTTATAAAATATAAAGCCATAATCAACTATTTCCATTGAATGTGTTCATCTCTGTTGGTCCTATTAATATTATAACACTGTAGTAAGTAAAGTTGTTGTTGATTAAAACTCTAAATGATAAACATTTGACCTTGTTCGATTTGGTTGTTCAGGAACAGGAACTCAAAAAAAATTTAAGTTAATCAGTTACATAAAATTTTTTTTTTGCTTCCAGCAATGGGTCGCTACAGCAGACAATCCAGTCCGGGCCGGCACAGGTTTTACGCCGAATCCCCTTCCTGACACAACCCTCCCATTTCATCTGGGCTTGAGGCACTTCATCCAGTTGTTGGGAATCGAACCAGGGCCTTTCGCATGGCAGGCGAAACACCTACCACTGAGCCACCAGTGTTCTAGTGCCCTGATGACGTCAGACGCAAAATCGCTAGTTTGAAAGATTTTAAATTGGTGAAACTTTAAGGGGACAATTACTGTTACTTAAGTACTTAAAATATCTCATTTGTTCAGCTAACTTGAAAAGTGTCATTTCTACAAACTCATAAATACCAAAAAGTTCTAAATACTCATCAAGGTCTGTTAATTTGAACTAACTGTAATTATTTAAATTAACAGTACTCAACATGTTTAATTACTTTGAGCATTAGGGTTTACAGTGTACTGTAAAAGCACATGAACTAAATACAAAGCAGCTGAACTAAGAACTGGCTAATATTCTCTCTCCTTTCTGTAATAGAAAATAACTTTACTCACCTGCAGCCACGTGAAACACGACAAACACAAGATACAAGCACTTCATCATTACTGAGTCAGTTTCTCATACACGCACGCAGCACACACACACACACACACACACACACACACACACACACACACACACACACACACACACACACAGCCTAAATGTGTCACTTTTAAGTACTTTGGTTTTCAGGAAACCCCAACAACTGCTGTTTCACTTCTCTTTTTGGGAAATCTTTCTTCATTCTTTCTCAGACTTAATTTACATGTAATAAGCAGCAGTAATATTTATTCTAATGTATAAAATAATATATCTTCTTATGTCGTTTTTTTTTATTTTGACTTTATGATCACATGATTTGCACAGTGCCTTCATGGTTAGCATTGTCACCTTGCACCGTTTGACCCCCGAGTTGCGTCTGTGTGCTTGAAGTTTGCATGTTCTCCCTGTGCTTGGTGGGTTTCCTCCATGTACTCTGGTTTCCTCCCACAGTCCAAAGACACACCAATTATGATAATTGGCATTCCCATATTGCCTGTAATGTGAGTATGTTGACTGGAGGTTCTACCACAGTTGTACAAAATGAGAATAAATACAATGTTCACCACTGTCCTCTACGGTCCATAGTTGGACTAGAGGTTCCTAGATGGATGGATGATATAGCATGATTGTTTTGCACTTTAGGTAGCCTATGTGTTGTTAACGTATTAACATATTATTAAAACGTATTAAAACAGGTTTAAACATTTAGAATTTAGAGTGGTTACAGTTAGAATAATTCTGAAAGTATTGCAATATGACAAAACTTACTTTTCTATTATTATTTAAAATTTGCTACACATGTAAGTTATGCACAGAAACAATATTTTTAATATAAAGTTAAATGTAAAGTTACATTTAATATAAATATGGACAATATTACAAGTTATTTAAAAAAAAAAGTCAAAGCCCTCTCTCCTGAAAAATATGTTCAACTGTCAGAGCTGCTGAGAATTACAGTACTCAACATTATAAGAACTTTTAAATTGTAGAGGTCGACAGAGCTCTGGATTATGGCTAGTATTTTATTATTAGTTTTTTTTTTGTCCATGAATCAACCATGACAGGGTTTGAGTAATAAAGGCAGGAATCGTTTTTATTATTATTATTAATATTATTCACATGGCAATACTCTCAACACTGGAAAGAAAACTATGTTGCCCGGAAATAATCATCAGAAACGGTGTAAATTCTGAACATAAACAATCTTCTAGTGATCCAGATCCAAACAGCACAGTGACTTCGCTGAGCATATGGAGTGCAGGACTGAACAAAAGCTTCAAAAATAAATTCAAAATTTTCATCAACCTTAACTGTAGATTTTGGGGAAAAGGCTGTAACGTCTGTCAGTCTTTTTTTTTATTCAAGTGTGATTCCCTAGGTATATGGGAAGTAAAAATTAATTAATTAATTAGTTAGTTAATAAATTAATTAGTTAATTAATTAGTTAATTAATTAATTAGTTAATTAATAATAATAATAATAATAATAATAATAATAATAATAATAATGTACCCTGAGTGTGTGAGCTAAGGATTATATGACCTTGGTCATGAGTGGTTATCATGTGAACTCAAAGTGAACAGTAAGAATATTTAGAAAGTATAGTTTTATTTAAGTACTTAATTAAATATTAGAAATTTAAATGAAAAAATATATATAAATCAAGTTCATTTCATTTATTGATATGGCTAAGTAGTGACATCTTGCATTATTTAGTTTATTTAAATAAAGAAATAAAAATTAATTAATTAATTAATTAATTAATTAATTAATTAATTAATTTACATTAACTTTTCCTGACTTTAGAAATATGGCCACATCTTGTGCCATAAAGCTGTTACTACAGCTGGTTTGCAAACCCAAGAGATCTAAAAATACAGTACTGGAGAAAACTCATTTCTGCATAAAGAAAGAAAATGATGCTCTTTATTGTCTTATATGCATGTACAGGACATTAAAATATATATTTTTTTACACAGCTTGGGGTAATTAGGGTAGAGTTGTAAAGCTGCTTAGTGGCTTATTTTTAAATAATCCTTTACAAATAGCATAAAAATAACAAGGTAAAACTGTAGAGTACAAAACCAAACTCTAACATGTACAATACAACAGATAACAACTACTTTGCAAAAAGAAAAAAGAAAAGAAAAAAAGCTAACCAACTAACAAGGGGAAACAGGGAACTTATAAACAGGAAGCAGTTAGGGGAAATACTAAGAGTTGTGTAGAGAAAATTGTGAAAAAAACTCAGGAAAAAAAAAGTCATACTATGAGGAAGTATGCCCTCAGGCAGTCAGGGGCGCCTGTGACCTCGCGCAAGCGGAAGGAGCGGCGAGCGCTTTCCTCCGAGTGTGTTGCGCTGCCCCCAACGGTGCGTAAGCGAGCAGTTTGAAAAGATGCGGTCGGTTGGCGTCACATGGTTCGGCGGAAACACGTGATAATCTTCAGCCCTCCCGACTAAAGACTTTTGCACTGGTGCACAGGCATGTTGGAACAGGAAGGGGCCATCTCCAAACTGTTCCCATAAAGTTGGGAGCATGAAATTGTCCAAAATGTCTTGTTGTATGGAAGGGTTTCCTTTTACTGGAAGTAAAGGGGCTGAGCCCAGTGACTATGGTCACAAGACCATACAAACTGGAATAGTCTCATCTTTTAAGATACAGTCACTGAATAGCCAAAAAAAATGTGGCACACTCTAAGATTTAATTCAATGCCCATCACTAGGTCGGAATAGGGTCAGAACTCATCAGACCACATTACCTTACCAAATTTCAATAATAATTAGTAATTAATAATTCATAATCAGTCCATTATTGTCCCTAGCAAATTCAAGCATTTTTTTCTGGTTAGTAACAAATGGTTTGAACAGTTTTCTTATGGCCACACAGCGATGCCAATCCTGAGAACTCTCTTTTCTATTATTAATAATAGTGTTACTGATTTTTACTGTACATTTTTAATGCAACTTCACCAAGTGTTTAAGTGAATTCCATTCATGATGTTTTTACAATTACATTTTTTTTTCACAAAATAAATTTTTTACAATAAAAAAAAATCTCAGCCAGTATAAAACTCACAGCACAACACAAGTCAAGAGGTTGAAGCTTGTCATTAAGAGGTTTACTTAAATCCACAGGGTCAGTAGTGGAACATCATCAGCTGGACTCAAAATTCAAAGCCCATCTCTCTTCATTAGTACATTTTAGACTGAAGTTAATCAGGAAGATTAAAAATTCATATGATCAAAACTGAATAGCTTAAGGACATTATAACACAAGCCATGACGTGTACTGTATGTTTACCATGCATGTAAAGATTATTGCTGTCTTTGGGCAGTTTAACTAGAAATACAAGGAGTGCATTTTATTTATAAAATAAAAAGCCATAATCAAATTGAGAAGTTGAGTAGGAAAGATGAGTGGGAAATATTGCAAAGTCTAAATGTGCAAAGCTTTGTGTGATTTGGTAAAAGTGATTAGACAAGGTGGAGTACAACAAAGCATAGCAAAGCAAAGTCTCTCTAGTCTAATGGCAAAGCATAGGACTGACTTTAACTTAGAACTGATAACCAAATTTATCTTAGAGTGTGATTGAAGCTGAACAGCTCTAAATAAGGAACTTATAACACAAGGCATGATGTGTATGTTTACCTTGAGTCAACACAATAGTATCCTCCGGAGCCAAAGTTCTTCTGAAGGTATTGCAGTGTGGTGTCTGTACTGAGCTCTCACTGTACTGTGAGGTTTTTTATTCCGAAGAGTGCTGTCAAATTAGCTCTTTTTAAATTGGCAGAAAGAAGATATGAAATGATGATAAATGAAATAAAAATGATTAAATGATTAAATGAAATGATAATGAAAAGATGATAAATAAAATGTCCAATATTGCTATTACACTTATGTTCAGTTAAATTCAATTTTATATATATATACAGTATATAGCGCTTTTAACAATGATCATTATTACAAAGCAGCTTTACAGAATCAAAATTACAAAAATTAGTTTGAAACATATAAGGATATAAGTAAAAATCAGGATGATCAGATTGTCCCTGATGAGTAGCCGAGGGCAGTGGCAAGGAAAAACTCCCCGAGATGTCAACAGGAAGAAACCTTGGGAAAACCCATCCTCATTTGGGTCATAACGGATAACAGAAATTGATCTGCAGTCATACTGTGTGTTAGGAAGCTGGAGATTAGAGAAGCATATTATGAAAGATGTTTGAAGTAATATGGAGCCCAGTTCCTTATTGGAGGCTCAGGTACAAAACTGTTTTTAACAGTAAGTAACAAGTGCTCAGAGAACAGCTGTCTGCATCAGCCGAGTCCAAGACCATCTTCATGGTAAAGTGAAAGAAACCCCAGTCCACCATGCGATGAGGTCTCCAACCAGAAGCGGGATTCGGTATTAGTCAAACAGTTCCGGAGAGCAGAGCGGATCCAGATCACTGGCAGCTCAGGAGCAGCATGTGTAGATCAACAGAGAGAGAGAATGGGAGAGAACAGTTAGGTATGATCACAGACACATAAAGTATAAGGTGAATGTATATTTAGTGCAGAGTGCAAGCAGGGACTCCGGCAGGACTAACTACGGCAGCATAACTAAAAGGGAGAGCCAGAAGGAAACACAGACATGAGGGCTTCCTGAGATGTAAAGGAACCAATCACCTCACCGTCAACAAACCTGAGTGATCAATGAGAGTGAGGAAGACACTAATAATCATGTGTTTAATAAGTGTATGATATTAAATGTATTTTTTGATACAATGTTATAATTTATATTATACATAACGTTATGTATATCCTGTCCCACATTACCTGATCAATGCTGACCCTCCAAACCATTCAGGTATTCTGTCGTGTTTTATAAAAACATACAGTATGATGTCCGCCACATAACATTTAAAAAATGTTTTTGTTTCGTCCAGGAGATAACACTTAATACATTGCTGCAGGTTTTGAACTAATTAAAATTTTTCTGGACAGGCTTATCCTTGAAAAACAATTTGTCATGCCGCTGTGGTTCTGCAAAAACATTTTGACATTTACCATGCCCGCTCTGGTGATTTCACTCCAATCAAAGCTATTGTTTCATTATGAGAATTGTGGGTTTAACAGTCCAAAAAGGATTGCAGTAATTGGACGTTGATTTTCACATTTTAAATGCATGACCTGAACTCACCACATCACCTATACAAGGACATGCAAGAGCATGTAGTGTTGATACTTTACCATTCCAGGGTCCCTGTTTTAATCTTCAACTCACAAAGCAGCTTTACAGAGATGAAATGCATATTGTACTTTTATCAGTTAGTTACATTTCATGCTATGGAATATTTGGGAAACAAGTTCTTTTCTTGCGGTTAATTCAGCCACACTGGAGGCTTTTCAAGCATGAACAGCCTATTTAAGGTCATGCCAGAGCATCTCAATCAAATTTAAGTCTGGATCGTGACTAGGCCACTCCAAAATCTTAAATTACCTTAATTTAATTTTTCACATAGGGCCAGGCAGCTGTGACAGAGTAACCATCGGGTTCTTGGTCACTTCCCTGACTAAGGCCCTTCTCCCTCGATCGCTCAATTTAGATGGCCGGCCAGCTCTAGGAAGAGTCCTGGTGGTTTTGAACTTCTTCCACTTAATGATGATGGAGGCCACCGTGCTCATTGGGACCTTCAAAGCAGCAGATTTTTTTCTGTAACCTTCCCCAGATTCGTGCCCTGAGACAATCCTGTATCGGAGGTCCACAGACAATTTCTTTGACTTCATGAACTGTCAACTGTGGGACCTTTTATAGATAGGTGTGTGTCTTTCCAAATCATGTCCAATCAACTGAATTTATCACAGGTGGACTCCAATTAAGCTGCAGAAACATCTTAAGGATGATCAGGGGAAACAGGATGATCAGGGGAAACAGGATGCGTCTGAGCTCAATTTTGAGCTTCATGGCAAAGGCTGTGAATACTTATGTACATGTGCTTTCTCAATTGTTTTAGTTTTAATAAATTTGCACAAATCTCAAGTAAACTTTTTTCATGTTGTCATTATGGGGTGTTGTTTGGAGAATTCTGAGGGGAAAAAATGAGTTTAATCCATTTTAGGATAAGGCTGTGACATAACATACTTTCTGGATGCCCAGTTTTTCTTTAAGGAAAAAAAAGGCTTAATAAAAAAAAAATAAAAAAAACATTTTGTGATTTGTGTTAGCTGTCAGACTTATTACAGAAAACCACAATATTCTAAATTATTAATTCAAAATAGAGAATTAAAGACTTTTGTGAGAAAATGATACAGATTAACCAAAAGAAAAATGCATTCTACAGTACTTACATTTTATTTTTGTAGGGGAAAATGCATGTACAGGTTTGACCGCTAGATGCCGCCAAAACTTTTCTAATCAAATTGTGCATCACTGTTTCCTAAGCATCACTAATGGACAATAGCTGATGATTTTAAAGTCATATTAAAAATTGTACCTGCACACTTATGTTCATAAGACTTTTGTTTATTATGTTTTTAAGATAATTTTTACAAGACCTAGGTTTAAAGGCAAAGTGATTATAAATGGTATCTACAGTGTCTGTAGGTTATTATTATTATTATTATTATTATTATTATTATCATTTTATTATTCCCTCTGTGTATGGAAACATTTTTGGCATTCCATGTAATTATCATGAATTATTAAGCAATTTAATAAAAAAAAAAAAATATATATATATATAAAATATTTATATATAACAATGAACCTTGTTTGTGCAGCACTTCACTTCTAGCACTTCAGATCTTGTGACACTGCAGATGTTCCCTCCTGCTCATTTGTATTCTTCCTCTGTTAGACCATTAAGACTTAATTGTCCCTCTACACCTCTATGAGTGAAAGACACCAGCTGTTACCCTGTCCATCCCACTTCCACCCAACCCACATATACATTTATCACTCCATCCTTGTGAAGACCTTGCATAAACACACACTAGCCAGCCAAAAGAAGATACGTATAACACACTTATATTTAGTTTCACCACCTTTAGCTTTAATTACAACAAACAATGTGGTGGTCAATTCAGGTGTGAAACAGATTCCTCATGTTCCCACAACCACTCTGGCATAATTTGTATACGAATATCTATGCAATCTCCATAGACGTGATAACCTGGTCATTCAGTACATTCGGGTCATCAGTTGACTTTGACCTGACCAACTGAAGCAACCGCAGATCATAACACTGCCTCCAGAGGCTTGTACAATGGACACAGTGGGAATAGGGTCAATCAGAGCTCATTAGACCAAATTTCTCTAATATTTATGCAAATTAATCTGTAGCTGGGACTTCTACTGTCCATTTTCATGAAGTAATTACAGGCGTTTAAGTGAGCTCTGATCATGGTAATTCATTAATTTGTTCTGAGCACATCTGTTAATGGTTCAGCACCGTCCTTCCAGGTGTTAATGAGGAGTTGAATAGTTCCTCACCCAATTCCAGTCATTTTAAAGTTTTTCAATAATTTGACATCTCAAGCAGTGTAGAAGCTAAATCATGTTGCTCTGTCACCATCATCTAACTTCAACTTTAATTAATTTAATTAATATATTTTAGTCTTTTTTTTTTTAACCAGAATGTCTTCACAAGGTCTAAACTATCAAACATTCCTTTAATTTTAGGGACATTTTGCTTTACATAGATATAAAAAAAAAAAAACATATGTAAAAACAGAGGAATACCATACATATACTGTATCTAGACGAATATCATAAATCTCACCTTTTACCTTAGTAAAAGGTGAGATTTATGCACAAGTAGGTACCGCTGCGTTGGTAAAATTCAGCCAAGGATGAACAAACTTTATGTAAGGCCGTGACCAAAAGTCCATCAGTCTTGTGTCGTGCCAACAGTAAAGCATCCCGAGACTGTTCATGTGTAGGGTCGCATCTCAGCCAAGGGAGTTTTGCCTAAGAACACAGCCATGAATAAAGACTGATACAATGACAAAATATGATGGAGCACCTTGCCATGAGGCAATAGTGCGCACTACAGCATGTGGCTTGGGGAACAAAACATTGAAATTTTGGGTCCATGACCAGAAACCTCCCTAATCCCATAGAGAACTCACAACGCGGGTGAACAAACAAAAACACACAAATTCTGACAAACTAATTAAACAAAATTGATTATGCAAGAATGGGCTGCCATCGGTCAGGGGATGTGGCCGAGAAATTGATTGACAGCATGCCAGGATGAATTGCAAAGGTCTGGAAAAATGTACTCATCAATAAGTGACTTTGACACTTATGAAATGCTTGTAATTATACTTCAGTATACCAAAGTAACATCTGACAAAAAGATCTAAAAACACTGACGCAGCAGACTTTGTGAAAAAAAAATTGTGTGTCATTCTCAAAAACTTTTGGTCACGGATGTACAATGGAAACACATCCTCATTACACTATGTTTACTACTTACTACAGGCTATACAGTGGGTACGGAAAGTATTCAGACCCCCTTAAATTTTTTCACTCTATTTCTGCAATTTGATAAAATCATTTAAGTTCCCTTTTCTTTCCTCATTAATACACACTGAAATTGTGAAAAACACTGAATTGTTGACATTTTTGCAGATTAAAAAAAAAAGAAAAACTGAAATATTTTATGGTCCTAAGTATTCAGACCTATATTATTCAGAGTATTTATTAGGAGCACCCTTTTGATCTAATACAGCCCAGTCTTTTTAGGAAAGATGCAACAAGTTTTTCACACCTGGATTTGGGGATCCTCTGCCATTCCTCTTTGCAGATCCTCTCCAGTTCTGTCAGGTTGGATGGTAAACTCTGGTGGACAGCCATTTTTAGGTCTCTCCAGAGATGCTTAATTGGGTTTAAGTCAGAGCTCTGGCTGGGCCATTCAAGAACAGGCACAGAGTTGTTGTGAAGCCACTCCTTCGTTATTTTAGCTGTGTGCTTAGGGTCGTTGTCTTGTTGGAAGGTAAACCTTCGGCCCAGTCTGAGGTCCTGAGCACTCTGGAGAAGGTTTTCGTCCAGGATATCCCTGTCGTTGGCCGCATTTATCTTTCCCTTGATTGCAACCAGTCGTCCTGTCCCTGCAGCTGAAAAACACCCGCACAGCATGATGCTGCCACCACCATGCTTCACTGTTGGGACTGTATTGGAGAGGTGATGAGCATTGCCAGGTTTTCTCCAAACATGCCGCTTAGAATTATCGGCAAAAAGTTCTATCTTGGTCTCATCAGACCATAGGATCTTATTTCTCACCATCTGGGAGTTCTTCAGCTGTTTTTTAATGCGTCTTGCACTGAGGAGAGGCTTCCGTGGGGCCACACCGCCTTAAAGCCCCGACTGGTGGAGGGCTGCAGTGATGGTTGACTTTCTACAACTTTCTCCAATCTCCAGACTGCATCTCTGGACCTCAGCCACAGTGATCTTTGGGTTCTTCTTTACCTTCCTCACGGAGGCTCTTCTCCCTCGTTAGCTCAGTTTGGGCAGACGACCAGCACCAGAAAGGGTTCTGGTCATCCCAAACGTCTTCCATTTAAGGATTATGGAGGCCGCTGTGCTCTTAGGAACCTTAAGTGCAGCAGAAATATTTTCGTAACCTTGGCCAGATCTGTGCCTTGCCACAATTCTGTCTCTGAGCTCTTCAGGCAGTTCCTTAGACCTCATGATTCTCATTTGCTCCCACATGCATTGTGAGCTGTAAGGTCTTTTATAGACAGGTGTGTGGCTTTCCTAATCAAATCCAATCAGTATAATCCAACACAGCTGGGTCAAGTGAAGGTGTAGAACCATCTCAAGGATGATCAGAAGAAATGCACAGCACCTGAGTGAAATATGAGTGTCACAGCAAAGGGTCTGAATACTTACTGTAGGCCCATAAGATATCAGTTTTTCTTTTTTAAATAAATCTGCAAAAATGTCAACTATCAATATGGGTTGCTGTGTGTATATTAATGAGGGAAAAATGAACTTAAATGATTTTAGCAAATGGCTGCAATATAACAGTGAAAAATTTAAGGGGGTCTAAATACTTTCCGTACTCACTGTATATTTTCCAGTGGGCGCTGAAAACTTCGGCTGTAAATGAGTGAGAAGACAAGAGCAGCACTGAAAAGGTCTTTTAGAAATCATGATCTTTTATTACAGTTAAACACATTACAAAATGACTATCTTCCAAGAATTTAGTACTGAATAAGAGGGAACGTCACCACTAGCAGACATACAGTCGAGCATGTACTAAAACCAGCAACAAAAAGGGTTGTCTTGAAAATAATAATAATAATAAAATAATAATAATGAAACAAGATTTTGTGTTCAAGTCAGGTTTAGTACTTTGTCTCTCTAACAAGGCATGAGAATCATTTGGGCTAGCACGATGAAGAGGTGCCTAGACAGCTATATGGGGGGAGGGGGAGTGTTAAAAAAAAGGTGCGTATGACTAAAGAAATAAAGATGGAGTAAATTAACGTGTCCGCTTCGGTATGAATCTCATTGTTTTCTTGAGTTTGTGCAACTTTATTGACAGAATTATCTCAGGCGGACTCGACAGCACAGAACAGGCACTTGAGCTTCCCGTACCAAAAAAACAAAAAACAAGCTACACCAGCACATACTTGTAAACAGCATTTTGCAATCACATCAATCATCAATGTTTGCTAACCAGCAATCAAAGTAAATTATGTTTAAGGTTTACAGGAAGGTAAAACACTGGATCAGGTAGAAATGCCTCTGGGAATTATGAAAGGGACAAATTATGACTGCATAAGGTTTTGGTCACTAATTTAAGACTTTTTGATTTGAATAATAGAACTTTTTTTTTTTTTTAAATGACAATTTCTTTCATTCTGTCAAAAGTACATCAAGCATAATGGGTTTATTATGTGCAGAAGAGGATGTTTAAGGGGAAAAATTATATTTGATGCAAGCCATGGGTTTGTGGTATGGTCTTGATGTTTCATAACACGCACCTCGAATGAGTTGCACAAAAAGTCTAAGATTATACCACAAACTTCGACCTGCATGCCTGACCAGACCACCACAGATGAAACTGTGATGCAAAATAAGGAACCCCATAGATGGAACGCCGGGCTCAAGGGCTGTTGCACCATGATCGAAATAAATCAATCCCTCCTCTGTTGAGCATAGTGCAATAGACTAAACATTAGGTGTAAATCAGGAACACACAGCAACACATGCTCGAGCACACACACCCACACACACAAACACAAGACGACACCAAACGTAAAAGAATGTGTGCTTTAGTGATCCATCACTCAGCTGTCAGTTATATAAAAAAAAAAAAAAAACACAAAGGGAGCCAGCAGCTATCATATTTTAATACAGAAATATAATTAGTACAATTTGAGTTAAAAGTCTACGCCATCTCTGCTCAGATGCTTTTCTATGGAGTGTATTTTACTTTTCGTTGCCGTTTTTAAATATCAAAAGTTATATCATATCATAAGTATTAACCACACTACCTCTAAACCACATTACAGAATAAAATCTACAGCAGATCCGTTACATCGTTCCTCCTTTTTCCGTAACACTCAGTCATGTTCACTAGGATTTACCATCGCAACTTCGACGCTCGACAATCCACTCAATAGAACCGCTTTGTTTTGCTCATAAATCCACCAACCCCTTAATCAAGTAATCGCAATTTCTCTATGTATATTTATATGCACTGAATACAATTCGAATATCAGTATTTTTTTTTTAATCAGTAGTAAATTAAAGGGCAACTCTATCTTCAAGATGATCAACAGTAGTTTCACTGGGCGGTGACCAACATCCGTTCTGTTGAAGCAATTCGCGATCGGCGATTCCATCCGGCGATGACCAGGAGACGCAAATCGGCGACACATCGGGGGCAGCCAATTATAGTTCGTATGTTAATCATCCAACAACACCCTACAATCGACACTACATCATTTTTAAAAAGGAGTATAATAAATTCATCCTTTTCAGCTTTGCTCAGTCCACTCATAGATAAGCTCTGTTTGCTTATATACAATAAAGTGATGCCGTACAAGGCATGCATTTAAATCGTTCTGAAATACAGGTACATAAATTAACGGATTGGCTCGACTCTCCTTCGAGTCTCCTCGGAGAGTGAGCGCGGTCTCAGGCTGTCTGTTTTGTACATGTGCTTGAAATATGTGCTTTGTGTGTTTTAACATGTCTCTGTGTAAAACTGCAGTTAAGTTTGTGTTCTGCTCCAGGAGACTGTGAAAGTCCCATGGCGTCCAGGATGTGTTTATCAAAAAGAAAAAAAGACAAAAAAAAGTTGATTTGTGCTTAGATCCGCCATCAAGTAGACGCTGCTGATACTCGTCCTTTCGCTGGGTCGTTGCCAGAAGATTTCCAGGCAACGGCGGCTGCTAACCTCATAACAGCTTGGTGTAATTTTGCCTGATATCAAGCATGTGTTCGAGTCAGATGCTGTCGACAAAGCTGCCGGGAAAGAGGCCAGTCCGGCCGTTCCTCTGGAGCGTGCCTTTGAACCAGCCGTCCTCGCGCTTCTTGTGCACGAACACGATGTCGCCCTCCTTCAGCTCCAGCTCGGCCTCGCTCTGTGGAGGGTAAGACACCACCACGCGGTACCTGAACAGGAACAGCCAACAGCATTAATACTCTTATCTGTTTCCAGCCCTGAAATTCAAAGACCTTTACCACTTCAGATATTGTGATTACAAGTTCTTTGCTAGCTTTACCCTAAACACGTTATAATCCCTGTTTTTAAAAACAAAAAAAAGAGAGTGGTGTTTCTGTACCTCTCGCACACTATTGGCCGTCCGTCGTGCTGCATGGACAGAAGAGAGGAGCACGGTTGTCGTGGTGGAGGCGCGATAGGGGCGGAGTTTTCCTGACAGCCACTCCGGCGTGCAGCGTCAGAATTTGATGATGATGCCGACGCCGCTGATGATGAAGATGACGATGAAGAAGGTGCAGGCGTCTCCACCTCCACAGGACAGGGCCCGCTCCGGCAATGGTTTCCACCGGCCATTGGTGTTGGGCTGGGCACGGGAATTTCAGGTGCCATGGCTCCTTGCGGCATGTCCGCGGCGACGGCTTGCTCCGCCTCCAGAGTCGGGGAAGACGGGGGAGAGGGGCGGAGTTTCTTTTTGTTTGACAACAGCTTCAACAGACCTTTCTTCTCCCTCTAAAAATAGCGAAAGAGAGTACAGAAGTTTACACGCTGAAATATTCTTGTATGCGTCATAGATACAAAAAAAAAACTAACATCACATTCTCACACATGGTTTTATCTTAGTTTATGATAGACATTTATTCTATTTATGTTTTTTTAAACCATCTTCTAATAGCAAAGGCTTGAAAATGGTAGTGCGGCAAATAATTTTCTCTCTACGCTTTTATCCAACTACAGTCGTGGCCAAAAGTTTTAAGAATGACACTAATAGTAATTTTTTATGCAAAGAGACAATATTTGTATTTATTTTTCTTTTTCGAGACCTTAACAATTCACCCTGGCATGCTGTCAATCAACTTCTGGGCCACATCCTGACTGACTGACAGCTCATTCTTGCAATAGTCAAAAGTTTGTCAGAATTTGTGGGGTTTTGTTTGTCCACCCGCCTCTCGAGGATTGACCACAAGTTCCCAATGGGATTAAAGTCTGGAGAGCTTCCTGGCCAGAAAACCCAAAATTTCTATGTTCTGTTTCTCGAGCCAATCGTGTGGTGCTGCTTCTCAGCCAGGGGAGTGGGTTCACTCACAATTTTGTCTAAGAACACAGCCATCAATTTAAAAAAATGGTACAAAAACATCCTCCAAGGGAAACTTCTCACAACCATCCAAGAACAGTTTACTGATGAACAATGCTTCTTCCAGCATGATGGAGAACCTTGCCATGAGGCAAACATGAGGATCAAGTGGCTTTGGGAACAAACCATTGAAAATTTGGGTCCATGGCCAGGAAACTCTGCAGAGCCTAATCCCGTTGAGAACTTGTGGTCAGTCCTCAAGAGGTGGGTGGACAAACAAAACCCCACAAACTCTGACAAGCGCCAAGCATCGATTATGCAAGAATGGGCCGCCATCAGTCAGGATGTGGACCAGACGTTGAGTGACAGCATGCCAGGGTGAATTGTAGAGGGATAAAAAGGATCACCAGTGCAAATATTGGGTCTTCGCATAAACGTAATGTAATCGTTAATAAATGGCTTCGACATTAATGAACTGCTTGTAATTACACTATAGCATACCAAAGTAACATCTGAAAAAACATCTAAAGCTCATTAAGCTTATTAATATTAAGGTCATTTTTAAAACATTTGTCCATGGCTATACAACCACCATTACATAACTGCTATATGTAACATGATCTAATATTTATATCAACATTCCCTTTTTCACTTTCTCGCATGCATTTTAAGTATCATCTGTAATCTTTGCAGTGTCCTTTAGTGCATCACTTCACAGCGGAGGCAGAGTACTCTCTCGGTCTCAGCTGATGCGAGTTCTTCAGCATCACCTTGAAATGTCACGGCTTCAACAATATCAGTTGCATTTCTTGTGAGGTGGAGACTAATGAAAAATGTTAGCTATGCCTGACATCCCTGATCCCAAGACAAATAAAAGGGAAACAACCATCCATCTGAGTCAAAGCGATGATAGAAGAGATACGGTACCAGTCTGGGAAATCATAAGCATAGAGAAAACTTCTAGCTGACTGAGACAAAGCCTTCAAGCCATGAGTGTGTATTATGCAATATTTATACCACAACAGTGTTGAATTCTCCATAATCTGATGGTTCTGTCAGGTGGTGTTGATTTTTTTTTTCTTAACACCTGCAGCAATGACGGTTCCAGCGGCAGGTCAAGTTCTATTAATGCACTCATTTTAATACATTACCATTTTTATAGTAAAGAACGTGTACAATGGACACTCCACAAGAACATCTTTATTTAAAAAAGCTTTTTCGAATACATTTTTAAATAGTTTAATCTTAAACAGCAGGCCGCAAAAAAGCTTAAGTAACACATTTGAGATGAGATGAGGCATAACCAATTGATAGAAATGACGCAAAACGGAAACATGTATGCAGAAACTCGGGCTTGGCTTCACCGGAGTATTCGCAGCATGTTATTTGATTCAGCAGTTTAACAGCACGGATTCCACTCCAGCAGATGTTTTATGCTGCTGAGTATCCTCAGGCCACCATTAGTGAGTGTTCACGCACCACACTGCAGAACATCTCTCTCAGATTCTACCCATTAAAACCTAGTTAATTAGCTAATCAGAGGATGTAAATGAGTACACACATAATGCCCCAAGTGTGACATATACAGTTCTTAACTTTATTTCCCCAACCATCATCATCCAGTTTAAAACTTTTGGCTGTAACTGCCCCTGCTTACCTTGCAGTCCTTGTCTAGTTTACATCCAGAAGCCTGATTTGCTGCGGTGGCACCGTGAGGCTTGCCGTTACCAGAAGCAACCGGGAGTGACATCATGGCGTTGGGTCTCATGCCGTCGACCTCCAAAGAAGCAGCGCTGATGTTGGGTGGGGTAAGCGAGGTGGCGGCGCAACCCATAGCCGCTCCCAATCTGTTTGACGTAGGGTTCGAAGCGGAAATGCAACCAGGTGACGGCTGCGGACACACGGCCAGGTGAGGCAGGAAAGCCATGGCGTTCTGGGATTGGATGGGTGTTACAGCTGCAGTGGGCCGATCCTGAGTGTGGCACACAGCTAGAGCGGGAGAGGCTGTGTTAATAAATATCTCTATACAAGCTTGGTGCTGCTGGAAAGTTGAAACAATTTGCATAACAGTGTGAAAGATATTGTACTATACATGTCTTACCGGTCCTCACAGCGTTTCGAGCCTGGTTCACGGTCATCTGTGACGTCACATGCATGAGCACTTTGGGATGCTGACCAGGTGGCACATGAGCCGCTGTCACTACAGTGGCTGGAATTGGGCTCGAAGGGGCGGGACCTGTGCAAATAGGGAGTGGCTTGTTGGGGTCAACACCACCCAGGGCAGCTCCGATGGGGGAGGGCGAGGAGCTAACTAAGGTGACGCCGCGTCCAGCCTGCGAGCACATTGCTAACGGCACTTTGGGCTGACTGCTGTTTGCCACAGTTCTGAAAACCAAAAACAATCTCTCAATACATGTCTATTGTATAATTAAGAAGGATTTTTCTGAAAATGATACATAAAAACTGATGCTTCTGCTTTTAACAATAACTAATGGCCTGTTTGTGTTTATATGTACCTGCTGACAGGACTCATGTAGTTGCCAGGAAAGACTCCAATCTTGCCGGTGTGCATGGACGTTCCTTTAAACCAGCCGTCCTGACAGCGCTCCAGCACCAGGAACATCTCGCCCTTTCTCAGCTCCAGCTCATCCTCCTTACGAGGGGTGTACGGGAACATCGCAATGTACCTGAGAGTCACGCGTATCAATCATTTTATTACTACATCGATCCAGAGTTGCACTGCAAGTACAGTAAGTAAAGTTTTGAGAATGACTAATACTAATTTTCACAAAGTCTGCTGCTTCAGTAATTTTAGATCTTTTTGTCAGATGTTACTGTGACGTATAATTATAAGCATTTTATAAGTGTCAGGCTTTTATTGACCATGACATCAAGTTAAAAATGCAAAAAGTCAATATATGCAGTGTTGAACCTTCTTTTTCAAGACCTCTGTAATTCACCCTGACATGCTGTCAATCAACTTTTGGGCCACATCCTGACTGATAGCAGCACACTCTTGCATAATCAGAATTAGTCTAAATTTGCGAGGTTTTGTTTGTCCACCAGCCTCTTGAGGTTGACCACAAGTTCTCAGTGGGATTAATGTCTGGGAAGTTTCCTGGCCATGGATGCAACATTTCGATGTTTTGTTCCTTGCCAGTTATGGAAAAGGCATTGTTCCTCACCAAACTGTTCTTGGATGGTTGCGAGAAGGTGTTCTTGGAGGATGTTTTTGTACCATTCTTTATTCATGGCTGTGTTCTTAGGCAAAACTGTGAGTGAACCCACTCCCCTGGCTGAGAAGCAACCAAACAAATGAATGGTCTCAGGATGCTTTACTGTTGGATGACACAGGACTGATGGTAACGCTCACCTTCATGCACTTCAAGAATGACAGAAGAGAAGCTACTCCTCTCCAGGAAAAACATCACAGACAGAGTGAGATGCTGCAAAGGGTACACTGATTGGACTGCTGAGGACTGGGGTAAAGTCATTTTCTCTAATGAATCCCCGTTTTAATTGTTTGGGGCATCCGGGGGGGAAAAAAATTTTAACAGTAAAGCATCCTGACATCATTTAAAATCTTGTGAGGTCATGCTGAAATGGCAGCAGAAATCACTCACTTGACTTGTGCAAGGTCAAAAAACGGGCGCGGACATTATTTTTTATATGATACAAATTAGTCACGCATGTTTAAGGGTAGTGAGAGTGAAGCACAGGCGAGGGGTGAAAGGTTAGGGGATAAATCACAGAGTCAGACTCTGGGATGGGACCCGAGAGACTGCAACTGAACCGTCCCCCTCCCACCCCACTGACGACCTCCGAACTTTCACCTGTGCTCGGGCATGCTCAGCTGCAGTGAGGTCACGCAGAGACAAAATCTCACGTGCATAGCAAATGAAAAACATGTACGGCCATATATTTTTCAGCAAGGACGTGTATGGCTTTAACACTTACACAGTCGGTCTCTGTCGTCCACTCTGGTCACTTGTGGTGGGGGACGGCCTCTGTCCTGCGGCCAACGAGGATGTGGCGCCCACAGTGGAGGATTGTGGGGGAGGAGGTGGAGGAGGAGGTAAAGTGTCCTGAAATAAAAAAAAATGACTAAACTATACTACAAATTGCAAAAAACAAATTTTATTTACAAATTATTTCTGTTTTATCTAGAGTAAGGATGCATGGTGTGAAACAGAAATGACGGCGCAGCAGACGCATGAGAAAGTGCCTCGAAAATAAAACCTAAAATGCGTTCTTTTATGTTGTAAACTCCGTTGCAAATGTGTGTGTAATTTGGGGGGCGAGACATTGTAGCATTGTAGTTTTAACCTGTAATAATTCTAGAAAACATAAAACAGTTTTTTGAAAGTTTTGAAATGGACCTCATTAGTTCTTTCATTCACTCAGGAAGCACTTTATAACAATCAGGGCCGTCCTGAATCCAGAGTTTATCCTGGAAACGATTATTAACCTACCCGACGCTTCTGTTGAAAAATAATTACTCCCAACCTACAAATGTTTCGGTATGCATCAATTCCCAAAACCTATTAAAACTAATCGGGCCGGGTGAAAAAGAAAGGAGGGAAAAATGTTGCTCTAAACCTTATTATTTTTTCCAAACAAATCAATGCATTTAAATTGAGATATGGAAAGCGAAACAGACACAGAACACACACAGACACACCACACAGCCGTCTGAGATACATCAATCACTCGCAGACATGAGTGTGTGGTCTAAGGCCAAGAGAGAGCACCAAAGGGGGTGTCTTAGTATCAGATGGCACATGGCTTTGTTCCTCCTTTCCAATTTCATCTGGGGTGTGTGTGGGGTTTTAAGTGTCTGTGTGTGTGTGTATTCGGTTTGGTTTTCAGCTGATGTCTAAACCGAGAAGATCAAGTCGTAAATCTGAATGTGCGCACATACGTAAATACATAAAGTCATCAATCATCAAACAGATAAGGTTGAAATCTGATGCATGTATTTTAAAAAAGGAAAAAAAAAAAACAGAATTGTGTTTTGTATCTGTTAATGTGCTTTACAATTCAGGTGTTGATTAATCATGTGATATCAGTCATGTGACTGGTAGTGTAGCGAATGGGAGCTGCTACAAAGACCACTCAAGCACGATTAACAGCATAACATCTGACCGGCTGACCTTTTCACACCGCACCACACATAGTTTCAGAGCCACACGGGAAATAAGGGAATACTTAGTGTTAGGACTGACCACTGGGATCGAGGCGTAGCTGGTCTCTGGAGGAAAAGTGAAGACCGTCGCCGTCGTTACAGGACTGCTGGGAGGTGGGGTGACGATCAAGCCTGTTGTGCAAATGTGAACCTGGATGGAAAAGGGGATGAAAAGATATGTGCGTCAATTAACCATAATTGACAGCAGAAGCATTGAGACCAAAGACATTCTTTAGAGAAAAAAAAAATCTGAGTGGAGGGAATGTCTCAGATCCTCGTAAAACAGACAGGACAAGTCTGGACGTGATGGCTGTTAAGAAAAACAGAACTCAATTCCAAAGAGACACATCTGTCTTCATGGTTTTTATTTTTCCCTGCGCATAAGCCTGGCTAGGCACACATGACTCGCTTTCATGAAGAACGATCCACCTCGACTTAACACGACCAACCTGAAAATGTCAGAAGCAATAACGCCATATCTTTGGCAGCGGGAGAGGCGTATGACACGCGCCCCCTCCGGAGCAGTTTGAGAGATCTACTGGAGCTAATTACTGTCTAGAGAAAGATATGGAAAGGTGAACCTGCATGAAGCAACTCACTATATATATAAAAAAGAAAATAAATGTAAAAAAAAAGCAAGAACAGGACATCGGATTAGACGTGAAATCCTGATCTCTGAACGCAGATGTTGCGCACACAAATGTCTCCAGATGTTCTCAGTTTGGACAAATCCAGGTGTGAATAAAAACATTTATTAGCAATCCCACTGGGCACGTGTCGATTTAGCTCTCCATAGATCCCATTAGTTAGTCTATAAAGTTATACGCAACATAAAACATAATCTGATACTATATAGATATAGTCTTTATCCTTAAGGATAAGGCAGAAAGGCTTTGGCTATGAGCTGTTGTGTTCTCTCATTACACAACGGGATGTAATTCGAGCTTGTGTCTTCACTTTGGCTTAATGAAGTATTTAAAATGCAAGAAGCCGAAGTTCCGTGCTCGCGTTAGAGTTATATAACTGTTTAGGGTTTTTTTTGTGCTGATCTGCACTCTAGTCACTTTTGTCCTTCCGTAATCTGGAAAAATTGTCTATTAGTGCAGAAGGAGGTGGCGGTGATTCTGAGAGGAGTAGTGTGAGGCAAGGAGAACCATGTTACATTTTAATAAACCAAAAGTGAAAAATTGTTTACTTTTTCTGGGTATTGGATGCGTGAGGCAAAAAAGAACTGCTGGTATCAACGAAGGATAGTCAAAAATGATCCACACTTCGGTTATATTGAAACTTCTGTTGGTCTTATAAGTGCTTATATACTCTATAGACAGAGTGCGGATCATTTTTGACTCAACATCGTATTATATTAACAGTAGGGATGGGAAACACCAGGGACTAGCCGTTACGATATTATTGCAATCCTTAGATGGCGATTAGATTTGTATTGCGATTCTGTTAGTATCACAAATTTGTAAATATCCCAATATTATTATTTAAAAAAAAAATACAATTCCAAACAAACTTAAACTATAATTTGCTCCGACTGCCTGCAGAAGTGTGAATATTTCCCAGTGCACCACCTGTAGTGCTTTACCTTAAAGGAAAATTTAATTTCAATTTAAAAATAATCTATATTAGAGTTAGTGTCACGAACCATGAACGATCAGGATATGGGCCAGTCAAGGGACTATAGGGATATGGGAACGGGCTACTAGTTTTCACACCAAAACAGAGTTAAATTGTGACTCCTTTTGTCCCTCCTCAACGGTCAGGCATTTTACGGTTTTCCTTAACCCTCAGGCACTTTAAACATTTAACAGCTCTGTGCTTGGCCTGGATAACGCCTCACTTGTGAGATGTTTTACCTGAAAACAGCTGCCAAAATGATGAAAAGTTAAAATGTTAATAAAATAAACTGCTAATGCACGGCTCATTCACAACAACGAGGCTGTAATGAGAAATTTATTAAAGCCACTAACAGGCATACCAGGCTTCCTCTCTGCACATTATTCCCTTGTTCGAATTTACTCTTAAAATGTTGAATACTGAATGCCTAAAGGCCCCCTTTTCGCTCTCTACCATCTGCAATTCATGTTTTTCTCCACATCATTCACACAGATGCTGGAGTCTATTCAAATGGAAACTTATACCGTTAACAACCATCAGCACGTGTCCTTTAAAGGAGTGTTATAGTATCACGCAATTCTGAATAGCTCGCAAATCGCTTCCTAATTCCCCTTGTGTCAGCAGAGTTGCTTAACAAGCATTTTTATTTAGCTGGTCTATCTAGTGAAAGATAATGTTATGAGGAGCATTTGATGAGTAGGACAATTTATACACTATATGGACAATATACCCTAAGTATTTGTCCAAACCTGTTAATTGTTGATTGCAAGTGTTTCAATCGGGCGCCTTATCCCCAGTGAAGGGCAATCTTAATGCTTCGGCACAACAACTTTGTGACAACAGTTTTGGGAAGACCCTTTTCATTCCAACGTGACTATATCCCAGTGCACAAAGCAAGGACTATAAAGACATGGTTTAATGAGTTCGGTGTGGAAGAACTTGAATGGCCCTAACATAGAGCCCTGACTTCAACCCCATCGAGCACCTTTGGGATGAACAGGAACGGAGATTGCGAGCCAGGCTTTCTCGTCCAACATCAGTGCCTGACCTCATAAATACTTTACAGAATGAACAAATTCCCCAGACTAAAAATCTTGTGGACAGCCGTCCAAGAAGAGTGAAAGTTTAAAAGCTGGACCAATTCCGCATTGTATTTGGATACAATGTCATTTGCAGGTTTGGCCAAATATTTTTCTTGAAAAACACCAAGATGCATTTCTTATAATTTTAATTTTTTCTTAAATCAACTTGCCAAATGATTACATTTTGTTTTCATGTATTAAAAAGCATGGCATGTTTTTTTTATCGACTTACAGTTACATTAAATGCTGAACGTCCACAAAGCAAGTTTGTGCTTTCAGTAGTTTCAGTGTTAGAAAAGGCTATAAATAACGACTCTGTCATGTTCAAAGTTTTCTTTACAGGACATCTTAAAGTGCATCCAACATTCGAGTTTCTGTTAAATGTAACTGAGCTGTTACTATAGAAACTCAAAACATATTGCATTACAAATGCCTGTATACACCGGTAATTAACCTTGCAGTCTGCACAGACTGGGAGAGCATCTGTTATAGAAAATGTATTTATTAAAGCCCCTAATAAGACAGACATCACATTATAACGTTAATCCAACGGAAATAGAAAAAAACAAACAAAAAAAAAAACGAACGGCTGTTTCACCAAGGGAAATAAGACAGGGTGGATACTGGTTCGTCCCTTGTTTTTCAGCTGGGTGGTTCAATCTTTCTCTAATAAAAAAAAAAAAAACAAGGTACTTCATGAACTGATTTCCGAATCTGTCAAGGCCTGTCCTTAGAGCAGCGCAGCTTTTTATACCGACATCACCATAAATCCATGTCTTTGTCCGCACAATTAAACTGATGGATCAACTATTTATCCATTTCAAATGTCCTCATCTGCTCTAAATCCTGCTTTTGAACCTTCTTTTATTCCTTTTCAGTCTATGTGTGGGTGCTTGCCTTTTGCACATTAATCAGCTCAGCTATTGAGCCATAATAGAATACAAACACATCTTGAGTGTGTTATATTTCCTGGACATCTAAAAACAGTACAATTAGCCATACAAACATGACACTGGTAACCAAAGACACAAAACAAAGCTTAAACAATAGGTGTGGGCTGGCAGATCTTTTAATAAAAACTTTTTCACGAGAAAAGCAGAAGAGAAATTCCACACCGGTCACTAGCTGCAAGAAAAACAAAAAACGGTTCAAAGTGAGAATGCTGAAAATCTCCGGAGAGACTCCGGAGAGGGAGCAGTAAACTGAAGGAAGTTCCAGTAAGTCTCTCTTGGAACATAAAGCCAGTTTTAATGCAGATGCACACAAGGGCCAAAAATAGGAGTCAACAGGGACGGGAGTGAAGTAATAATTCTAGAGAAAGGGATAACATCCTGCGCAGCCTTTTAAATATGATTCGATTTCCTCATCTCGCTCTCACGGTGCACAGGAAGTCTTCGTGCAACGATTCTGCATATTGTAAATCTGCCTAGAGGACACATCACTCACAGACACCTTTATTTTGTTTCCTCGGTCCAGAACTCTCACGAGCCTGCCAACACTATGACCTGAAAGTACCTCTCTCTCACTTTAGCTCGCATGTTTCAGAACACAAAGTGCTAAAAGTTATTGTGTGTAATGAACTGTGCACGAGGCCAAGTTAAATCTGCCGGATCGGTTATTAATTAGTAGTAGTGTGCGAGATCTGATTTAGAAATCTGAAATGTGCACCGTTTTTAAAGTGTGTATGCGAGCTTAAACTTGAACGCTTCTTTCCTCCCAGGTTTCCAGCACTACAGAGCTGCTGATGATCGTGGTGGGTGATCATGGTGGGAAATTCACTCTCTGAAACTAAAGATCCCAAACTGCCCACTCATTTCCTCTGTGTCTGAACAGTAGAGACGAGACACAAGACTACATAAGGGGGTGGAAACTGGTGGGAGCTCTGTACTTTTCTGCAAATGCTTTAGTCATTGCTATTTCTCAAGATATTTCTATCACAAGATTGCTACTAACTAGTGAGGATAAAGAATGCTTCCTAAGGCGAGATGTGAAACAAACTGTTGCATCTTCTCAAACTGAGGCTCATGCTACATTACAGTGCAGCTTAACGCATTCTAAGGGTGTTTTAACAATTGGCACAAGTGATTTGTACCGTGACTAGGAATGATTGCTCGCCACTCCTATTTTTTTTGTTCTCCTTACTCGGGTACACTTGTGTATTTGTCAATCTCTGATACAGTCTAGTTCATTTGTGAGCCATTAATTAATAAGGAGAAGAAGAGAACGAGAACGTCAATCTCCGCACTATGCCTATGATGAGATTTCGGAGGCCCCTTTGAGGTCACGTGTTCAGGTACAACTGGTTTCCATATCTGATTTGATCCATACCCGAGTATACCGGACCATGTTCAAGACCACCTTTTCAAACGGATTTGGGTGCAGTTCCCGAGCTTGGAACGCTTGTGTTCTCGCTGAACCAGGCGCTGTGGACAACTGTTCTTTTAAACAATCCCAGGTCCTTGACGTGAAAATGCCCCAAAATGTGGGAAGATGCCCAGAAACTATTCGTTAAGTGAGAGCATCCCTCACACTAAGAGCAGGTAAATTATGTTCTCTTAAAGTCTTGATGCAAACCCTAGCCTACGTTTGGCTGTACCAATTGTTTACTCACTGTGCTTCATTGTCTTCAATGTTTTTGTCAGATTTTACTATGGTATACTGTAGTGTAATTACAAGCACTTCATAAGTGTCAAAGGCTTTTATTGACAATTACATTAAGTTTATGCAAAGAGTCAATATTTGCCCTTCTTTTTCCAACACCTCTGGAATTCACCCTGGCGTGCTGTCAATCCACTTCTGGGCCACATCCTGACTGATGGAAGCCCATTCTTGCATAATCAATACTTGGAATTTTGTCAGAATTTGTGGCTTTTTGTTTGTCCACCCGCCTCCTGAGGCTTGACCACAAGTTCTCAATGGGATTAAGGTCTGGGAGGTTTTCTGGCCATGGACCCAAAGTTTCGATGTTTTGTCCCCCAAATTCATCATACTGTTAAAGGCATTGTCACCTAACTGTTCTTGGATGGTTGTGAGAAGTTGTTCTTGGAAGATGGTTTGTACCATTCTTTATTCATCAATCTTCATTTTATAAATTTTTTAGCAAAATTGTGACTGAGTCCACTTCCTGGGCTGAGAAGCGACCCCACAGGTGAGTGGTTCTAAGATGCTTTACTGTTGGATGACACAGGACTGATGGTAATGCTCACCTTCATACATTTTGAGCAGAGCCGCAAAGAAGCCACTTCTCTCCAGGAAAAACATAAGGAACAGACTGATATTCTGCTAAAGGTACAGGGATTGGACTGCTGCGAACTGGAGTAAAGTCATTTTCTCTGATGATTCCCCAAGTACTCATGCCAACAGTAACGCATCCTGAGACCAGTGAGAAAGGAAACTTTTGGCCACAGCTGTATTGTATGTAAATATGCCACCCAAAAGTGGTTCAACGATTTCAAATTCAAGTGTACCTATTACGTAAAAAATATATAATTATTTTTAGACTTTTAGATGTGTCTCCCATCTTTAGATGCTTTTTTTTTTTGGATTGGTCAGGGCTCTCCATGTGTATGCCATAAATTAAACACGAAAAAAAGTTAATTAAAATAAATTCAACAGACAGAGTGCGAAAATGTTTGACTTGCTTTTCCAACGTACTAAGAATCTTAAATAGGATTACATGCTTCATTCAATGCATCACCAAGATTAGCCTGCATAATTAAAAAGTCAGTTGACGACTAATTTAGGGTAAGATATATTTTGTTTAATCCAGTAAAATTTATGATCTGTTTCGCACCCACAAAGAAAAAGCGACGAGATGATGGATTTTAAAGCAGTAAAAGTTGCTTCACATGCATGTGTTTCTGGTTTTGAAGCGAGGAACTGCTTACACTTCAGCTCCAAACGGTTGGCTTCAAGTCACCTTTCCTCTGCCAGAAAACTATTCCTAGAGGAGTTGGATGAAACTTGGACAAATTCATATTAGAAATATTAGATGTGCTGTTAAAGTTACTCCTCTACTTTCACTCCCTCATTCTCTCATAACCCTGGGTCTCTCCTTCCCTCAGACGCAGCCTCTTCTCTAACCAACTTCAACTATCCCTATTCGCATTTCCCGTGTGCCCTTATCCTATCGCTGTATCCTATCTTTTAAGACCTTTTAAAGTAGAAGAGAAAGAGTGAGAACGTGCAAGACCCAGACTGATAGATGGGTCATGTTCGGTGAGCTACATGATGTAATCCCATAACGTAGTCCTGGGAAGCATAACACGCTCTCATGGAGTATTAGGTGTGCGATGTGTGTTTCATGTTACAAGCATGAATGCACTTTAGTGGTATTTTGGATCGTGTAGTTAATTATTAGCAGTGAAGCAACCAGACAAGAATGTTTAAATAGACTTGATTATAGCCCTTTAAAATAAAAGCCAGCATGATGGAGAGAAGAATCGCGTGACTGAAGGCTCGTACTGCCTTATGCAGAAAGAAAAAGAGAGGTGAAACATCGCAGAGACTGTTTGTTGATGTCAGGATGTTTCGCGACCGGCACCAGCCGTCTGTCAGACGTCGCAAAGCAGCGGCGTGAACTAAATTGAATTAATTACGGCGAAGCCCGGGGAACGAGTCGGCTGTCGGGGAACGAAAAAGATGCCTACGTGGGGGAGGGAAAAACAAGGGATAGCAGGATGTGAAACAGATGAGGAGGGGGGCAAAAGAGGGAAATTGAAGGATGAAAACAGACAGATGAAACAAGAAGGAGGGAGGGAGAGACATCAGAGCGGAGGGCTTCGGGCTAGCTAGGCGTGTTCGGAGATCTGTGCCGTTTAATGCGGTAACGTGAACGGACAAACAAGAAAACGGCGCTGGTGTAACTAAAAAAAGGAGGCTAATTATAGACACAAAGCACAAAGGAAATGGAGCTAGCGTGTCATCAGGCGCGCAGAGTTTAGATGAAACAGAGAGGTTTGATATAAACTGACATATACTCACTGTAAAGTCTTTGTAAAACATCTACATGTTTATAAAGCAGCAGTTGCACCTTGCGGACAAGCACCAAGTTCAAAAGGGGTGTACAGTTACACTAAATTGTAATTCTGAGAAGATAAAGTACTGCCAGAACCCTGTGATGGACTGGGACCCCATCCAGGGTGTACTCCCCAAGTCTCCTGGGATAGCCCCCCACCACCCTGTATACAGCAGTATAGACAAGCTCAAGCTCAATTTTTCTACCACGGTAACATGCCGACAGTTACAGTTGTTTTAATTCATTTAATTAAAGCTAAATTTGACATCAATGGCGTTGACGTGGATGCCTCAAGGACTAAGTCGACCAGTTTTTCTTTTAAAAAATATTATACCAGTAAACTTCAAACTTTATCATGTTGCACGCCATGATATTGTTGGGTGTGGCTTGAACCAAGTTTTGTCTTCAGAGTTGCCTTAATTCTTAGTGGCATTGATATAACAAGATGCTGGAAACATTCCTTAGAGTTTCTGGTCCATATTGACATGATCGTATCACGCAGTTGCTGCAGATTTGTCGGCTACACATCCATGATCCGAATGTCCTGTTCCATCACATCCCAAAGGTGCTCTATTGGATTGAGATCCTGGTGACTGTGGAGGCCATTTCAGTACAATGACCTCATTGTCATGTTCAAGAAACCAATTTGAGATGATTTTAGCTTTGTGACTTGGCATGTTATCCTGATCATAAAGGGATGGACATGGTCAGCAACAATACTCGTGTTTTTTAAACGATGCTCAAATGGTACCAAGAGGCCCAAAGTGTGCCAAGAAGATATACCTCACACCATTACATCACCAGCAGCCTGAACCACTAATACACAGCAGGATGGATACGTTTCATGTTTACGCCAAATTCTGACAATACCATCCGAATATCGCAGCAGAAATCGAGACGCACCCGACCAGACCATGTTTTTGTACATATTTAGTGAGTCCATGTGAACTGTAGCCTCAGTTTCCAGTTCTAAGCTGACAGAGTTGGCCTGCTATAGTCCGTCTGCCTCAAGGTTCGACATGTTGTGCATTCAGAGATTCACTTCAGCAAACCTCGTGTAAGATGCAATTTGACTTAATGTTGCTTTTCTATCAGCTCAAACCAGTCTAGCCATTTTCCTCTGACCTCGGGCATCAACAAGGTATTTCCACCCAGAGAACTGCAGCTCACTGGATATTTTCTCTTTTTCAGATCATTCTCTGTAAACCCTAGAGATGGTCGAACGTGAAAATCCCAGTAGATCATCAGGTTCAGGAAATACTCAGACCTGCCTGGCTGTCATCAACTACCATGCTGTGTTCCAAATCACTTAAATCACCTTTCTTCCCCATTTTGATCCTGGGTTTGAGCTTCAGCAGACCATCCCTACCATGTCTGCATGCCAAAATGCATTGAGTTGCTGCCGTGTGATTGACCGATTAGATATTTGTATAAACGTGCAGTGGATCAGTGCAGTTTCCCTTACAGAAAGCATTACATGTATGTTCTTTTTATGTTGAAGAACACCGTTATCTGAACTGCACTGGAGACTAAAGTAATCAACACCAAATGACCAAATCGGATTTAAGCCCTATTGTTTAAAAATAACCCAACACTAAAGAAGAATCAGCTATATAGATTTATTTTATGAACCACCATATAATTTCTGCTTCCATCCAACATAATCCTAAGCTTACTAATAAGTATCAAAGTCCACAATTACAACAACTAGAGGACTGCCAAACTGTCCCCACTTTATCAGATTTCCCTTGTCTCCCATCAACATGCAGACATTGTTAGTCTATACAAATGAAGCAAAAGACTACGCAGACACTTCCTCATTCCGCTGCCACGGACGGCATTCAGAGAGCTGAATAAGGATCAGTGTTCTCTCGGCTCCGTCTCAGCCTTTCCTGCTGCCAAACAGCTTTCAGATCAGACAGAAACCTGAGAGACTCCAAATCCGTCCCGGTAGAGGTGACCTATCCGTCGTTCTCAGTGCTAAGGAAAGCCAAGAGGAGAAAACAAGACAGGTTGTGGTCTTCCAAGATGCAAAGTGGATGTCCGTAACAAGCCTCAAGTTATCCATTTCCACTTGCCGTAGTGCACAAAGGTCTTGAGCCGCTCCTTACTTCTTCATACTTTATTAAATTAAAATCCCTGACAAAGATCAAACTAAAGAAATGAGAACGAATTCTGAAAAGTGCTTAAAAGATATGACCTCAGCAGCGACCTCGTTTCCCCTCTCGTCCGTTCCAACCCCTCAGCATTCAGCCCCACCAGTATACTAATCCCCGGCCTGATCGTCTGTCATCATCTGCACCTGTTTCACTCTGGTTCATGTCTTAAGTTAGATGTTTTTATGCTTACATGATTCTTATGTCACTGTTTGGCTTAACAAACAAAAATAATTCCTCTGAAACCGCTTAGGCGCAGAGACTGGAATGAAAATGAGAGCCAAGAAAAGTTTTGGCGAACTATTCCTCAAGACTACATTAAAAGCACAAAAAAGTCTGACTCTCCGGCTCATTCGTCATTTCTTCATTTTGAATGGATCAAGACTTTTGCACAGTACTGTACACCATAGTGATGTATTATGGATGATGATTTTAATTGTTGAATTAATGACAGGGAGCAGTATCCTCCATCCTATAGACGTTCCTGTGCTGGAAAGCTCGCTGGCTGTTACAAAGCACCGGCACTAGGGACGTCATGCATAAACTATAAATAAATGTCTCTGCACAGAAAGATTTTTCTTGGTTAAATAACAAGCATTTTTTTTTAAAGGTGTTTTATTATTCACCATGAATTGTGTGGAGCGTCTTTCACTAAATGAAACGATAACATATAAGAACAAATGTATTACATAAAAATTGCAGCTGGAACTATACCACAGTTAAAGGAAATGAATCGGCACCTTCTGATTTGAAAATTGATGTGCAGCAAGGTTACAGAATGTCACTATGCCTGTCTCTCACATATCAGTGGGTCCAGAGGTACAGAGGCTGACTGTCATGCTGTCATTACTTCTATAACCTCGATTTCTTTGCGGGCAGCGAGGTTGAAAGCTGTCATCTATTTCTGATTTCCGGAGACTCTGGGAGCAGCATAGAGCAGACAGAAGGAACGAAACCGGTGCGGGTAAACACATCTGAACTGGCATTTCATTCCTTCTTTCACTCATGGTCTTTTGAGACAACACAGACATGAACACACCCTTCCGCCTTATAGGGGGATTTGTATCCTGCACAGACATGCGTTTTAAAAATCACGTTCCGTATCCGTGCCGAGTTAGCATCCATGATCCGGGATCCTAACCAGAGAGTTTATTGTTTTGTCTGCTAACGAAAAGTGTGACACTGTAATTAACACTGACCTGCTACTCCCCCTGACTTCAGCAAGAATACTATACTGCATCAAGTACAGGTTAAATAACACAATACAATAAAAAGGAGAATCGGTCTACGTGGAAATTGCTGTAATTTTCAGTCTAGGGAAAAAAAAATAAACAAGAAAGGTTCCTTATTCAAACAAAAAAAAAAAAAAAAATCATGCCTATTTTAAACACCCCGCTGTAGGGAGTCATGAATATTTAAACTCAAAAGTTATGAATATTCATAAGCAGACTCACCAAAAATGTTCTGCTATTCCTGAATGTCTTTAAAATACAGCTGTGGCAACATCAGGAATCTTTACGAGATGAAGTTGACGAGACAAATATGGAACTGTGTGGGTGGGTGCGTTTATAGGACCTGTGGGTAAATTGATCTTACTTCATCCTGACATTCAGCATATCTTATTCCAATTAATTAGCTAATGGCATTTTCAACAACAGGGGAAGCAAACTGGTGTTTCAGATCAGAAAAAAATCACCACTGGCTATGAAGACTTTGCTTTAGGAATGATTTTAAAAAAATGAGTATTTGGCCTATTGCAGGATATTCTGCACTTATTATGGGTTAAGTGTGGGTTTGTTTCAAACATTAGGTTACTGCAAATTGATGTGCCTTTTTACAAATAAATTAACAAAAAAAAATTAACAAATAATTAAAAAGTTAGCCAATGATGATTGGGCCCAAGCACCAGCGCCATCGCCACCTGGGTGCACCAAAAAGACAGTGGGCACATGCATTTAGAGGGGAGATATCAATTCCAATATGACAATTTTAGAATAAGGTGAATTGAACGTTTAGACCTCTGAAAAACCCCGAAGGCAAAAAAATAAATAAAAATCTGATGTCACCCAGGAAATTATTAGCCACCTTTTCGGCATAGGTTTAAAGCATCGTCACGGCTGAACTGTTTGAGATATCAAAAATCCCTTCGCAATTTTGCATCCTCAATGCCATGAGATCGCATTGGCCTGGTTTGGAGGCGAACATGTAAATCCCCTAGGAGGAGTACATCAAATTCCATTAGGTGCGTTTTGCAGGCAACCCAAAATAACTGACTTCCTGTTGACATGCACAGAGAAAGTTTCACACGTATACATGCAAGTGTGTATGAGCTATGCAGCAAAGTCTCGTGTGAAAGCCTTGTGCCACGCCCAGGGCCCAGCTGCTCAGGCATCCCACAGGCAGCAGATTTCAACTTGTGAGCTGATTTTAATGACTTTTTGAGCATGTTAAGTGCTTGGGCCCTGAGGTAACAAAAAAAAGAGATCGCCAATCATCGCTGTCTCTAAGCTCATTTAGAGGGAAGGGGGCACATATAATGTTCATTCAAACTGCTCTATGAGAGCCAAATGAAAAGATAGGGCCGAGTCATGTCTTTCATCCTCACCAGTTGGTCGAGGTCATATGATAGCACAGATCAGGCTTGTGGTTATGAACTGGCAGGTGAAAATGTGGGGGGAAAACCCAAAAATGTTAAAGACTGGGGAAACAGTTAAAGGATGCTTATCCTTACCTTTTTATAAACTATATCTAAGTTTATCTAAATACCTATATCTCAGACACAACATTTATATATATAAATGACTTGTTCTCGTGTTTGTGAAATCCTTCAGAGTGTAATTCTTTGTACTCTTCTTATATGATGATGCAAAAGCGTGCAAGTCATCCACGTCTGTTTTTCCTTTTCACTCACCTGGGAGGGGGCGCTTGAAGACAAACCCCCGCTAAGCTCTCCGATGCGCGCCGCCGCTGTAGGGTTCGAGGAGCTGATCAGCACGGGGCCGCTGATCTCCATGGAGTGGCGCTGTGGCGGCGGGGCCAGGCAAGGCTTATGGGACATGGTCAGTGAGGTGAACGAGTGGCGCTTCTTGCTGTTCTTTTTCTCGCCTGGTGCTTTGTGTGAGCCGTTGGTTTGAGGGCCTGAGGAGCATGAGGAAGAGGAGGACGTGCCCTCGGCGGAGTCGTCTGGCACCTTGTCGAGCTCGATGAGCTGCCGTGCAGCCGAGTTAAACTGGAAAACGAAGAGAAGGCAGATATTCAGAATGTTAGAGAGCAATTTGCGCAATGTGTGAAGCCTATTGTCGGGATAAAGACGTGAGAAGATACAAGGATGACACGATGAGAAGCGGAAGCGAAAGCAGGGGAGTGGGTAGAAAAAGAAAACCAGCCATGTATTACTGTCACTTAGGAGCAGCTCCGCTTAACGAATAGAGTAGTAAAAGTAAAGTAGAAACACTTTCGCTTAGTGGTAACAGGGCTCTGTTCCATTCACATACACACAACACCCAAGCAGCAAACTCTACACCGCTACATAAAAGCAGCCAACCAGATGTGGAACTGGTTGTGCACCAAGTCGAGTTCAGCTGCATATCCTGGAGCACATGCTAATCGAGTCAAGCTTATACATGTAAAGACATTAAAAGGCAATGTTGATGTTAAAGGCGTGTGTGCATTAGCCATAAAACTTTTTCTGCTCAGCAAATACCTATGCATTCTATTATTGTGTGTGTGTGTGTGTAAAGGGTGGAAATCAGCCAAGGCCTATTGATATACGATAGTAGATTAGATATTGGTTATATTCCCAATAGTTTCTGGATGGAAAAAAGTGCATCCTTTTGTTTAACCCTCAAAAACAAAGGGCAAAAAAATATATAAATGTGGGTGTATCCTACAAAAAGACAACAGTGCAAGAACAACAGGAGGAATTTAAGTCTATGCATTATCTTTTCATTCGCCAGACCTGCGTATGACAGGGTTAGAACAGAAATGTCAGAAAGAATGATGATACAAAAGAACTTGGA
Organism: Clarias gariepinus; assembly: GCF_024256425.1. Taxonomy (NCBI): domain Eukaryota; kingdom Metazoa; phylum Chordata; class Actinopteri; order Siluriformes; family Clariidae; genus Clarias; species Clarias gariepinus. The sequence continues at coordinate 40,358,040 of NC_071101.1, read as the reverse complement.
GGCAGTCCTGAAAGCGAAGGAGAATATTTTTCAGATGAGTTTTTCTCCCCCTCTTTATGCAACACTTCTCCTTTGGTCATTTCTTAAATGTAACATCTGTAAAACATTGTCTTGCTGGGTGCAAATAACTTCTTAGGGTACGCAAACTTTTGCAGCCATGCATCTTTGTTTCTGTAGTGAATTAAACTGCTTTAATTTAATGATCATCATTCTTACGGATTGCATTCATGTACACACTCCAGACAGTCACGTCATCACCCATTAACAGGCACACAGAGGAACACAGAAACAGCACGAGTGCCAGAAACAGCTATGCGCCCCCTACACCCCCCTTCTGTCACTCTCTTTCATACAGCCGTGTTCGTGTCTTTTCTGATGTCAGCCGAGTCTGATATTACACGCACAAAAGCGCTCGCTTGTTTTTGGAAACAAGCCGGCACAATGAAAATAGCTATGGCTTTTGTGATCCTTGTCCCTCCGCCCCCTGTTTCCCCTACTTTTATTTCTCTATTTGCATGCGAGTGTCACTGCTGAAGATCTGTGCGCGCGACAGGAGCTATTTTGGATTGTTCTGAAGTTTATTTTAGGGCCCAGGTTAATGACGGAGAGACACATGCTAGACAGCATGAAGATGTGAGTTTTGGGAGAAGAGTGTAACCATTCTGTTATTAAAAGAGTGAGCGAATGGTTCAGTATGTGAAAGAGTGCTCAGCTGTCTGATGGACTACTTGACCTATTGATTTTCTACCTAAAAGACTGGTTTACTGCCTGAAATAATGAGTGCATGAGTAACTGACTGCAAGATTGATTGAGTGAGTGAGCTAGTGAGCCAGCAAGTGCCATAGTGAGTGAGTGAGTGAGTGAGTGAGTGACTGGTGACTGTCTGTGAGTAAGTAAGTGACTGACTAATTTTATGACAGTGAATTCCCAGACTCACGGACAGTCGGGCCAGCCAGTCGCCCGCTCACTCACAGGAGGTCGGGCCAGCCAGTCGCCCGCTCACTCACAGACAGTCGGGCCAGCCAGTCGCCCGCTCACTCACAGACAGTCGGGCCAGCCAGTCGCCCGCTCACTCACAGACAGTCGGGCCAGCCAGTCGCCCGCTCACTCACAGACAGTCGGGCCAGCCAGTCGCCCGCTCACTCACAGACAGTCGGGCCAGCCAGTCGCCCGCTCACTCACAGACAGTCGGGCCAGCCAGTCGCCCGCTCACTCACAGACAGTCGGGCCAGCCAGTCGCCCGCTCACTCACAGACAGTCGGGCCAGCCAGTCGCCCGCTCACTCACAGACAGTCAGTCAGTCACGCACTAACAGTCACTCACAGACAGTCGGGCCAGCCAGTCACCTGCTCACTCACAGACAGTCAGCTAGTCGCCCCCTCTCAGTCGCCCGCTTAATCACAGACAGTCAGTCAGTCAGTCGCCTGCTTAATCACAGACAGTCGGGCCAGTCAGTCAGTCAGTCAGGCAGTCGCCCCCTCTCAGTCGCAGACAGTCAGCTGGTCGCCCCCTCTCAGTCGCCCGCGTAATCACAGACAGTCAGTCAGTCACGCTCTAACAGTCACTCACAGAGAGCAACTGACTTAACAAGAGATTGAGTGACTGTCCAAATGAGTGACCACCTGCCTGGATCAAAGAATGACTACCGAAGTAAGTAACTAACTGTCTATATTCCTAAGAGAGCGAGGGAGTGAAGACTGCTCAAGAAACTGACTGACCCTCTGAGTGAGTGAATGAGTGAGAACCCGAGTAACTGACAGATTGGCTGACTAACTGAGTGATCTAACTGAGCATGATAATTTTAGCACAATGGTGGAAGAACAACTGGTGTGATGTGTGTATCAGAAGATCGAGTAATGATCTTGTAAGGGTATGAGCATGACATTTTTAGAGCGAGCAGTGACAGAAGTACTGAGGACTGTTTAGAAACTTTATATATCAATAGAGTGGTGAGGATGTGAGCGTGTGATGAGCAGAGTGATGACACGAAATGAGTGTCTGTGCACGTGAGGATCTGTGAGGTCACGCCTCAGCTCACACAACAGGCTCACCAGCTGTTCCATTCAAGCCCATGGGGCTACTTCGCATCAGTCATTAGCAAAGTGACTGGTGTTTTGCAACGGAAGGTTGTCACGCATCTCTATTCAGAAGGCCGGTTTTAGAGCTCTGCCATTCAGGGGGCTTCACTGACATCATGGACTGTTAAAAAAAAAAAAAAAAAAAAAAGAGCTGAATAATTGGCCATGCTGGCAGTTATTGAAGCTGATGATGGAAATGTCTTTCTGAATGCTTGGGGCTTTCAAAGAGACTGTCTATACAGTCACAGATGTGTCTACTGAAATCGCAAATGAAAGATGATTATAGTAGCATGTCCAAGAAACATGTGCTCGATGTTCTTTTTTTATTATAAAGCCACCTGATTTTCTCTTAAATTTAGTCAATAGAAAAATCACACTAGTTTCCAACCATCAGCTAAATTGATGAATGTAAGCACGCACTTCCATCGCTTTTTGCCCAAAGGGGAGGGAAAAGTGACGCCTTGCATAACACCCAAGGTTACAGAGACCCAAGATGCCAGATGGCCAACGTTTCCACCCGAAAAACAGAGCCAGTTATTCCCTTCGGTACTCGTGGTCATGGTCAGCTCTGGGATTGTTATGAAATACCTCTTCCAATGTTCCAGTGTTAGGTCACTGTTAAGGGGCAGGGGGGTTTGCTCGAGCCATTTCCTGCTGTCGCTTGACTTAAAAGTTATTTTTAAGATACTAACAGGAACCAAACAGTACAGAAACCGTTTAAATACAGAACTGAACAGTTTTGTAAAACTTGGCAATGCTTTCTTAACTGGAACAATGGAACCCATCAGCATGTGGCTTACCTCTACATAGGATATGGGGAAGATGCCGATCTTATCTCCCAGCATTCCCTCAGCCCAGTTTTGATCCACACGTCGAATTACTGTCAGAATGTCATCCTGAAAAGCAGGGAAATTACACCAGAAGGATAATTAGTTTAAAATTATGATAATTATTAATGAAGATGAAAATTTTGTTTTTTTTTTTTCCCGCGATTTTCTCCCTAATTTCGTCGTGTACAATTCCTCCCTGTCACTAGGGGGCTCCACATTAAGACTACTTCTACCACTCAGTCGGGAGGGCCGAAGACCATCATGTGTTTCCTCTAAACTACGTGAAGCCAACCACATCTTTTCGAACTGCTCGTTCACGCACCGTTGGGCGGTGTAACACACTCGGAGGACAGAGCTATCCGCTTCTTCCATGTTCGTGAGCTCACAGATGCCCCTGATTGGCTGTAGAGTCGTGATTAATGTGAGTGCACCAAGTCTCTCTCATCCCTCCCCTCTGAGAGAGCTCGGCCAATCAGCTCTCTCTAGACCTCCAGCTGCGAGAGTTTACAGCATCACCTGGGAATCGAACCAGCGATCTCCGGATGATAGGGCGAGCACTTTACCGCTGCGCCACTCGGAGGCCAAAATAATAATTCTTTGCATAAACCTGTTAAAGTACAATGTCACACAAGTTCCTCACCTTTGAGAAGGGAAGGCAGTCCTTGTCAGCCTCCTTGTCCTTCAGCTCGAAATCGTACAGGGCCTTGCACTGAGGTGGTGGCTGTGGGAGTGGCTTGATCACCTGAACGAAGCTGGCCGGGAAGAAGCCGTGCACTCCGCCCACTTCGCCATGATACCAGTTCTCGTCCACCTGCCGGCGCAGGATGATGATGTCACCCTTGCCGAACTTGAGGTCACCGGGTTCCTTGCCGTCGTAGTTGTACAAGGCCTTGGCGCACGGGAGCTGGGGTACGCCCTGCAACGAGATGAAGACTTGCTTTAGTACCATTTAAACAAAGGCGTGCTTATCCTTAAAATAAGGGAAAAACAGTGAGAAAGTGTAGAAGAGCATGCGTATGAGGGGTCTGTGTAAAATACCCATGGTGTCCATACTCCTATTATACACTCTTTACTGAAGGTTTTTTAACTGCTAACAAAGAGCCATTAACTGCAATCTACACAGCCAATGACTCTCTGGAATCAAGCAAAAAGCAGTGGGATAAATCTCTGCCTTGCTCCAAAAGACACACACACACACTTAATGCCAGCACTGATTTGTCTGACTGACTGCTTGCATTGCCTTGCATTTCAGCCCCATCTGTGTTGCTTCACTCACTGACAAGCCTGTTGTCCAGCAGTCCCAGAATGCTCCGGGGTTCGCCCAAGGATCCACAATACTGCGGGCCGAGACCCATTTATCAGTGTGTGAAGAGCTTTGTGGTGCTGGCCCAGTCGTCTGGAACCAGTCAAAGCTCCATTCAGTAGTGACAATGATCCACAGGCAGGGGGAAGGGAGCTCGAGTGCTTCCCCCACCACAAACTTCCTCCTCTCTGCTTCAAACACAGAGAGAATCCTAAACATCTCAGCACACACTCTCCGTGCTTGAGAGAGAGAAAGAGAGAGGGTTTGCATAGAGAAGGTTGGCACGACTGTACTGTTTACGACTAATGACCCACAGACATGGACGTACACACTAGAGGATTAGCACACCCTCGCTGCCATTTACGTGCCACAAAAAGGGGAGAAAACGCCAAGCATGCATACATTCATTTACTCAAACGTTCTGCAAATTTTAAACAGATTTCGCTAAAAGTTGGCAAACGGAAAACGTGAATTATGTTTCATGATCATCCGTGCGGTCCCAGATCACACTAGAGACAGAGAAGCAGATGAAGTGTCAGGGCTGAGAGCAACACTGTGCCAATCATTACCATTTTGTCTTCTGTCCATCAAACCAGAAGGGGGGAAAAAATGGTTCTTACCAGCCTATTTATTTCCAAATCCCAAAAGCTATACATAACTGTATATGTGTATATATATATAAAACTGGTATATATGTATACATGACACCATGGTGTATTAATAACTAATCAATTAATTATACAATTGAGTTAAATTACATAAGTAGAATTTTGACAATGTAGAATCAAGAAGATATTAAGTATAGTGTGTCTAGACATACTAAACTTACATATCTGGAAAATATGCATATACATCCAGGATATAGCAAGCATCCATCAGATACAAACATCCCTCTGTCTGCTCATAAGTCAAAGCATCACTAGTCAATCATGAGCATCCCTCAGCTCATGTATGAGGAAGATGGCAGACGGCACTTTGCTCAAAGTCTATTATGAAGCCCTGTGATGCAGCATGTTTGATAGGAAGAAGTTGAAAACATCCAAAAGTAAACACTACAGGGGCGTTCAAGTCAAACCAGGACTTCCTTCAAACACATTACGGTGATTACGGAGACACATTTCCACATGTTCGGACTGTTAAAGGAGTTCCTGGGAGGCCAGTGTTTCAGACATGATGAAGCAAGCAGTCTGATCATGGCTTCGGTGTACTAAGAAAACTTTCTACCTAGATGGTATCCATGCACTAGTGAAACGCTGGGATAAGTGCATAAGTGTAGCAGGGGATTATATAGAGATAGAAAGTGAGTTGGGACTCATAACTGTGTTCTGTTATTCTGCACAAGCTAAAGGACCGGTGTGACTTGAACATCCCTCAAATATATATTCCACTAAACAGTATTGTTAAACATGAAAACTACAGAAACAAGCACTTGATCATAATTGCTATGGCAACTTTTCAACATTTGCTTAGAAACAAGTTGTTGAAAAATCCTTTGATGGATAGACAGTGAATTAGACTTGAATGCAAAAACAACCCTGGAAAAAAAAAAAAAAAAAGCACAAGATCTCGTTGGATCAAGATAAAAAATTAATCAGATATCCACCTAAGATCCAATTTTGTGCAAGCAGTGTTTTTTTTTCCGTTCTTTTATTGGGGGGAATTTTCAGCCAGAGTGGTACAAGGACTTTGATAACAAACCCAAAGCTCACGGTCCAATGCCCATGTTTAATCCCTCTGTGCTTCTCGTTTTCTTTTCCCCCCTCAATGTTCCTCGCCTTTCTTCCTTCCCCTCCATGGGCCTCTTACAGAACCAGCTGTCAGCACATTTACAGACAGAGCCACTTCTGCCAGGAAGAAGGAAGACGGGAAACCATCTAATGAAAGAATGAAGCTGGGGTGGTCTCTCTCTCTCTCTCGTGCACATGTTTTTTTGTTTTTTTTTTGCATTTTTTTATTTTTTTTGGTTTGAGTGTCAGGTGCACCGTCGTACAGGAACTGGAGGAACATAAAAGGATTGCCTTTCCGAGTAATAACCTTGTGTGTGTTTGAGCGCACGTCAGAAATAATCCCACTTGTGTTTCCAATCATGACATACCGCATGAGCTCAAGGTGCGTTCTATCGACTCTGGTTCTGAACTAAAACACTACATCTCACTGACCCGTACTCAGTCTTTCACCCATAGTGAACGTGGTGTGTTATTCTAAGCATATCCTGTGATGAATCATGTTTTTTTTTTAATGAATAAAAAGGTGCATTACTCCATCTTCTTGCCTAAAAAAAACACAAACGGTCCTGCCTGAGCTCAGGCTTTCTCGGCCTGTTTTCTGTCTTTCAGCACCTGTTGAGGTCTGGGTTATGGTTGTAAAACATAAAAAAGGAGGGAGCAGATAAGGTGCTCAAAAGTGGCATAACTTTCTGTCTTATTAAACCAACATTAGTCCTGAGTTTAAGTGGTCATTTTCTAGGAAAAGCACTGCTGAGACATAATCGACTTCAGATCAGATCCTAATCAGACTGCACTTCATTGTTGAGTATTTTCCGAAAACTGCACATTTTTCAATCCTCGCCCTTTTTCTTTTTTTCACCAATTTAGTCATATCCACTACTATTAGATGACTACTAATAGCGGCAAAGGCGAAGACAACCACGTGTTTTCATTTCGAACCATTGGGAGCGGCGTAACACACTGAGAAAAGACAGCGCTGCTATCCGTCCCTTCCGCTTGCAAGAGCTCATAGACGTCTGTGATTGGCTGTAGAGCCATGATTGACTTAAGAGCGCCATGTGCCTTCCATCCCTCCCCTCTGAGAGAGCTCATGGAATCGGCTCTTTCTAGTCTCCCAGCTGCGGTAGGCTACAGCATCACCAATAATACGAACATGGAATCCCTAGTTGATAAGGCGATCAAACCGACCACTGCACAACTCGATCTCAATCTTCGATAAATAAAACCACGTATACGCCTTCAGACGTTCTTCTTTCGTCACGTTGCGTGTTCTGTCGCAGTCCTGAGAGACTCTTGTGCCATTTTGCGGGCACCTCGGCCTCACAGGGTGCCAGGTAATCCGTCAGATAGAATCTGTGGTAGCGTCAAACGTAATTAGTGCTTGCAGAGATGCGACAAGGAACACGGCTCCTCCCCAAGCGTCAACCTGATGTCGACAGGATGATGAGTAGATGAGAGAGCAGGTTAGGGTTAGAAACTGAAGAATCTTAAATCCTAAAGAGACCCGTAAGCTCGTTTCCAATTTTCTATTTCTGTTCGGAAAATAAACTCTGCAGATTAACTAACAATGTTTAGACAGTTGATTTGTTGCAACTTGTATAACAGTACATCTATTACAGATGTTCCTTCTGCACATACACTTCCGCCTGGTCTGAGCTGATGATAGTTATCATATGTTATTCCAAATATAGAGCGCAAAGCGTTTATTCCAGAGGCAACGCGGAGGAAGTTGAAATCTCTCCTGTGACATGTTTGGGGATAATGATATGTTGTCCAGACCGACGCCTGGAACTCATTACAATCACAGGAACGGCTTCCAACACGGTGCACTTTCAGGTATATAATCTCTAGCTTTCGCAACCAGAGTGCAGCTGAGCACATTCTGGACGCGTTGCGTCACCAGCCTCGTTGTTGGACTTATCTTAACCCTTGCTTTGATTTGTTGCTCCAGGCTTGAACATTTTTACTCCGTCCAGTAAATTAATTTCAAGCTTTTTTGGCGGTTAAAAAAAAACCTTCTCTACAGGATGCATGCATGCGACCGTTAATAGTTGGTGTGTAGGGTACAGATACAGATATACGTTTTTAAGCGTTTTTAAATCTTTTCGTCAGATCAGATAGTGTTCTAAAGTATAATTAAAGCATTCCATAAGCATTCCATAAGTGTCAAAAGGTTTTATTGACAATTACACCAACTTTAAGGAGAGTGTCAGTATTTGCAGTGTTGATCCTTCTTTTCCAAGACCCCTGCTATTCACTCAGGCATGCTGTCAATCAACTTCTGGGCCACATCCTGACTGGTGGCAGCCTACTCTTGCATCATTAATACTTGCCATTTTCTTAATCCTGTAAAATATAGATTACACAATATCTCTGTGTAATGTTCTGTCTATGGAAAATGGTTACAATAGCAACGGCTCGCTTGTTTTTGCGGCTAGTTAGTCTGCATTAATGCATTTAAATCGCTGATCATCCAAGGCCAAAAAAAAAAAAAAAAGGGGGTCACAATTTCAGACAGGTCAAATTATTGCTCTGCATCAAACAAAGAAACAACTAAAGAGAAGAAATGACTGAAACTGGATTAAAAAACCCCCAAAGCCTGGAAGTAAAGGATCTCAGCCATCACCACCTTTATGAGAAAAAAAAAAACAGTTAAACACTTTGGTGAAGTTGTAATCAGAGATGAGAACCCTCAGGATTGGGACTAAAAAGCTGTGTCCATGAAAAAAAGAAGGCTTCAAATCCTGGAGAGCATAAAGATTGGACTGTAGAGCGAAAGATCTGATGAGTCCAGACTGAGTCTATTCCAGAGTGATGGGTAAGAAGGGAAGAACATAAAGCGATGCACCCATCATGCATAGTGTCCACTGTACAAGCCTCTGGAAGCAGGGTTATGATCTGGGGTTACTTCAGTTGGTCAGGTCTAGACTCACCAACGTCATGTGGCAAAAAAAAGAAAGGAAAAAAAAGTCACATGTATTTATGATGGCATTGGGATATTTCAGAACTCAAATTGTGAACGAGTGGTTTTGGGACTATGAGGAATGATTTTCACTCATGAACTGGACACCACATTGTGTGCTGTAATCAAAATGTAGGGGAAGGTACTACCTTCTTTTTATTGGCTATACAATACAGTGTATAGTGTTTTTCAGGCATCACTTTTGTGACAGAGACTTGGAAAGTTACTTTCTTGAAAAAAAAAAAAAAAGGGATATCGTTCTGTAGTTTAATCTGTCTGACGAAGTTGGCTTGCTAATTAGCAGGCATTGGTGATCTGTGCACTTCCGTAGAACTAACTTGACTGTTCCACTGCCACTAGCAATTACGCCTCAATGAAGTATACCGTGACAATTATTTAATGTAAATCTCTGTACACAGTAGCTAATGGCTATTAAAAGCTGAGGTGAATGTTTTGTTTTGTCTGCGGGGGGTTGGTGTGTGGTGGTGAGGGGGAGGGGGATGTTTCCACAGGCAGTAAAGAGTAGCAGTGTTTTCACAGGCAACTCTTTGTTCTAAATCTCCGCAGTCTATCAGCGTTTATTAGGTGCTGTTATTGAGGGTGTGGGGAGGAAACTAGACAGCGGATTGCCTTAATCCCCCACCCTTTCAGCCCTCAAGGGTTTCCAGTCAGAGATTAGCACTGTGCGTGCACATACACACACCGGCAAGTGGCTCAGGAGGCAATTCTCCCAAGCACATTTTGTGTTTTGTTTACTGATCCCTGCTCCAAATCGGGGGGTTGACTGCTCATGACACAGCATTGCGGTGCGCAGGCGGTCCGGTGCCGCCATGTTGTTCTGATTACAATCCCATTAGCTGAAATGGGCTCCTTATGACCTTGTTTGCAGCTAGTGGGGAGCACAGCCGGCCCATATCTCACACCTCGCTCCCATCTGGTCCTGCGTCGCCTCCTCCCACCTAGCCACCTTTCCCCAGGAGCAATTAGTCCGAAGCGAGCGCCTCTACACATACGCTGCCTCGCTTTATCGCCTCTTTAAGCACCCTCGTGAGAATCCGTCGACTAACTGGCTTGAAATATAGTCTGAAATTAAACGGTCCGGCCGTAAAGCCGAGTCCTCACCCATGCAGCAGGTCACAAAGTAGGTGGCGGAGACAGAACAGTTCAGGTAGAAGCAGATACTATTTCAGCTTAACACTGCACTTCCTGGACTTTCAGCTTGTTTGTTCAAGCAGAACTTGAACCTTTCCCCACCTGGTGTTCATGCCTTTCCACTTTTTTGTAACGGTTACAATCCACGTGTTGGGTCTCTTAAGATCATATTATTATTACTACTTCAGGTAACAAAAATGTATTATAATTAATTAAAATGATCAGGCAGGATAAAACAATGCTACAGAAAAACAATTAACGACTAGTTAAAGTAAATGTTTAGTATTAGTGTCAAGAAACACTATAATCCTTTTCCATTACAGGATTTCGCCAACAAATTTACGGTTTATCGATTAAGAAAGACATAAAAACTTTTTATCCATTTAGTAGCTTAGTGGTTAGCACTGTCACCTTGCACCTCCAAGATGTGGGTTCGATTCCCGCTTCGGGTCTCTGTGTGCATGGAGTTTGCATGTGCTTGGTGGGTTTTCTCCATTCTTCCCACAATCCAAGGATATGCAGGTTAGGCTTACTGGTGTTCCCAAATTGTCCATAGTGTGTTAACGCACATGTGAATGTTGACTGGAGGTCAATAATACATAAATACCCTGGTAAATCACCCATTGGCCTCCACGGTTCCTAGTTGGCCTACAAAGGTTCCTAGATGGACGGATGGTTCCATTTATTGTTTGTTTTTTACTGGAAATCTGAGAAGTGCTGACACTGGAGACTCCTTCCATAAAAGTTAAACAAACATATACTTAAAGAACGGTTCACTAAATAAGTGCCAGTGTCAGAGTCAGAAAGTGAGCAGAACCAAATACAACAAGGAAGGAGAGTAGGAGGAGTAAAATAGGAACACACTCACACACTCACGACCAGCTGTCTGGACAACAGATGTGGGTCTGGATCAGGATCACACACCAACCTGATCCTTCCAGTTCACTTGACTTCAACCTCTCCTTTGCCTCATACCTCCACCCTCTACACACAGTTCTAGTCAACTTCTATAAAGCAAAATCAGGCCTGGATGATGTTAGCCAACACACACACACACACAACTATGGTATTTATTAATCCAGCACACGCCCCTTGCACAATCCTCATTACAGCACACCTGCTCCACAGTCATCGGCCACTGACCTCTATAAATTCTGTTCTCTCCATGTGCTCAGCCTTCGCGCATTAAACCGTAATTTGGGGACTCGTGGGAATCGCAGCCATTTAGCCTGATCGAGACAAGCTGCCTGGCAGCGGCCTGCAGGGGCTCGTGGGAGCCGGAGTCCTTGCGTGTGATCAAAGCTGCCCAGGCCTGAAAGTGTGGACAGATGAGCCATGAGGCGGCCATGTGTACATAGAGACCGAGAAAACCTGGGGATGAGACTGGAGTTCGCTTTCTTGAAGGCGAGGCCGGCGTGTCTCGGAGCTTCACCGAGCCAAACCGTGACCATGTGGAGGTGTGAAGGCATTTGGTACGCTATACATTAGTCATCAAAAAGAGTGTTTTAGCAAGGAGGGAGTTTCAAGTTTATGGGAGAATTACCGAATGGTACAAGAGAGCATGTGGTATTCATAAAACCGACTCTGAAGAGTGTGTGTGTGGTTTGTTGAGCTGAGAACATAGCAAAAAAAAAAAAGGAAAGTGTGCATCCAGCCTTATAAATGTAGAGTTAATGCGGCTCATTAGTTCTCAAGACCCGGTGTGTGTGTGTGTGTGTGGGATGTTGCATACTTTTTTTTTTTGGTGCAAAACTTTTCAAAAAAGTAAAAAATGTGAGTGAGAGTACACCTTCATGGCTGGGTTTTGGTCAGCAGTTTATATCTTTTCTTGTGTGTGTGTGTGTGTGTGTGTCTTTTTCACCGTCTCTCCCTCTCTTTTCCTATGCATCTCTCTTTATTTTCTGCTCGTCTCTCTCTATGTGCATCCTCCTCCATGTCTTGTTCCCTTGTTACCCCTTCTTTGACAGATCTCCTTTTCTCTCTTTTCCTCTCCCTTCATGTCCCTCTTTCCCAACAGACAGCAGATCTCCGCCCCAGAAGACATCAAGACAGCGCTATAAAGCTGTACGATGTAAAAGTTTCTTCGTCCTCTTGCTCCTTAGAAACTCGTGACTCAGCAGCAGCTGCATCTGCAACAAGCTCTAATTTCGTTTCCACTCCTCGGCTTCTCCCATCTCCGCTTCTAAACACCTCTTTATCCATCCCCTCCGTATGAGGATCAGGTGCTCAACAACGCTTCACTCCTTCTATCCGGCTTTTTAAACTTTCTATCCATCAATTTCTGCTCGGAGAAAAAGAGATCAGTGGGATCAGGATGACATCATGGTCAAAATATTACAAACTTCATCCACACTGGGAAAAAAAAAAAATGAAAAAAAAAAAAGAATGATTAGGGAATCAAAAAGAGTCATGTCGCATGGCCGAGCCGAGTCAAATGAGCCGACTCAGTTCTACCTTTTTGGCTTTTTACGCTGGATGCGCTTCCTGGCGAAACGCTCCCGTTTTATCCAGGCTTGGGACTGGCACTGCATCCGCTGGCTGGGGTTTAGGGCATTGGGTGGGAATCAAACTCAGGCTTTCCGTGCGGTAGGAAAAAAACCTACCACTGAGCCACATATGCATCTTCTATTAATATTAAAGTGTTAAAATATAAGAACTATTTTTTTAGATTTTTTTAACTCCCTTTATTAAGAGCAGCAGTGCATTCTGGGTCTGGTGTGTACTCGGTGACCAGCTGGAGAGTTGAAGTCTTGACGGTTAGGTGTGAGATTTCACTCAGTCGCATTACATCAGTTGCATCAGCTGGGAAACATATTCATGTGCACTCTGAGACACGCAGGCGGTCTTCCTCGTGTCCGCTCTGGAGTCGTGTCTCTCCTCTAGTCAAGAGTCAAGACCACCGTCGTACCCAAGCAGCATTTAATCCCAGGTTGGTCTAGAAATAGCAGGAGCCATGCGCACAGGTTCAAGACTGACATCAGCATGAACCAGTCTAGATTCATCACTGAGCTACACAATGAGTTATTTTGTTTTTGAGCTTTATATAGGGGCCATGCAAAGGTGTTATGCAGATTGGAGAATCCTGGTGGCGACATCTCGAAAGGACCAGCTGAAAGATTAACTCCAATATTAATTGAATAATGGCTCAATTATATCAAATAATCTATCTGAGTTTGGAAGGAGTCTCCAGTTTTAGTGCTTTTTAAAAGTCAAAGAACTACTCAAATTCATGATGGTTCAGGACTGGGGGCTTGGCGGTTCATCAGCGGGTCTCACTTAGGGTGCTTCCACATCTTAGTTCATTTGCTCCGGTCTGTCACTTGAGTTTACAAACTTAAAGCATTTTCCCCTACATGGGAACGATACATTCAGGATGGAGGTTAACCTACCATCCATCCATCTAGGAACCTCTTTAGTCCAACCAGTGAACATCATTGTATTTATCCCCATTTTGGGACCATGGTAGGACCTCTGGTCAACATTCACACATTATGGGCAATTTGGGAACGCCAATTAGCCTAACCCTAATCTGCCGTGGGAGGAAAGCGGAGGGGCCAGGACCCTGGAGGTGCAAGGCCACAGTGTTACCCACTATGCCATCAGGTTAACCTATGCTCACCTTGGTACATCGCATTGCTTGTATTTCCCACTGTAGGCAAAACATACAGTTTGAAAGTGAAGCAGCTGGAAAACAACTGTGTTAATCCACCGAAGTGGCCAAAAGTTCATACCAAGGCAAAACAGGGGTTAGCGGGCATTAACCCAACTGAACCATGTATATCGGTCCTGGTTTGCTTTGGAATGCTTTCTCTCCAGGAAGACTACACTTTATTGCTGGTCTCAGGACAGTTGTTTTCGGTCTGCACCATTAGTGGGGGTGTACGAGAAGAGATGACTGACTAGCTAGACTCTGGTTTCTGTGCTCTAGTTCGTTTCTGTTGGTATCTTTAGACTTGATATAAAGATGTTTTCCAAACGAACGCCAGAGAATTTCTGTAAGAACATCTGCCAAATGCTATAAATGCAAATGAGAACACCATGTGTGACCAAGATGATTCACTGTGGAGTCTTAACTGCTCTATTTACCCTTTAATTTCAAATTTAAAAGACACAGAATATGATGTCTCAATTTTTAGTACAGCAACATACACTCTCACCCACTCACTCATCATCTATACCACTTAAACCTGTACGCAGGGGGGCCGGGAGGCTATCCCAGAAGACTTGGGGCATGAGAAGGGGTACACCCTCGACAGAGTGCCAATCCATCACAGTGCACAAACACACACACACTAACACGCTCTTTCACACACTAAGGGCAATTAATTAGGGGAACGCCAATTAGCCTTAGCAAGTTCCATGCACACAGACTCAAGGCGGGAATCGATCGAACCCCGGAGGTGCAAGACGACAGTGCTAGCAACATACACACTTACGTATGGGTCTTAACTGAAACTTTTATCAGATCACGAAGCTAGATGTGTTCTCGAACGCTGCATATGTTAACATGTTGCTTCCAAAAATATGAAGAAAAAAAATCTAATTATTATTATAAGGCATATCAATATAAATAAGAAATAAAATCAAATAGATTACCCAGACAGGATAATAGCATATCTGGCATAGTGTATACATCCGATATTTACCGCCAAGCTGGGACTCTAGAGCAGTGCAACAGGAGGATTCAGTTCTCATCCTTATGATACTTGAACTTGGAGGCCGACGGCACCGATGAACTCACGTCTAAACAGGGGTCTACTTCCGTTCTCAGGTACGGCTGACTTCGATGGTATAGAACGCTGTAGTGTGTACTGGGATCAGGGGTAGCTCAGAAATTAAGGCATTGGACTACGGATCAAAAGGTCCCAGGTTCGAACTCCATGACCACCAAGTTACCACTTGAGTAAGTCCCTTAACCCCTGAATGTATAATGAGATAAAAATGGAAGTCTCTCTGGATACAGACGTCTCTTCAAGTGGACTAGGGGACGGTTCCCGAGAGAGGATCGCGAGTGTTCTGTGTTCAGTCACTGATCAAAATGAACCAGACAAAAACTCTCACAGCACTGAGAGACTGCCGAGCTGATTTGAATACACAATTATTAATAGCAATGCGTTAGGGGTAATAACTAACGAAACACAAATAAATAAAAAAAAAATTCAACAATTAGTACTGAGTACTAAAATTAGCTTCGGCGTCAGTGTTCAGCAGCGATAGCGCCCAGGACAACCACTTTTAAGGTTTCTACGGGAACAGGTATTCAGGAGCGGCGTTGTTATGGGGTGGAGAATTATGTGTTGTGTGTTTGGATGCAGGGTGGAGACTGGTGATGACAGTCTAATGAGGTTAAAGAGGTTAGCTGGACAGGCTTTATCAGAAAGCACACACGCTTATTGTTTTGAAACGGTTATCTCTCGGCGTGGATCGATTAGACGCTGTGTTTGTGTGCATATGCCACCATGATCCGTCACGGAGAAGTCCGCTGAAAAGAACAGATCAAGAGCTAGTGGCCCCTCAAACACACACACACACACACACACACACAGCTGATTAGCGATGTTTCAGTGCTGACTGCTGAAGTCCTGGGCCACACACAGCGCTGAATCGGAGATTGTTCAAAACACTACAGTTATACAGTATAATAATGCTTAGTCACGAAAGAGGGAGGAGGAGAGAGAAAGAGAGAGAGAGAGAGAGAGAGAAACAAGTGAACTGATTTCAAAGAGAACAACAAAGGGAGAGAACGCAAAACAGATAGAGATATGGAGAGATAGAGCTGACGGGGGGCTGGAAGAAATTAATTGGATTCAAAGAGACAGAGAGAAAGAGAGAGAGAGAGAGAGAGAGAGAGAGAGAGAGAGAGAGAGGGGAAGGTAAAAACAGAAAAAAAACAATGAACTTCAGGAGAGAAAAAGAACGAGAGAAAAGCAGAGGGAGAAAACAGAAAAAGATGAGAGAAGGAGACGGAGAGAGACAGAGAGAGAAGGAAAAGGACAGGGAGAGCGTGATTTTTTTTTAAATTACTGTAATATGGTTATAATGTTTATATATTCAGATTGATGTTTATAATGTAATCAATGCTTTATAATTGCTTTGGCAACAACGTAACTCTTTGGATAACAGTCTGCCAATAAAGCCCTTCTGAACTGAACAGAGAGAGAGAAGAGGAAAGACAACATGAAATGCAGAAGAAAGAGAAGGAGAAAGAAGAGAAAGGTGGGGAGATGAGCAGAAGGACAGGGAGTGCAACAGAAAAAGGATAGAGAGAGAGAGAGAGAGAGAGAGAGAGAGAGAGAGGAAGTGAATGGAAGCCCAGCGTGTGATGTGACGGAGAGTATTGAGTGAGAAGTGTTAAACCCTACACTGTGTGTGAGTTATTACTGCACTGCTGTGTCGCTTCTAATCTGAAATCTCCTTACAGTCTGACGTGTGCGCGTGTGTGTGTGTCTGTGTGTGTGCGTTTGTGTGCACAATAATGCAAAAAGAACTTTAATTACCCTGTTTTCCACATCTGCGTTTCAATTCCTTATGTTGAGACACATCAAAAAGCATCGCTTACATTCACACACATAGACACACACACACACAGACACACACTCCCCAGGGCACAATATTATGAAATGAAGAGCTTGTAGTCATGGCTACAGTGGTATCGCTTCATTGCGCCATTTGATGTCTTCGCCCCTTGTGAAATGTAACCTTAAGGTAAAGGCTCAAACACACACAAACTTCCTAACAAGCCGGAGCAAAAAATATTCAACACACACACACACTTTTTTCAGTGATGTGCTGTACCACAATGCACCTCTTCTAAAAGTAAGACTCTTATCTCCACTTTGAACTCGTTGCGTGAAGTTAAATTAAACACAGCACTTGTCACTTCACCAGCCAGACTCCATACTGCGGTGTCGAGTGTCCCGGAAGTCTCGGAGACAAGGACATTTTTATAACCTCACCCTTTCTTGCGCAAAAAAATGAAGGAAAGGACAAAGTCAGGGCATTGGAAGATCAATTATCCTAAGACTAAATAGGAAAGAAAGAAAAAAGAAAAAAACTCATACGGTGAGTAATGGGGCTGACCCGCACATTCTCACTCTGTCACACACACACACACACAAATATCTTTGGGAACTCATCCTTTTAGTTCCGCATGACTTCCCGCAAGCAGCTGAAATGGCAAAGGGGGAATGATGGGGAGGGGGGGCGGGGTGGGACAGGGGGGTGTTGGGAGGGGGTTTGGATTAAGCACAATGAAAATGAAAAAAATGCTGCAAGAACAATGACGATTAAACACAGAAAGTCAGAGAAGAGTATTCGAGTGTGTCAGAAAGAGCAAGAAAACCCAAAAGCTAAGAACACTGCGATCGTGTGTGTGTGTGTGAGTTAAGTGTAGGCTTGCCTGCAGGGCTTTGGCCTTAACATGGGGCTGCCATGACACAGGCTCGGGTCAGCCAGGGGTTCTTGCGGCATGAATGATGTCATCACAAAGGGCCAGTGTGAGTCAACGCGGCTTGGCCGGTCACGAGAACCGGCGTGGGAGGGGTTTATACACACCGGGGCACAATAAACAGCAGTCTTACTGAGTGTATTAAAAGACCTGACCGGCTCACTTACTCACTCTTACACATACTCTTACACACACACACACACACACAGACACACAGACACACACACACACAGACACACACACACAGACACACACACACAGACACACACACAGACACACACACACAGACACACACACACACACAGACACACACACAGACACACACACACACACAGACACACACACACACACACACACACACAGACACACACACACACACAGACACACACACAGACACACACACACACACACACACACACACACACACACACACACACACACACACACACACACACACACACACACACACACACACACACACACACACACACACACACACACACACACACACACACACACACACACCGGAAAGAGGAGTCAGAAGCAAAGAAGCAGGAATTCACACATCAAAGAGAGGAACTGCAGGACTAAACTATGAGCTCCTGGGGAAGCTCGTCTCCTGACACCGCACGCAACAATGCAACCGACAGACATTATTTCGGGAAACCTTTTAGTTCTGAGTGTGTGTGTGGGTGGCAGGGTCAGGGTGCATGCTGGAGTGGGGGTGCGGGAGAATCGGTATATTCCAATATTACACGTTTATCATACAAGTAAATCTGAGTATTTTTAAATTGTGATTAATCTGGGTTAATCAGAGACTATTACTATGATTAACTAGATTAAGTTTTAATCTATTGGCAGTACTAAGAAAAAAAAAGCTCATAGGGCTTCATTTTAAAATCAGCAATAAAAATTACATGTAGGAAAATTGCCACAATCTCAGTTCATTACAAGCAGGACCAGTTTATAGATGAACTTTTTATTGATTAAACGTTACAAAAAAACAAATTCCCTCATCCACCTTTTTATCATTTTTGATTTGATTTAGGCTTAAACAAGCCATCTAGACTTTTCCCCCTATTGTGACCTCATATAAGATGCGTTATTTCAGCCGAGGGAAAAACACCTCCAACACCTTTTTCACTCATGGAGATGATGGGCTCTTCCACTGTGAAGACCGTTGCTTCGTCTCAGGGTCCTGTCCATACACCCAAGTGTCGTCATCTGTAATGATCCTCGACATGAAGGAAAGGTCATCCGCGGGACGCTTACGGAGTTCTTGGCCGGCTTCAACGCAATGTTCCTTCTGCTCCTGGGTCAGCAGCCTGGGGACGAACTTGGCAGCAACGCGGCGCATGTTTAAATCACATGTGAGGACTGTCTGGTCTGTTCGACAATGACAGCAGGATTGTGGATCACTCTCCAACGACCATCATGTACAAGTTGACGAATGGTTTCGACAGTTTTCGGGTGCTGAGCTCATTGAAGGTCTTTCTGACCTCTCGTCGCCTTCCAGTGATGTTCTTCAGCTCTTAAAGTGAGCGTGCCACTCAAACAAAACACCTCGAACGACTCATTGCAGCACCGCCATAAACTTGCCCGATCACGTCAAACGTCTCTGTGACAAATTTGCAGAGTTTCACGCAGAACTTGATTTGTTCGCTCTTTGTTCTAACTTGCTGTCCATGAACAAAAAAGCGGACGTGGTGAGAACAGCACCAGTTGCACAGCTCCCGATGTAGACAGGATGATGTCTTTTGGCACACTGACTTATGACACTTATGTGGCTGTGTGCGTAAGTGTTACAGAACTAGTCTTGAAACTTTTTCATACGCCCTCGTATTTGATGTAGAAGTACTACTGTGGCAAATCAAATATTTATATTTCATCATGCTGATACATTCGCGGCTAATTCACAATACATCACACTTTCCTGGCTGCAAGCTTCAAAACCTTAAGGACTGGTACCCGAGTGGGTGTCCACCCTTCTGACATCAAAAGCTTCAATAGAAAGTAACCAATGTTATAACTGAAGTGCTTGTAGGAACTAACTTATATTCTTAAATTCTTTCATTAAATAATAATGCTGTAGCCGAAAGCAGACTGCCGTTGGAGAAGATAGATTGGATGCATGCTGTTATAAGACCTTGGGACATGCTGTTACCAGCTAATGATGGGTGCAGAAAGTTTTCTTTTTTACTTTCTTATTCATAATTTAAACTTTTAGTACGAGCCCTAGAAAAAGAATCCATATAGTCAAAAAAAAAGTTAAATAAAACGGTGTAGCAGATGCCGAGCTGGTAGGCTGCCATCTTGGATACGCAGGAAGTGAGCAATGTGTAAGGAAGAATGCAAGCTAAATGTCTTTCTCAGGATTGATATACTGTTCACTCTACACTTTAACTGCTGGAGAGCAATCGTTTGCTAGGGGTCAAGAGTTGGACTACTGATCAGAAGGTCCCAGGGTCAAATCCCAGCACCACCAAGTTGCCACTGTTGGGGATCTTGAGCAAGACGTTTAACCCTCAACTGCTCAGATGCAGAATGAGATAAAAATGTAAGTCGCGCCGGATAAGGGCGTCCGCCAAATGCCATTGATGTTTGGCGGGTGGAGGGGTGTGCAGATCAATATTTAAACATGTTGGATATTGTCATTGTTTCAGTATCTATATTAACAACCTACTGCTGATGGGGCTCTTCTTATATGATGTCACATTAGGGGAAAAATCTAACTGGCTTATTTAAACCCTCATCTTTTTTTTTTGCTTCCTGGAGACCCGCCTGAATGTCTAAAAACGAAGCACAGTTTTGCGTAACAGATCTCCTTCAACCGTGACGAGCGTTGGTGTAAATACCCCTAATCAGGCACTAATGATGATACAACTCTACCCATTAATATCGCTCCGGCTCCGCATGTGTCCATGTGTGTCTCAGGGGGATCAAAGGGTAGATTTCTCTTTCTCACACATGACTCCTGACCTCACACACTTATGACCTTTCAACCTGACTCCTGAGCCCCTGCTGTTATTTCTTCGTGGGACGCCTTGGCTGAGAGGGTCAAAAGTGTCTTATACATATATATATCAATTAACAGGACAGAGGATTACAATATCAGCATTTAACACAATTTGTGACACGAAGATTAGATTCTATGAAAGATATGTACTTAAGGTGGTAGAGTTGATCTCATCCTTGTAGTTAGTGTATTAGTGATTATAGTTATAATAGAAGGATAAGGGCAGCATTTAATAGACGTCTAAAATTAGGAGGGACGTTCAAATCAAACCGGGACTTGTGATGAAATTTGAAACATCTTACAGAAGGACACATCTGTCTATAGGAACTGTACACACCATCATTCATGAGCACCATTTGCATGGTACAAGAACTCAGCTGGGAGTTATTGCAATGTAATCAGGGCTTTGCATTGTGCATGCAGGGACTCGAAAAGGCTAGAAGTCTGGCTAATGCATAACTAAAGAAACCTAATCCCTCAGTTATTGAATTAAACGCCTATGGATTGAAATCTTCTTCAAGTGAGCATGTGCAGGACCGTCGTCTTACAGTCTGTTAAAGTAAAACCAGCAGTTAAGTTTCGTCTCACGCTAACAAAAGGTGACCCTTGTGCCTGTTTGGTGAGTAAATAAGTCTCATGTACTTCCTTTTGGTCCTGTAAAAAAAGAAAAAAAAAGACTAGTGCTTTTCTACCTGCAGTACACCGAGCAACAGTGTCATCTGGGGCGACATTTGGTCCTCGAACCAATAAAATTCCCCAACACCTCGGCTCGTCCAAGCCTCAATTCTGTCTCTCTCCAGCACTGCCTCCATGTCCCCCAGCTATCCACCCCCCTCCCCCCATCCTTTTATGGGCTCGACAGCTGGGTATGTTAGCCGAGCGTCACAGCATGTGTGGCGGGAGTCTTGTTAGCGAGAGCTCCGTCTGTCCGTCGCGTTAAAAGAGACACAAAGAGATTGACGAAGACGGAGGGTGACGATCGTTTGGTTTAGAGCTTGAGAGCAAGTGAAAGCGTTTGAGAGATCAAAAACAGAGGTGTGCTGTAATCTCTCTCAGATGGCCCGGTCCAGCGGAGAGCTTAAGAGCTTAACCCGGAACAGGTGTCTCTAAATGCATTAGCCTTTGTATACATGGATGTTTAGCGTATTGAGCAAGCAGGCACGGGACGAAATACATACGGCAACCAGATGAACGCAATGGCATCCCACTCGCCATGTAAATCGCCAGACACCCTTGTTCATGAGTCTTAGGGCGTTTTTATATTAGGCGGTGATTGATTTGTACCGTGCCGAAGAACACTTCGCACTACTGAGGTTTTCTGAGCACCGTCGCCTTGCACCAACAGGGTGCGGGTTCGATTCCCTCCTCGGGGTCTGTGTGCATGGAGTTGGCATGTTCTCCCCAGGCTTGAGACAATCAGGGTTCCCAAATAACGAGCCTCATCCTTGGGGTCCTGATTGTCCTTGGGATAGGCTTCATGCCTCCCGTGACCCTGTACACAGGATAAGGCGGTATAGACCATAAGTGAATGAGGAATCACCAGGGACCAAACGATTCGATATTATTGCGATACCTAGGAGCCGATCTGGTTTGTATAGCGATTCTGTAAGCATCATGATTTTATAAATATCCTGATTCAATATTCATTCGTTTCGAAGATTAAACAGAATTCAAAATACACAATGAATAGTTTAGAGTGCTCCACCTGTAGGATTACAGAGGAACTGCACCATTAAAAAAATATATATTTAATCCGTTTTTCGGATTCAGTGCAACGATACAAGGATCTAAAATATAGAAAGCTTGAAGTACCTACAGGAGATCTGATTTATGTTTGATTGCCACGTAACAGCTCTCTCCTTCTCAATACATTATGCACCATATGATAATGAAGGTATTCCTTGGCGCCCTCAAGGGAGCGCATAAAACAACCAGGAACACGAACGCCCCAAGGAAGTCGCTCGTAACAAGATGATTTGCATTGTAGATACGACGCTGTGATCGGATTTTGATCATTTGTTGCTAGCGTAAAAGACGGGAAGCTATTCCGATCCAAAACAGAGGTAGAAATGAAGTCCGTGTGTGTGTGTGTGTGTGCGCGCGCATCCTAAATCAGAGCCTAACAACACCACAACAGCAAAGAGCTCCATGAAAGGAGCCGACACCATCGGCACAGAACTCTGTTACTGGCATCGCTCATACACATACCTGAGGTGCACACACACTGCTCTCAAGACACAATGCATTTTGCTGCAGCACCGCAAGCTCTCACAAACAGATCCCAGGAAAAAGCGGAGAGATTAAAGTCTACAGTTGTCAGCGTGACGCCGTATGCTCGAAGTGATTCTGTTCCTGTTGATATGAAAGAACGTTTGATCGATATTAAAAAGCAGGTGAAACGGAGTTGAGCCTTATCCTGACACACACTTGGCTCGTTGCAGAAAGTCACAGTTTTCCTGCAGTCGGCAGATAACGAACACTAATCATGCGCATACACAAAGTAACCCTGAGGCTGATTTGCACTACTTCTACGAAAAAAAAGAAAAGAAAAAAAGAGTGGTGAAGAGCCAGAGTTAAACATTTCCTTCCCGCTAGAAATCTAGCTTTGATGTAGGAGGCAGGTACGGCACGTTAATCTGATCAGCTGAACGGTAGATCCTTAGGGGACGGGACGGTGGTAACCCAACACCTTGCGGAGAAAAGGCTACAAAAAGACGTCAAACTCAATCTGACCGGAACAAAAGAGACGATGACTAAGAGGGTAACGCGAGCAGGAAAACGAGGCTTGATTATAGGGACATCTGTGTTTTTGGTCCCGGTTCAGACCAAAAGTAAGACAGACGAGAAGACAAAACAAAAACAAAACAAAAACTGCTGCCATGACGACCGTGCAGGTTCATCACCACACGAGCGAGAACACATCACCGCAAACCTATAATAGAAGTACACACACACACACAAGTTATTATGCGCACCCGCAATAACAAGGGCATCGACATGTATGCGTTTCCTTTTGTCTCAGATTCCTGCATGTGCCTGCATGCACACACGGAAAGACCCAGTTAATACTGTTTCTCTTGTCGCAAAAAGCACACTAAAGAACTGTAACGAGATGCAATCAGGGCTCACGGACACGCACGAATGTCATCAGGGTATAGCAAGTCTGGGCAGATACACAAGGGTAACAATACTTTTTGAAACATGACCTCATTCTGCATTATAGCGGTAAAAGTAAACCATTCAACAATTAACAGATGTCATTCCGTCACTTTTCTGAGCCAACACTTCCTGTTTACCATCCCGACATGGCCACACGACGTCACGGTCAATAATGGTATTAGAGCTGGGAGATGTTTAGGAAGGAGTCTCCAGTCGCAGCACAAACAGTCTGAAGGTCAGAAGGTTCTACAATGAGAAAGTCTTTAGAAAAGACGAGTTTAAGCTGTTCTGGGTTCTTGGTGACGTGATAAGCTCTTGGTGCTCATGAGGGAACAGGAATAGACTAGTCGCACAGATGCTTCACGGCATTACATGTAAACAGGAAAATATGAAAAATCAACAGCGTGTTAGTAAGAGCAACTCCAGCACTTTGGCTCATAACTGCTTGCTTTCCACAACCTTTTATAAGTCCTAATTGATTTCACTTATTGAAAACTTTTGGCGTCCACATTTATCCAAAGCGACATCCCCCATTATACACCTGAGTAGTTATGGGTTAAGGGACTAGCTCAAGGCTCCAAAAGTGGAAATTTGGTGGTTGTATGGCTTGAACCAGCGATCTTCTGAACTGTAGTCCAATGCCTTAACCACTGAGCCCTGACTATTTGATCACTCACATACCACTTTATCCTGTATACAGGGTCACGGGGGGGGCGTGGAGCTTATCCTAGGAGACTGGGAGCATGAGGCGGGAACCCCCTGGACAGGGTTGCCAATCCATCGCAGGGCACACACACACACACTCATTCACACACTAAGGGCACTTTAGGGACGTCAATCAGCCTAATCTGCCTGTCTTTGGACTGTTTGCGGAAACCAAAGGAATCGAACCCAGACCCTGGAGGTGCAACGCGACAGTGCTAACCACTAGGCCACCATGCTGCCTCCTTTTTTATAACAATTGAATAATAAAAGGTTGGGTTGCTACACGATCAGAATTAATTGCTTGTTTTGGGAGGGTAAAAAAAAAACATGCTTGTTTAGTCGAGCACCATAACAACTGTAGTTACTGTGATTAGTTGTGCTTTACAGCTGCTTGTGCTGGTTGTGGATTCAATGCCAAGGCATTTATCTTCTACTGATGTTTTACTAGGATCTGATTACTGTGCTTTTGTGCTCACACTTGAACGGGAAACTTAGAATCTTTTTTTCATTCTTGAGCTTTTGGCCTTTTATCCTAGAAAGTGTCACATCGGATCATTTGATCCACAAGATCTGGCACAGGTTTGACGACGGATACCCTTCATGCTGTATGGGGTACAAGGTTAAGTGTCTCTTTCTCTCTCAAGTGGTGTGGCTTGAAGCCCTAACCTTCAGCTCAGCAACTGAGATCCTGGGCCAGGACTGCCCTGGACCAGGAACTCAACAATATTTGACAATATCTTCATGACTTTTATCTGTAAAAACTTGCGTCTTGCTGATGTGTCTGCCACAAAAAGCATGCTCATAAAAAAATGTCTTTTATTGGGTTTAGGTTTGGTCACACCCTTGCACACACACTTGGCTCTCACAGAATGCAATCAATATGCTTTCAGACATTTCTTATAAACCAGACACAAAGGAATCTACAGGCAGGTGGTAGCCATCACCTGTCTCACCCACCACCATCAACTACACATAAGCAAGGCAGAAAACTCGACTCACCCTGACAGCAGAACTTTTGGTCTGAGCTCTCTGGGGTTGCGTTCCCGGGTTCGCATGCTCTCTGCCTCCCCCGCCAGCCGAGCCGTTGGTACAACCCGTACCTGCTCGCCAGGGCCGTTGCTTGATGCCGTCGAGCAAGCGCACAAGAAGGATGTTGCTGGGCAACTCGTCCACGCCGCTCTCCACAAGCGTGCGACATTCAGGGCACCTCAGCTCGCCGCGCGATCCCACGATGCCAAGCAGGCAGCGGCGGCAGAACGTATGCTGGCACGGCAGTACCTTGGCGGTGACATCTAGCCTTTCTAGGCACACCGGGCACTCAAGCAGATCCAGCAGGGCCGATTCGTCCATCGCGGTGCTCGTGCTGTCCCTCATTCACTCCAGCTGGGCTCTCGGATATAAAAGACACATTTTGCTTGTGGGTGCGCGTGCATGCGAAAGGATCGAGGTTCTCCTCAGCTGTCATGTCACGCCCATACCATGACCATTGTTGGGTTATTAACAGGCACTGCAAAGAGACAGATGCAATGTTGTATTTAATGTAGCAGAACAAAGATATACAGATTATGATCTAGAGTTGTATATACAAACTACTGCCTGTTCGAGTTTCTATACTTCTCCCTGTATCTCTGAAAGTTTCCAGGTTTTTTTTTTTCCCCACCTCATGCCAGAGGGTAAATTGGCTTCACTTAATCCTTGTAAGTGTGAATGCGACAGACTGGGATCCTACTCAGGATGTCCATTCCCAGGACCGACCCTGGATCCACCTTAACCCTGACCAGAATGAAGCTGAATAACCGAATAAAAGTAAATATAAATACATTCCACAAAAACAGGTTCTGAGCCAGTAAACATTCTTTCGCTATTGCCATATCGACTTCAAGTGTTTCTTCTTTTAAAGAGGTGAGATATCGGATATTCTGTGGAATGCAGGGTGTTTAGGGAAAACTCCATCATCAAAACAAAATCGTGGGAGTCGGATTTCAGGCCGGCAGAGAAAACACCCCTCCAGACTTGCTAAACTATTCTATTAGCATTAAAACACCTCTTTGGACAAAGGACTTTATACCTCATTAAAGAGAGCGAGAGAGAGAGAAAAAAGCACCAGTACCAAGCCAACAGGCAGACAAAAGGCTAACACCACACACACACACACAAATGCGTGAGCATGCAGGTCTACAGGACTACAGTCAAGTCCTGTTTAAACCATACATAGGTCATTACTAACAAATAAATAGTGTATATGCAAAAATAATGGCACCCAAATGCCATACTAGTTTTAACTAAGACTTGAGGCTGGTCTTGTACTCCTCCTGCATGATCACACATTTCTTTTTCTGTGTGTGTGAGAGAGAGAAAGAGAGAGAATGCAGAAGAAGTACAAGACTAGTCTTACTTAAACCATCCATAGGACATTACTATCACATCATAATAACCTAATAAAAATAATGGCACCTTTACGAGTTTTTAAACTCTATTACAGGACAGGTGTGTTGTTTGGGCATCCTGATGTTTTTTCCAGGTGTGACTAAAAAATGCAACAAGGACAGGAAAAGGTGAAAGGAAATGTTCAAATAAAAATGTAGTAAATCTTTTTCTGCCTGTAAAGAGACATTCTGCCGCTTTAAACTGCTCAGAATAATAACTCTGCATTTTACAAGCACCAAGCTAAAAAAAAAAACAAATAAAATACAAAGCTTTTAAAGAAATATCAACTAATTTATACATAATTCTATATTAAATAATTATTATAAATGGTTGTTTAAATAATAATAATAATAATGAGCCCAGATTTATCAATCACGATTCGGATGGCTTTGCTGCAAGGTGACTGAGATCAGTCCGCCGGAACGAGCCGAAAAAAGCCGACTTCCAACGAAGCCGTTTTTTTCCCCTTACACATGCGAAGTAAACACGCTCGGATAATGAGTAACGGCGGCAGTAATGTGTAGTTAGAGTTAGAAAACAACAGTGTTTTTCCAAGACTATCATTAGGCAACATTGTTTCCGTGCAGCGCTACAAATGTAACCAGTCTCTGATGTTATCCGAAAAACAACAGTTGCAGAACAAACAAAGAAACAAACATCAAACAAAACGGACGCATATTAGATACAATGTGAAATTTAAACTTTGCCGCAATATCACATGCTTTCCACAATCTCTCTCTCTCTCTCTCACACACACACACACACTCTCTCTCTCTCTCTCTCACACACACACACATCAGATTACTTTGATATCCCGAATCCCAACTATTCCATGTCCATAAATATAAGTTTATGTGTAAGAGCTGTGTGAGACAGATGAAATCTACCTTACACACGGCCTCTCCTTCCTCTTCCAGAAACAGCCGAGTTGTTCCGCTTCAAACTGGGAAACTTGAGGAAAAGGAAAAGCCGAAGGGACACTGAAATCTCGATCCTTGAGCCGACCCAGACGTTTACATGTTCACATCCGGTATCTCAAAGTCCAAAATAAATCAGTCGACTTCAGTGTTGTGTATGTGCGTGTGTGTGTGTGTTGCTGATCCGAGTCGGAGGAGATCTTGTGCTGGGAATAGTTTAGGGAAAACAAGGAAAAAGCAAGAGGACCGAGACCCCGCCGCCTCCGAGCGCCATGATCAACTGAGTTGATCTTGTGTTACACGCAGACACATGAGGAACAGCTCTCACTCGGGAGGGAGGGACGGAGGGAGCGGGGGGGGGGGGGGTAACATTATCATAAAGAACCCGCGATACTTGTACTACTTAAAAGAAACACAAACACGTTGTTGGTGTTTTTTCCCAAACAGAATAAAAGTCTGAGCAAGGGGAAGAAAAAAAAACTGTTTTGTACTACTGCGTTGCGCTCTGAATTTTTTTTGTTTGTTTGTTTGTAGTCTCCGCCCACACTGATTGAGAAGCTACTCCAGGTTGTGACGCAAAATCAGACGGACGCCTGCAGACACAAAAGTCCAGTGAGTGGAGGTGAACTCCTCCCATCTCAGACTTCTCATTGTTCTACAGCCTGCTGGAGTGGATAGCACCTCCGTGGCAGTGTTAGTACAAAATCAGTGCTGGGGAAAGTGCAAAACCCTGAAGTCAGCACTACTGAGTGTAAATGTAGTGCTCCTGTAGGAGGAATTCTCTTGTGTAGAAGTCAATGTACTGTAAACATTAAATACTTACTCAAATAAAAGTGAACCGGTTGTCTGGTGAAGAATTCATGTGATTCGTTGTACAGTATGTCAAAAATCCATCCATCTAGGGACCATGGAGACCAAATACAATTACTATTATATTTATTCCTGTTTTTACAACCGTAAGAGCCTCCGGTCAACATTCACACATGCACTTACACACTGTGGGCAATTTGGGAATGCCAGTTAGCATAATCTCCATGTATTTGGACTGAGGGAGAAAGCAGGAGTACCTGGAGGAAACCCACCAACCAAAACAGCATTTATTAAAGAATAAAAAATATGATGGAAATTCATTTGAAAAGGGTGAGGAAACAAGTACAGCTGAACCTCAACATACGAATGCACTCACTTATGAATTTTCACCTTAAGAATAAAAATTTTGCAAGAAATTTGCATTGAAATACAAAGGATTTTCAGAGTATTCGGTCCTCCCTGACTGGTATTAGTAGCCTTAATGCAGGAGCGCCTTAATGGCCGAAGTCGTAATTGGATACGACTAAATTAGGGATAAAATTAGAAAAAGAAAAAATGCAACTGGATTGCATCAGTGGAAAGCCAAGCGATGATACTTTATACATTTTATGATTTTCTTTTTGATTGTTTTTTGGCATTTTGAGCAAGATTTATTGGAGATATTGCACCATGGGTCCCAAGAAAAAGCAAAAAGAAAATGGAGCCACTTTCAGTGAAAATTAAGAAAGGTATAATCACTAAAAAGACAAAGCAGCCAGTGCCAAAAGGAACTGGTTAAGTGAGGTTTAATGTCTTATTTTATCTTTTACTACACGTACATGTTTAGAAATGGTTTTATATGCAATAATATGATTAAAGTGTTGTACAATGGTAATATTGGTAATATTTCTGGGTGGATTTTTTCTCTTTATATTATTTCTTATATATTTCTTATAAAAAAATTTTGCTTTTAGAACTTACCTCCAGGACAAATTAATTCATATGACGAGGTTTCACTGAGTAAATCACAATTGCTGGATCATCCCTGATGAGCAAGCCAAGGGCAGAGGGGAAAATCTCCCTGACATGGCAATAGGAAGAAACCTTGAGAGGAACCAGAGTCAATAAGGTACTCATCCTCATTTAGGTGTTGTCAGATAGCAGGGATTAATCTGCAGTCATACTAAGTGCCATATTGTGTGTTACAATCAACACAGCTATCAGCAAATTTTCTATTCTGTTCTTATTTCAACTAAGCAACTAAGTTGCACTAAGTTATGCTTAGTGAGCACCACCTCCATTTTTAACAGTAGGGAAATTTACAGTGCCCCAGAGTGATCACATTATATATTTTTTTTCTAGTATGTTTCATTTGAAATGAGTGTTTCATTCTCTGAAAATGAGTGAATGAACTATGAATAACAGAACAGTAAAATGCAATTATCTTTAATGGGCCAAACATGTGGAAATGGCTTGGAGTAAGGCCAGGTCTGTACACGGGACGTGGCAATAACTCCCAGCTGAGTGGCAATAATGTGCAAGCGGTATTTGTGAATGATTGTGTGTACAGTTCCCACAGACATAAGCGTCTCTTGCGCAAGTTGGCAAAATTCAAGGATCGAAATTAAAGGTTCAAGCTGAACGTTCATGGGAACGACTGCAGTGTCCTCCAAACCACCTCGACTGGGATCGTCATTCACGGATATACAGCATTTTTGTTCGCACCAATTAAATGTTTTATTGTGGCTAAGAGTCTCTTCTTTTTGTCTTCTGTAAATGGCAATCAGTTTAACACCTTTATTCATGAGAAAGGTCATGCTCTTCAATTACTCAATATGAGGGAATGAATTTATATTACCTTATCAGGACGTTAAACGTGTGCATGTTTTATTTGAACCTTACATCAAGATGAAGTACAATTTATTCATTTATTTCTCTCATTTTGAGCATGTTATGGTTTTAAGTAGAAAATGAGTGAACTAATTAAATAGTAAAATGATGTAATCAGTGCTATACAGAAACATAACAAATGCTGGGTAGTTAACTTCGATACCTGTTGAGGTATCAATAGCTTGCTAGGTTAATTCACTAATTAACTCGTGTTACTTCATACATATTTCTAGCTCTGTTTTTAGCTTTTTATTAAAAATAAATGTCAAATCACTATCAAATATCCATCTGACATGTAAACAAGGCATTTAAACAAGCCAGTCTAGTTCACTCAGCTAGCTAATGGCTAACCTGTATTGAATGTGTTTTCTGCATTTTCAATGCTGAACTTTAAAATGCAGATATTGCCACGGGTCTTGGCTTATTGAATAACATAAGCTGGTGAACTTAATTACTTTAATTGCTTTTAAGCTAAATGTAGCTAGTTAATTTGAGCCTACATTTTTATGATGCTTAAATTAGCATTACCTAGCAAAAACCAAAGCTACCTAAAATTCATTATGAAAAAGTTTATAAACATTTACAAAAAGAAAATTATTATTTTTATTCAATTAACTAATAATCCTGATTATTTTTGCTTGTGAACATGAAATGGAAGAACTATTAACAAATGACATCACAGAATTTTGTTTAGCAGTATTAACACTAGCTAACAAATTGCCCATTTAAACATGCCTAACACTTTAAATGTGAACTAATACACTATCTAGCTAGTTAAATTAGTTACTTAGGATGTTTGCTAGTAGTGTAGCTAGTTTAAAGCCTACATTTTATGATTTGAAGTTAACTTTTTTCCACAATCCTCGATAAAATGCTAACATTGTGTTAGTAATGTGGAGGACTAGCTAAATAAAACTAATTAAGTCTATGGCGTCTAAGTTTAGGTTCACTGTCTATCACAATGACACAGCAGACGTGGCTGGAGTTAAGGACATAATTCATCAATTAATTTATTTAACCAGGTAAAAGTGTCAAGAGAGAGACCTGGCCAAAATAGCAGAATACAACGTGGGAAGTAATGAATTAGGTCTGCCTACAATAACGTTAGTAAAATAAATATGAAAACTCATACAGAAGCAGGAAATTCCCAATGTGCACAATTAATAACAGTCATGGTATACATGTTTCCAAGCGCATTCAGACGCAGGGCGCAGTAATGAAGACGGCTTTGCCAGCCCATTTATCAAAGCTTTTCAACAGGTATTCCACCTGGCTGCTCAAAGGTCAGATTTCCAGCTGCTTGCCAGCCTGCACACACACACACACATGCTAGTTAATGTGTCCATTACATCACATTTTCATTGCTGTTTGAAGATTGTGAGATTATTATGGTACTTTAGTCCCAACTCGAACCCACAGATATAAACAGAATCTCTTGGATATATATTACATTAATCAGTGAGTAATAGCAAGAAAAAAAAGGGGGGGGAAAACACAAGGTCCCCTGACGCCCTTATGTCTAAATTTCCCCTGTTCTCTCGAAACAAAGGCAGGTTTCATCCTTGTAACTGAAGCTCTGGCCCTTCATCAAAACATTCTAGGACTTAAGGCAAGACCTGGTGATTTCCAGAATAACAATGGCATGCAAAAAGACTAAAACAGGCAGCTGTAATATATATACACATCAAAGTTCAAGAACGCCATCTGAGCATAAAATCACTCGTCAGGTCACATTCGTGTCAGCGATCACAAAGCATCATAAGGTCACATCACCAGTGAACAGCCTCAGGGTTATTAGCTCTTTGCTGTGTATCTCTACTATCTAATAAGTAATCGTAAAAGATTAAAGTCACATTTTAGGAAAGGACCTGCTTAAAATGAAAGACAAGCAAAGTGTCTCCAGAATAATTAGAGACAATAAAACATTAAGAACACCCTTGCTGATTTCCTCTCATGAACACGTCACAGTCGCAAGTGGCCACTTGCAGCACAAGGACATAAAGATTTAATAAATATGTGTTTTTTTTCTATTACACTTGACAGTCAGCACAGTTTACTGTCTTTAATTAAATATTACATCTAGCACCCTCTGGAGCTTATTGGTTCTACTGACCTGGTGGGACCAGCCCACAGAATCCACAACTACCTGACAACAGAAGGGTTTTGCTTACACAAAATGTTCTAAATAAAACCCCTTTAGGATATATTACCCTTTAGAAAGTTAAAAGTGTTTGAAAGTAGATAGAATAACTGTCTACCTAAATCCAAACACCTGAAATGTATCTATAAGTAATAACATGTTAGGGCAGCACTGTGGGTGTTGCCCCAAAGCTCAGGAACCAGACTGAACAGGAAACCCATCCATTTGTGTGATAACGGATAGCAGGGATTGTAGTGCAGTCATACTGTTTATAGGGCAGGTGGAATTTCAATGTAACAGTTAATGTGTTTTAAGTTAATATCTTCTAGTTCATTATTGAAGGATCAGGTAGACTGTAGGAAATTCCAGTCCTAACTATTAAGCGACTGCCATCAAAAGTCCACAGAGAACAGCAGTCTGCATCAGCCAAGGACAGGATCGTCTTCATGGTAAAGTGGAACACATATCCCAAGCAGACCACACAGGGCCTTCATGTGACAAGATCTCCAGAAGATGGCTGTTAAGCTTGCATTAGGACAATGCCATCATTGGTTAGGGGGATTGGCCCATCCGTTTACCTTCCTCACCAACCACAAGAATCTGGAGTATATGAAAACTGGCAAACAAATAAATCACTGACAGGCACAAAGTGGCAAATTTTTTGCAAAGTTTCAATCTGCACTTTGCTACAGTACAGGATCCCAAATACATAGGCTACATTGTTCTCTTGTATAGTAAAATAATCTAATCTCGAAACCATTCTGGGACATAGACCAAGAAATCTCGTACTATCAACATATTTCTCCTAAATTCTCTTCTTAATGCACCTTTTGTACTCCTAAACCTATAAGGTAGGCTGATTACTTCTAAACATCATGTAGTGATCTCAATCACAACTACCATTCATCTTCTTCTACATGCACCCCAAGAAGGTGCCCTCATCTCAAGCCACTACTGACCGCTCAAGTCCCATGCTCTTATAAAGCTATTGATTTATCCCTAATAGATTTTTCAAATCTGTTTGCTAATTCGTTTGCTTTTTCATCCTACCAGACACCCCTGCTCCTCTAGAATGCCTAGAATACTAAATCCACAATTTTAGATGTCTATGTATATAATTCTCACCCCAATACAATGCAAAGATATACATTTCCATGTACATTAGAGCATTAAATCTCAGCTCAGTTTAACCCCATTTATACAACGGTGGCCAAAATTATTAAGAAAAACATATACAACGGTTAGTTTTGACCAAGTAATCTAATTGGACAAGAGTTCCATGTGCCAGAATAATAGAGCATAACAGCACCAGGACATTTAGACTTCGTCCACACGAAGCCGGTGCATTCCCTACACGATCATTTTTTTTCGTGAACATGGCGTCGTCTCAAGAAATATCTGCGTACACACGAAACCACTGAAAACGGTGTAGTATATATGCCAGACCAGTATGGGGCGCTGTAATTCTGCCATAGAGATACACTATACATGGAGAAGAAGACTTTGAGCATGCGCATAACCTTCGCGCTGTATACGAACCAATGAAGTCCGCCATTATTGTTGTTGCTGTTATGTGTGACGCAGCCGACACGTGATGTGATGACATCATCGTTTCACAAAATATACGGATTGGCCGTACACACGAAGACGCAAGGGTGTCGTTTTCAGATTTATCCACTTTGGGATCCGTTTAAAAAAAATAGCGGTTTTAGTCTCCTAAAATGCCGGATCCGTGTGGACGAAACGCCAATACGAATCTGCATCCCAGATGTTCTAACAGTTGTTAATTACACTAAACTGTCAGTCGCCAGCATGGGTGAAAGTAGGTCAGAACACTCGGCAGTACTGAGGAGAGAGTGGCTACCTGCCAAAACCCACATTCATCTAAAACAGTTCTCCTTAGTAATTGATTACAAATCAATTACAAATTGCCTCTGAACTATCTGTGTTATTTTGTTTAGTATTCGAACAAAAGGCTGAATACCAAATCCTTCAGTAACCCCGATCAAGGGCACTACTTGGTATGTGGAACGAGAGATTCTAACTTACACAGCACACTAGCTTTCCATTTAATGGGATTCAACCCCACAACCCCAGATGTTAACTGGCATTCTAAAGAAGAATAAGTGGATATATAAAGTAAATGTTGTAGATTTCTCAGGGCTGTCCACCACGTCTATAGTTTATTCTCCTCATCTTTGAACACATAGTATTTATAATAATTTTAAACAATTTTCACTCTTGTTAATTACAAAATAGCACTCGCTCACTGCACTCGTGCCTACAACTGCATCACAGCCATCCTGATATTCGCTACAACAGCACCCCACCCTCTAACTGTAATATTGCTTAAATATGCCACGTATCCGAGTTCTCTTTGTGCGCAAAACAGGTGATAACACTAATCAGTTCAGGTCTATTTAGTGTTGATAATTAGAATGGTTTAGTTAATAGATGGGTGGTAGGACGTTTCCCTTCTGAATCCGGCGTGTCCACCTGCGCCCAAAAATAGTTTGAATTTCTGTACATGATCTTTAGGATGCAATGAAGCGGCCATGGATTGAGCGAGTGACACCAGAGTGGTGCGGGAGTCTTTTTGAGTCTATGCCCAGCCGGATCCAGCAGGTTTTGATGAAAAAAGGACTTCATACTGAATATGGATAGTTGTATATCAATTATATTGTATAAAATAACAAATTAATTGTATTATCCTTATTGGCACACTTTTAAAATTTGAGAATGTAATTGAAGCGTTGAATTTTACTTTTGTATCTATAATACTGGCTATGACTGTGTGTTGTATACCGTACTATCCTATACTACTGTATATTTCATTATGTAGCTGAAACATTTTCTTTGCTCTTTGTGTAGAATCAAAAACAGTGTGCTTGATAGGGTGAAATCTGCGAAATCCTATATTAGTGAAATTATATAAATGATACACTGAGATTTTTTAGTATTTTGATGCTGGTTGTAAAGTTAAATCTGCTTCCAGTTAGCATTTTCAATGAACCGTTCAGAACAAAGACTGTGTCTGCTCTTGTGCAAGTCACAGATGACTAAAAGGAAAATGAAGAAAGAACGAATACGATTGGATGCGTGTGTCTATATCTTTTAAATGTAACGGATTTCCTTTTCGACTCCATTCTGCCAACACTACTGGCCCATTACAGAGCACTGCAGTAAAGCAGAAGGGCTGCGGTGTGAAGAGCTCAAGGGCAGAGGGAGAGAACAATAAAATGCCGTGATTTACACTAATCTCCATGTGTTTGAGGACACTGCAATCGAGGAGGGTGAAACAGAGAGAGAGAGAGAGAGAGAGAGAGAAGGGGCTGTGAATGTGTGTAATAAAAACAGGCTGATTTACGATATCTTGGCCCTTGGCTGGCATCTGGGATCTTATTGGACCTGGCAGTAACCTTCAGGTCCTATGTCACTGTTGCCTGGAGACTTTTACAACAAGCCCTAGGGGGGAGGGATGACAGCCATCGGAGTTGAGGCTAACTTACTGGATGACCCCCAAAATGATGTACTCGTCTGATAAATCACCAAGCTAATTATAGCTCGAGTTGGAATTATTTTTAGAACTGTGCAAGAGCGCAAGTGGTTTGCAATGCACCCATTAACACAACATCCTGAGTACCGTGTAACCAATTAGTAATTCCGTAGTTTGTAGCTAATAGATCTCAAATTTGATTAGTCAGGAGGTGATGAATCATTTTTAATTATACCAGCCCTGTCTGCAAGACAAATCACAGGTGTATATTAATAAACTAACTCTAACAGACCATGGTTTCTCTAACAGCAACTGGCTACTTCATTAAGGTCCACAAAGTTGTATTAATTTAACAAATTAATATCTGTTTTAAAGGAAAAGCTCATTTAGCATTTTTGGAAGAAAGCCCGCCGTCAGTCTTTTTTTTTTTTTTTTCAAAAATCTTCAGGACGTTTTCCAGTTTCTCAGTTACATGAGAAGCTTTTTTGTTTTTAAAAAAAGAAAAGAGGCTGCAGATGAAATGACTGTTTGTAGCTTTTATAATGCCAGTGGCGACAGAAACTAACTTTTCTTAATGATTAAACATTAAACATACTGTAATATACAAACCTCACAAACAGATTCAAAGTACATCTCATTCTTTTATCTAACTATTTATCTTCACCCATCCTCTATATCACTTTATGCATTATACAGGGTGGAACCTATCCCAGGAGACTTTGGGCACAAGGCCCACAGGGTACACCCTGGACAGGGTGCCACACTACAGGCACTGGGAACACCGATTAGCTTCATCTTCATGTTTTTGAACTGTGGAGAAAACCAGAGTACTGTGAGGAAACCTACCAAGCACAAGGAGAACATGGAGGGGCAGGAAAACCCTTGCTGGAGGTGTGAAGCCACACTGCTAATCACTGCGCCACCGTGCCACCTTCTTTAAACAAATGACTGTAGTTGAACTGTTAAGCAGAAATGATCTGGGTGGTAGCACATCATCATCCTATTAATCATCTTCAGTAAATAGGACATCTCGTCCTATTGTTAATTCATGCTGGAACCTTAAAAACCACAGATTCATGCCAGCAACAAAAACTGTAAATTATACCTGTCACGCAGGTGTGATATTCGGATGTACCGATCCTGTGCAGGTGTCGTTACACGTGGTCTTCCACTGCGAGGATGATCAGCTGTCCTTCCTGTCTCCCTGTAGCGCTGTCTTAGGCGTCTCACAGTGCGGACATGGCGATTTATCGCCCTAGCCACATCCGCAGTCCTCATGCCTCCCTGCAGCATGCCTAATGCACGTTCACGCAGATGAGCAGCGACCCTGGGCATCTTTCTTTGGGTGTTTTTCACAGTCGGTAGACAAGTCTCTTTAGTGTCCTGCGTTTTTAGAACTGTGACCTTAAATGCCTACTTTCTGCTGTTAAGGCCTTAACGACCATTCCACAGGTGCATGTTAATTAATTGATTATGGTTAATTGAACATGCATGGAAAACATTGTTTAAACCCTTTATAATGAAGATCTGTCAAGTTATTTGGATTTTTACAACATTATTGTTGAAATACACAGTCCTGAAAAGGGGACGTTTCTTTTTTTGCTAAGTATATATGGAAGCATTGGTGGTGTACTTTAACAGGGAGGCTTCAGACATCAACCAGTGGGTTTGGGTTTCTGGATATGTCAGGTAACCAAAATATGTGAATGACATCTAAAAATGTAGAAATCTCAAAATTAGCATGTTTTTTTCCCTTTTTTTTTTATCATAAAAAAATAGTAGAATCATAGTAGAAACAACCGAAAACAACCAGACAAACATGTGATCATGTGTAACTGTGCTTTTTTTTTTTTTTTTTTTTTTTGCCTGTGTGAATTTTTTTCCTATGTTATGTTTGTATAGTTGGTTAAAATAAACTTAAATTCATCTCTTTATCTAAAACACGTACAAAGAAAATATGTATTTATTTAAGACTATATAATTTATTTTTATAAACATAGGGCTGCTTTTTTTTTATTTTTTTTTGAGAAAATCATCATTTGCTTGTGTATTTTTATGCGAAATTACCCCAGGATAAAACAACCTAGGCGCAGACTTGTTATAATGGTTGCACTTTTGGATTTGCATGATACAGAATATTTCAAACATTTAGTGGCACCGGCTGCAAGAGTAACAGATTGGCGCATACATACGTGTTCTTTTCCTGAGTAAGGTATTTACAAATATTCAGACAGAAAATGCTTAAAAGGCTTCATTCGCTTAAATTCAAATGACGATTGTTGTAATGATGTAGAACTGGAGATGACAACAGCAATTAAATGAAGGTTATAAATAGGAATTTTGAAAGACCGTCTCATTATTTTTGCATGGTTGCACCCTAGCCTGTATTAAATGAAGCTGCTTTTCCTCCTAGTGCACAGAAGACTCACTCATTATTTATATGACAGCTATGTTATAGGCTATAAAAAAAAAGGACAGTGAGAAGATAAATGCTCTGTTCTCTGTGCATGCGAGAACACTGACAGGCGGGATACTGAAATAAGTGATCGCTTGTAGCTCGAAAATCTCTGTACCACGCGTCCATGACAACTGATCCATCTATAAAAATAAAATTACAGATTCAGGCTTTAAAATGCAGAGAGCCCAGAGGAATCCCAGGCAGAACACAAACAGCCCCTTAAAAATACCAGTTTAAACTGACTTATTTATGTTGTTATATCAGAGTTTATTTTATGCTAATTTGGAAAATATATTGCTTACTTTAATATGCATATTTTAATTGTGTTTGTGTAGTGATTGCTGAATTGTGGAGAATATCTAAACACTGTATTCATGCTGGATACCAGACACCTCCTGCTGCAATAAAGGCATTTATTACAGGCAGCGCAAAAAACAAATGATGACAATATTTTAAATCTCAAATTTATGAAAGTTACATCAAATTACAATAAATAAAATGTATTGCCTATTTCTAAGTTTTTAACATTTATTTCTTGAAAGAAGCAAACATATCTGACAATAGAATAAAACATTTATGTTTGAAAATTTAGTACACTTTGTCTATGAATAGGCTTTATTTATGTAGATTTGATTAGATTCAAAATATTTACTACCATTCACACACAGAATTTCAAAAATGTGTCATGTGTAAAAATTTTCCTAGAGTAATGTTTCACAATCTGTGTCCTGGAAATAAGACTTCATAGATGTGATAACCTGGTCATTTAGTACATTCAGGTCGTCAGCTGACTTCATTTTATTGCCACATAACGTTGCTGAGTCTTGACCAACTGAAGCAATACCAGATGATAACACTGTCTCCAGAGACATGTAAAGTGTACACTATGCATGATGGGTGCATCGCTTTATGTTCTTCCCCTGACGCACCCATCACTCTGGAATAGGGTCAATCTCGGCTCATCAGACCACATGACCCTTTTTTCTATTTCTCCAAAGGGCAATCTTTATGATCCCTAGCGAATTTTAACATTTAAAACTTACTTCTTCTTACTTTCACTATTAAACTTAAGCTATGATTTCCACAGTGAATATTTAGTTGGACCCAAACATCAAGCACTATACCAAATCCGATCTTAACCCATTTTCAGTCATTTAAAATTGTTTTCTTTACTTGATGTAATAATTTGACCTTTCTGAACCAAGCATTGTATATATAGTGACCAGGAAGTGACTTGGTTTTTACGCTGCCATGCTAATGAACAGACAAATCCACAGAAATGACAGTGATTGGGATGGATTTTACAACCAGTGAAAGCAATCAAAGCAAAGCAGACTGCAGACGGGCGGCCTGTGAAAATATGGAGAGAGGGAACTACGGCATTCCTCCAACAGAAAGAAAATCACAAACCGGGCTCTGCCAAAGCTGAAAGAATTAGCGAGAGTAAGATAAGACACAGAGCTGATTCATTTCCCTCTGTATAAGAGCATGGGCACAAGCTTGGCAAAGACAGTGTGTAGGACAAAGCTTTCCTTCATTGTCTTAACACACTGCCTCAGGGGTAATCCAAAGGCAAAGTCAATTAATTCCTTGCTCCTGGGAACTGATGAATGAGGTTGAGTTTGTGGGACAGTTGCGGAGCAGAGTGCAGGAGGACAATGATAACGATAACAGCTTCGTCTGCAGACAATCCATCCTGCTGTCCCACTACGATTACAAATACATCCGAATGATAAAACGGTAAAAGATGGCAATTGCTGTTTTACTTTGTGCCCAATCAGGTCACAAGATTAGTTTCCCTTAAAAGGAGAAATATAATTACTTTTTGTTAAGAGGTTAAGCCTTTCCCTTAAGTCTGTCCGCTACCAGGTTTGTCCACTGCTTGTCATTTATTAGGACATTTATTGTCAGAGCACAAAGGTAATGTATTTCATGCTTTTACTGACAACCACTCAGTTCTGTTTCAAGTTTTTCATAAAAAAAAAAGTTTTAAATAAATCGTGTAGGTATATAGGCAAATTAATTGTAATCATTATATGTTTTAATCACACCAATTTCTAGAGATGTCATAGATGTAGGAAGGAAATTTATATATTCACTACCGCTCAAAAGTTTGGGATCAATTGTAATTTTTTTGGTTTTTGTTTAGTGATTGATTTTCTATATTCTACAACAATACTGGGAATTTCATGACTAGGTAGTACCACATATGGAATTAGGTAATTATGTAACAACAACAACTACAGTCAGTTGTTGACACAGAAGTCATGCAGAAGCACCATGATAAAACTGTCCAACCCCTTTAAATAAACATTCCATGTCCTTGCCTTGTGTTACATTCGCAATATGTTTTGGGCTCATTGTGCATCTATATTGTGAGGCGTTATCAGTGTTGAATTAATATCAGTATCAGTGTTCAGTGTCCGGACATCTCAACACATTTCCGAATTCATTCTGCTACTTCTATCACCAGTCACATGATCAATAAACACCCAATTCGATTTTGCCATTGACATTGCCCATGACATACCACACTGCCCCACCATGATAATGTTGTCTGCTCTGGAACATAGCGTACTACATTATCACTTTCTTGAGAGTCTTCTTGACTTGGCTAATATCGCAAAGGGTTTTCCCCAAGGAAAGACTTTTGTGATCATTATTTAAAAAATGGCGAAATATAGAAGAATGCTGGCTGCCACTGCTCTAAGCATTTTTGCATTTTCACAGATTTTTTACTGTTTTTTCACTGTTTCATTGTTGTTTTCACTACTTTGTTCAATACCTTGTTCCTGCTGCTACTTTGCTCCAGCACCTGCATTTAGCATCACACCACCTGCCACTGTTTGGATCAATGGGCTGCTTGATTGCAATCTCTACAGGATTGTCATGCCTTCCTTACTCTACCCAGTAATGACGATGCTCCAGGACCCTACAGCGAAATGCGATACCACCTCTCAGAGCCACCAGTGGCACTGCATTTTTACCTCTACATTGCCAGGTAATGAGTTCATATTTTTGTCTGGAATATTGTTTAACTTTATATAAGATACATTTTTTTAATTATAAACGAACAACATTATCATTCTGGTTTTCATTTTTGCCATCCTCCAAGAAAACTGGACAGGCTGTTTTCCATTGTGTGCTATCAGGCTGTAGTGTGCTAGCTAGCATCAGTATGTGCAAAAGCAATCTTAGGATGTGCCTCTTTTGGTGTTGCCTGAGACGTGGCAGCAATCCAATGGCTTTCCTTATCTTAATCACAGGATTCCTCCTGGAATCCGCCTGAATGGGAAATAGAAATGTCTTATATAACTGTACCTGTGCATGTCTCTACTGAGTCCATTGCCTTACAAATCAATAGGCTACCTCCTATTTCAGTGTTTCTTTATCGATCGTCCAAGTCTGATAGTAATGTCTTTAATTAACTCTCCTTAATGTTTCTTCAATGTCCTTTTGTTCCATGACTCCCAATACAATATTGCTGTGTAATTTAAATATACTTTACATAGAAATAAGATTTTACACCTTACATCTTGCCTTAACAGTTTTGGAATTCAGTAATATACCCTCCTACTCACTCTAAAAGACGTACAGTATTCTTGCACTGATCTCCTACTCTGGCTCCCAGTAGTACCGCGTTTGATTTGGGCAATATTGATCAATAGCAAGCTCCTTTCAGTCTTAATTTACCTTCACCAACTCCAAACCTTTCTCATCCAATTTCCCTCTGAAATATCAAGAACACTGATTTATCTGCTCTGTCTGGTGAACTTGATAAACTCCCCAGCAAAGACAATTCATCCAGTCTCAA
The DNA here is from genome assembly GCF_024256425.1 of Clarias gariepinus. Taxonomy (NCBI): domain Eukaryota; kingdom Metazoa; phylum Chordata; class Actinopteri; order Siluriformes; family Clariidae; genus Clarias; species Clarias gariepinus. The sequence goes on along the minus strand of NC_071101.1, from coordinate 40,315,730 downwards.
GTTACAGTGATGGATTGTTCAGTGTCTTAAATGTCCTTGCTCCTGTGGAAAGCTCAGAGTATTTCCTTTACTGATGTAAGGCAATGTAAAGCATAGTGCTGTTGCATAGAAAGCCTGGAACTCCTGGTGTTGTTGTGCATAAGGATATGGATGACATTCAAATACTCTCTTTTTTTTTTTTTTTTTACAGATGAGCTGCCCAGCTGTAACCTATTGTATTGCCAAATGTAAAAATATTTACTCCTTATATAATACTACATAAAGTGTACCTTTCTTAACTCTTCAGGTTTCCCTCTTCACTGTGCTATCTACTTTTAAACTTCCATTTAAAATATCTGGTTTCATTTGTGCACCCGCTGTCTGCCAGCTAGACACCTTTTCTAGTCACTTGATAAAAGTCTGTCTACTTTTCCTGTCCTCTTTAATAACTGATGTCATACTTTCATCTCTTGCTCCTGTTCTTCATCCTTTATTTATTAAAATGGATCCAATAACTCCTGTACTTAAAAACATGGTACAGACTGGTTTTCAAAAAAATTACTAGTTAAGTATTTCTAACTAAAATATTGGAAAGAACAGATGTAGCACACGTCCACATTCACTTATTATTATTATTATTCATTTTATTATTACTCTGTTCCTATGTCTAGGAAACTCGGGACTGTGGAGGCCAATGGTACTGTACAGTACTTACCATTGTATTCATTCTCATTTTTTACGATCAACATTTAAAACAAGCATTCATCGCTTAGTGGTTGGACTGTGGGAGGAAACCGGAGTACCCTGAGGAAACTATCAAGCACAGGGAAGAACATACCCCCAGACCCCACACAGACCCCCAGGGCAAGAATCGAACCTGACCCTGGAGGTGCAAGGCAACAGTGCTACCCCATTGTTTGCTGTCCTGAATGGGAAAATGTCCAAGTCAGTCAGTGCATTTCTTTTTAAAGAATGTATATTGGTTTGGCCATTTGTTGAAGTTTTTGCTATCACTCTGATAGGATAGTTTTTTTTTCATCCCTGCTTTGCATTGGTACTTTATCTCTTTGATTCACATGAGTTCCCATAAACAGCTACATAATGCAAATTCAACAACGGTAATCAGTTTCAGACCTTCCATCTTATGAATTTTTCATGAAGTATTTAAGAATTTTGACTTGGATCACTTGGAGTAAATATAACTGGATAAAACAAAAAAGTGTCTTTCTTCATTTCAGGCTGCAAAGCAACAAAAAGTGATTATTTTAAAGGGGGATCATTCTTTTCTATACCCACTGTATTTTAAAATGGAAACCTGACTCTACAGTATATCCTTTTAGCACCAAGCCAGTGGTAGGCTTTTGTGGGGATTTTTTTTTGCTACCAGTGTTTGCAGCTTGGCACGTCCCAAAATATGAACTATGTACGTTTTTAACATTTCAAACCTTAGATTTGTGAATATGGAAAATGCAAGAAATCCAATAACTATCCTTGGACTTCCATCACAGAATGAGTTAAAGTGAGCTAATATTATCATATTACTTTGAGAACTTGTTGACATTTCAGCCTGTGCTCACTCAGATACAGCACATAAAGGTTCTGCCAAACACTAGAGTATGAATCGTAAAAAAAACAAAAGAAGCAAAAAATGAAAAAGAAAAAAAAAAGGCAGCCTGTTAAACTCTCTGCAAGTGGCTTCCTTGTGGCATTTGACTCTTCAGACTAACATCAAAACCGCATACTTCAGCCAGGTCAACAATTAAGCGGAACTGATTGATGGAAAGGGCTAGCACACATCAAGTTACAGGCTTCTGCTGAGCACCCCAAGATGAAGGGAGAAATGAAATCAAAGACAAATTGCTGTGAAAACAGAGCTGTTACACGATCATTTTTGGTGGGTGGGTGTGAACAAAAGCACGAGAAAAGCACTTTGTGGTTTGGCGTTTTTGAACCACTCAAACAAGAAAGTCATATAAACAAGAATGGAAATGTGCGATAACAATATTTATAAAATTTCTCATTATCCTTATAGGTTCGAGTATGTGTAATGTTCTGGCAAAAGCATGTTCGAGAAATGTGAATTGATTCCTGAGGGGAAGGAGTTAAGAGATGTGTGTTGAATATATTTAAAAAAAATCAGTTCAGAAATGCTGCAGGTGCAAACATTAAAGCATGTAAAATGTGTTTTTTTTTCCTTTTCTTAGATCCAGGTTTTTTTTCTAGGGAAGCACAACACACGACTGCATACCAGTTGACTGACACAGGTCCAGTAATGGACAAAGGGACACCAGCTTTGAATAATTTCTTCTCAGTTAAGGTTGACTGTTTGGGTCTACTTGCAAAATGTTTTAAAGTGGCTACACCTTCAAGTAACTTTGAACTATGTACAATTGTTTGACCTGATGTTGGAATCTTTCTCAGATCGGCACTGAGCTCCTTAGACGTTCTTAACGTACTGTGTTTTTCAATTCAGTGGGTTATGTCAATCAATCAATCTCTTTTTATGTTAGCACAGAGAAGTTGCCAGCTGTAGTCAATCATCTCTCTCTGTCTCTCTCTATCAAGTTCCTCACCGTGGCAACAGTAGACAGCATCATCATCATCATGTCAAACTCCTTAGACGTTCTTAATGTACTGGGTGTTTTTCAGTTCAAGGGTTACATCAGTCAATTCCTTCTTCTGTTGACACAGCGAAGTTGCCAGCTGTAGTCAATCATCTGTATATTATTGTTAGTCAAGTGATCGCCACAGTGGACCAACTGATCTGCACAACAACTTGGCACAGATTTTAAGCCAGATCCCCCTCCTGATGCAACCACCTTTATTTTATCAGAGCTTGGGACTGGCAATGCATCCAGTGGCAGGGGTTTGGGCATTGGGTGAGAATCGAACCTGGGCTTGGTGGGGGAGAAACCTACCACTGAGCCACCAATGACCCAGTCAATCTATCTATATATGAAACAAAAATTCTGCTTGTGTGTTTTGTTTGAGTAGGTAGGTCCGGCACAGGCGTGTCACAGGCGTATCTTACCGAAGGTAACAATGGGCAGCGTCGTCATCAACATATGTGTCAAACCATGAGCATGTCACAGGGATTCCTCACTGACTCTAACAGTAGGCAGTGTTGTCCATGGCAACATGCATTGATCAGAGTTCATAGCTACTGAAACCCCGGATCAGAGTGCAGAGCGTGTACAGCGATAGCACATACAGATAGCGAATGAAACCCTGGATCAGGCTGTGACGTCACTACAGTGACAGCGCTCACGATGAGCAAAAGAAGTACGGGCTTCCTAAACATTGGAGCAGCGTGAGGAGCAACAATGAGTTAATAACAGCACATTTCATTTACAGGTAATAGTAGATTCAGGATATGCAAGGGGGCAGAACCTCATATACGTGTGCAGAGCCATGGGTAACTTCTAGTCATCACTAAGAGAACGTTGACCCCTTGGGCTTAGGCGATTTGTATGCTCTACCCCAGAAAAAGACCAATTCAAAGCCAAGTATTTTGATTGCATGCATTTTCATGATGAACGTGGGTTAAAGTAGGCTGGCATGGCGGGTGCTGCGTACCATTAAAAGATTTTGTGGTGGTACATAGTACTGGAAAGAGTGGAGAGCAGCTGTCTGCCAAAAACCCACATTCAAAACAAGGCACGGTAGTACTTTTAGCAAGGATAATGATCATCCATATCAACATCTGATAATGTTATGTCATTCTAAACAACACTCCTTAGTAATTGCTTCTAAGTCGTTCCAAATTGCCTCTGAACTGTCCGTGTTGGGTTTCAGTCTTTCATTACAGCTAGTAATGAATGTATGAGTGCAAACTTCTGCCAACACGCTGACAGGTTCATGACTCACCTCACTGCCTTGTTCACGGCTAATCCGAGCTACAGTACATCTTCAAAGACAAGGCTGGTTCCCAAAACCAATCTTTGAACCATCTAACCTTTGAACAAGTTGGTGTGTGGAACAAGGGATACCCAAGACTGCATTCTAGCTTTTCATTTTACACCATTTAGGATTCGACCCTGAAACATTGAGTTAGCTGAGGCTATTATAAAGTGGAATAAGTGGAAACATAAGTGGAATTTAAATGACCACCAAATGACCACCTTCATGGTTTATTCTCCTCACCTTTTAGCTACATAGTACTGGCAAGAATTTAATACTACTTTGACCACTTATGAGTCTGTTGTTGTTAGTCTTTTAGCTGTTCCTATTGAGGGGTCGTCCAATCCGCACAAAAACTTGCCACAAGGTTTATGCCGAATGCCCTTCCTGACAAAACTCCCATTTTACCGGGCTTGGGACCAAACCCAGGCCTTCCACATCGCAGACGAGAAACCTACCACAATGCCTATTCCCGATGATTGATGATGAACATAAAGAGTAAAATTCAGACTACAATCATCGCTACATTAGTTACACTATGTGGCCAAATGTATGTGGACACCTGATAAGGTCAGTTTGACATTTAACTAGTCAAACCATGTACTGTATTTATGGATCTTGCTTAGAGCTTGTCTAAAAAGATTCTAGACCATCTTGTGCCTCTAACTTTGTGGAAAAAATCAGGCATCCAGTTTTTGGCCATAGAGTGTACCCTGAATTGAGTAATGTGGAAGACAGTGGGATTTATTCTACATTGCAAAAGCAGCCCTGAACACCTGCAGGTAGACAGCATTTTTGTTTTCACTGCATAGGAATCCCTTGCTGTCAGTGGCCGATAGGTGCTTATCATCAAGCAAAAACAACTTTCTGGGTATGCGCAGCTGTTGTTTTCTTCACGTCCTCTGTAGACATTTTTCCTCGCCTAGCCAGCTTTTCCATGCTGTGGTGTTCGTGCTGTGTGTATGTTTACCATGTTGCACTGGTTTGCTATTAATATTGTATGAAAATGTTCTTGTTGATGTTTTCACAGAGAACACTTTGCATTATCAAAAAAAATTTATTCCAGATCACTTTGATTTCATGTTGAATGTTCATTAGCATATCATAGACTAGGCTAATGTCATGTTATATCACCTACATGTATCAGAAGTCATTATCAGTCTGCTACCCAGTACCAGTGTTGGTATTGATATGCTGTGATTGTGATTGATGTGGCACAGTGGCTTAGCGGTTAGCACTGTCGCCTTACACCTCCTGGGTTGAAGGTTCGGTTCTCACCTCGGGTCTGTGAGCATAGAGTTTGCATGTTCTCTCCATGTGTGGTGGGTTTCCTCTGGGTACCCACAGTCCAAAGATAAGGCTAATGGGCGTTCCCAAATTAAAATTTTAATTCCTGTATTAGATGAAGACTGACATATAGTCACACATTAAAACAGAGTTTCTTTTTTCATTCTCTATATTAAGTGGCATTGTCCTTCTGCCTCTCTGCCTGTGTCACACTGCCCTCTTATGGCCTGTGTAGTGTAGTATTAGAAGGGATGGAGGGAGGGAAGACAGACAGAAAGGAAGGAAGGAAGGAAGGAAGAAAGGCCAACAATGAAGTGTAACATTGACTGAACTCCAATCAATGCATGAGTAATGCTCTTCTGGCCAAATGAACACAAATCCCTACAGCCATGCTCCAAAATCTAGGAAAAGCCTTGCCAGCCCAGAGTTTATTGTAATGGCAAAGGAACAGTAAATTTGGAATAGTATTTTCAGCAATGTTTTGAATGGTATAGCATGTACCGCATTCACCAAAAATTGGGACCGGAGTCTGAGACGTGTCCATGATCATTATTGACTCAGAATTACTGCCATTGGTACTCATGCTCTCTGACCAATGCCTGTAGATATAAATAAGCAACATGCTGCCACTCACTCGTTCAGTGCATTTGAAAACATTTTTGGATCAATTATATACAGTAATTTGTAAGTCCTGGCCTAGTGGCGCACATACTTTTCAGAAGTTGAACATTTCTGTGTTGTAAATTCTTTTTTGACTGATCTTAAGCCATAATCATCTAAATTGTTTTTGTTGACTTTCGGTTGCTTCCTTTGTGGGCTCGCCTCAGCAGACCATGCGATCCTCACAATCGGATACAGGTTTTACATTAAATGCCTTTCCTGATGCAACCCTCCCATTTTGGGATCGCAGTCAGCACTGCACCCGGTGGCTGGGGTTCGGGAATTGGCCTTGAATCACACCCAGGCCTTCTGCATGGCAGGAGAGAAACCTACCTCTGAGCTACCAATGCCCCCAAATTAATTCAAATTAAAACAAAAACAAAAAAAAGGCTTGAATTATGTCACTTGTCACACTTGACATGTGTAGTAAATATATAAATGATGAGAGTTTCAATTTTTGAATTAAATCATTTTTTGATGCACTGTATATTTGCGTATATACGCTTGTTACTCTTGACACCTGTTTTCATTCTGATACATTTAATTGAAAGATGTGTTTTTCAGCCATTCTGCAGTTGTGTGTAAGAACTCTGAAAGTGTTTTGATTATTTAAAAAATGCATTTAATGGATGAGTTAATGATTCAAATCGAATACTTTTTAATTTTTATTAAATTATGTGAATATCTCATTACAAACCCTAGCTCCGTCCACTCTGAATCTTACTGATGCCACGGCCCAGTTTGAAATCTGAAAATATCTTACGGCCCAACCAGTCCATTTAGTCCTTATCGTAAATAAAATGTTAAACTGAAGTTTGGGGCTGTTTACTTTTCTTTTTCGTTTTTTTTTTTATAAAGAAAACAAAAAATTACTTCACACTCCACAGTTTCCTTGGGGTTCTCTGGTTTCTTCCCACAGTCCAAAGACATGCAGATTAGGCTGATTGATGTTTCCAAATCGCCCGTAGTGTGTGTGTGATGGATTGGCACCCCGTTCAAGGTGTTCCTCGTCAATTCAGTCAATTAGTACATTCAAACCCATACTGTAGCTTCATTAGTTACACGCTATGGCCAAAAGTATGTGGACACCCGATGAGGTCAGGGCTTTGTACAAGACACTCAGGTACTTTCACTCCAAGCTGTATTTAGGGAGCTTGTTTTATGCACACAGCATGGGGACAGCATGATGTTGCCTTGCACCTCCAGGTTCCGGGTTCGATTCCCACCTCAGGTCTGTGTGCATGGAGTTGGTATGTTCCCAAATTTGGTGTTCCACTGCCGGTAGTGTGTGTGTGTGTGTGTGTGTGTCCTGTCCTCTGATGTATTGGCACCCTGTCCAGAGTGTACCCCGCCTTGTGCCCTAAGTCCCCCTGTGACCCAGTATACAGAATAAAGCGGTATAGACAATGAATGTGTAACAAGAATAAAAAAAACAACTTTCATGTTTTTTATGTGAAAAGTAGCAATATAACAAGACGTATTTTATTTTACTTTTACAAGATGTTATCAAATATTTTGTCAAAACTTAAAAAAAACATATTGTTATGATGACAATAAACATTTCACGTAAAAAAAACATGAAAGTATTATTATTATTATTTTATTTATTATTCCGTGACAGTAACGTGCTTCCGTATCGAATAGCGTCTTTGCTTTGTGACGTCATCGACGCAACAGAGAGAGAGAGCGCGCGCGCGCGTGAGTGAGAGGGAGAGAGAGAGAGAGCGCGAGAGACGTTCCGTTAAAGTTGGGACATGATTTCGCTGACTCACTGTCATGGATTATGTGAAGCGGTTGGTTGGTTTCCGGGACGAGGATCTCCCAGTGCGCCCGCTGCTGCTCGTGACTGGAGCTGCAGCCTTAGCGGGAGGATTATATTACACTCATAGGAAGTGCAGACGTGGAGAGACAACACGTCCCAGCCCGGGTAGGGGACACCAGCACCTCTCTATCTCACTCACACACACACACACACACACACACACAAACTTGTAGAATTGGCATGGCCATACACTCACATAATTGTTTCAAAAGCATTATAAAACTAAACTAGTTAAATTTTCTAATTAAAAAGTTTCACCATATCCAAATTTAGAATAAAAAAAAAACATCAATCACAGATATTAGCACCTTAAAAATAATAAACAATATGAGTAATAGTGGAGGCGTGGTGGTTTAGTGCTTAGTGCTGTCAACTTGCACCTTCAGGTTCCAGGTTTGATTCCCGCCTCGGGGTCCGTGTGCAGGTTCTCCCCGTGCTTGGTGGGTTTCCTCCAGGTTTCCTTCAACAACCCAAAGACATGCAGATTAGCCTTAGTGTTCCCAAACTGCCAGTAGGGTGTGTGTGTGCGCCCCGCAGTGGATTGGCATAGGCTCCGGGCCCCCTGTGACCCTGTGTGGGATAAAGCAATACAGAAGAAGTACTTTGTATCTGTTTACGTGTTTTGTATATAAACAGATATATACAAAATATCTTTAATGTTATGAAACATTATAAAAAGTTACTTCCTGTCACCACTGGTGTTTCATCTCCACTGTCTCTTCTTCTCTTAAAAAAAAAAAAAGGAAAAAAAAAAAGCTTCTTGTGTAACTAAGAAACTGGAATGTGTCCTGAGGAATTTGGAAAACTATTACTGAAGGGGCCTTCTTCCAAAAATGAGGGACAACACACACACACACACACAGACACACACACGCATAAACGCACGCATGATTTCTGAAGATCTCTGTTTATTCTCAGCAGAGAGATCATATTTAAGCATTTTATAAACAGACAGGTGATAGGAAATACATTAGCATTGTTTTGGTTAAACAATAAAGAGCTTTTTGGATGTATATTCGCCTGGATACAGGCTATAGGACATGTTACCATATAAGGAGTCAGGAAGCTCAATAAGGGGTTGTTTTATGGGCATAGGAATCTTCTCATCATATTATAATATCTTACAGTGTGTAAATGTTGACTGCAGGTCCCAACACGGTCGCAAAATGGAAATAAATGCAGTGGTAATCACCACTGGACTCCACGGCCCCTGGCTGGACTACAGAGGCTCCTAGATGGATGAATAAAATAATAATAATAATAATAATAATAATATCAATAAATGAACTAAACTTAAATAATTAATAAAAGAACTAACAAGAATACAAATAACATAAACAAAACTAAAAATTTTTAATTAAATCAGTTTGGGGTGTGTGTGTGTGTTGGTTTGTTTGTTTGGATGGGTTTCTTGCTGTCCATCAGCTTGTCCCTCTCCTTCCTTTCCCCTAACATGATGGGCTGTTTGTCAGGGTGGGGCAAAAGGGAGAACCTTGTACTAGGTGTGTGGATTGACATTTTTGGAAATATGTTTCATGTAGTTAATTTTGTCACACTTTGTTAGAAAGTGCAGCTGTGTGTCCGCTGTGTTGTTGTTGCACTGTGTGTATAATCTCTGCTCTGTGGAGGGCCATGTCTTTTTCTTTATACCGACCTGTCTTAAAGACCAGTGTGTGTGTGTGTGTGTGTTCGTGTGCACACTGAGACTGTACTTTGTCATTATGTTTCCACTGGGTGATGTAATGGGGGTGATGTACTCTCTCTCTCTCTTTGGCTCTCTCTTTAATAATGATTTGCCATGCAAATTTAATTGGTGGTTGAAATATGCACTCATTTCGAATCTTATGGCTGAAACATCCTCCTAAAAATTTGGGCCAGTTGACCGTTTACCCCTGTGTAGCATCACCATTTCTGTTAATAACACCCTTCAAGCATTTGGACACTGAAGACACCATTGGGTCAAATTTAGCTAGTGGGATTTTCCTCCATTCTTCTATTATGCAGGTCTTTAGCTGCACAGTTGTCCAGAGTGTTCGTCGGCACATTGTCCACTTTATAATGCATTATACTGTACATTTTCAAATAAAGATTGCAATGAAGTTGTCCTGCTGAAATAGACTGTGATGTCTCTAAAAAAGACGGTGTCTCTGAAAAAGATGGTGTTTGGAAGGCAGCATATGTTGGATGTATATTTCAGCATTAATGGTGCGCTCGCAGATATGCAATTTACCCATGCCCTGGGCACTGGCACACCCCTATATTTTGAATCGTTCCTTTCCGAGAACATGGTGGCTTTTGTTCCCAAAAACCTATTTAAAATGCTGAATCATCGGGCCATAAAACATGTGTCCATCTCAGATGAGACCAAGCCCAGGGAAGTTTTTAATGCTTCTGCATTTGTAAATGCACCAACATTAAAGGTTTATTTAAGTGTTCCCGAGCCCATGTGACGATATCCACTGCAGAAAAAGGACGTTTTTTTTAAAGAAACTGGTATCTGAGTGATTGAAGCTCACACATGTTCTGAGGTGGTTTTTCGCTCTGCCCTTCATGCAGTGAGATTTGATGGATTGTCTTAAATTGTTGATGTTGATGATGTTGTGTACTAACGCTGGAGAATGTTAAACTAAAAGTTTTGGAGGGCCATCTGCTGGCACGTGAGTGAGCCTCGCTCTACCCTTGCTCTGGAAGGACAAGGCCTTTCTTTGGAACTCCTTGTATACTATGTTATTAGTCTTAAATTTTCCCTGTCCCAACTTTTTTAGAGGATGTTGCAGCCAACAGCTTAGCATTATTTGCGGTTGTATCTACAGTATATACCAAAATATACAGTACCTACTGTATAATAAAAACAATAGTCACCATTGGTCTCCACAGTCCCTAGTTGGACTACACAGGTACCTGGATGGATGGAAATATTCCTATATATAAGCATATGTTTTCTCATTTAATATATATTTAAAATGTTTTTATTATTATTTTTTTTTATTTAGTCCAGGTGCAGACAGCATCCAAAGATAGTTCTTCACTGTATTCAAGCTTGATGTCTGATGGGGTCAGTGTCACACACACTGACACTACCATCCCTGAGGTACTCTCAAAAAAACAAAATCAAATACTTCAACATAAAAAAAAACTTTTTATTTTTCTTAAAATTCAACAATATACCTTTACAGGTATTAGAAATCTGAAGAGCTGGCGAGTAAAACAGTAATCCAGCTTTATTAATGGGTTTAATTTTTATGTAAAATGTATATTTAGGTAGATATTACCAGTAAATAAATGCTAAGAATTAACCTGTATGGCTTTTTTTCCCCCTGGTTTAACCTTGATCAAAGAGATCTGGTTCTGTATCTGCATCTGTCTTTGGTGTCTTGTTATACATTACAGTTAACAATAATGAATTTAAAAACAATAGTGTTTTACTTTCTGGTTATAATAAAATATAATCAATTTTGTACCTTAAGGTTTAAAACTCTTATTATGTAACCATTAGCTAGTGAAACTATTTATCTATTATCTATATGAATTAAAAAAAAGGTTTTGTCTGTACATTGGTCAACACTTGTTCTTTACGTTTTATATGTTTGAGGATTTAAAACCAGTCTCAGAAAATTTTCTGTCTGTCTGTCTGTCTGTCTGTATGTCTGGACAGCATTTAATAAAACTTTGGCAGTACCTAGACGTCTGCCTAAAGTTAAACCTGCACCATAAATGCAAAAAGATGTTTACAAGAAGTGAAGTTATGAGCATAAATTTCCAGATTAAAAAATGGAAGTTTTGACAGGGTACTGCATATACGTTAAACTGTTGGCACGTCTTGAATTGGAAAAACTTTTGCAGTATCTTCCTGAAGTGTAACCTGCACCGTAAGTGAAATCAGAATGTTGAGTAAAAGTGATTTTATAAACATTTGGTGCCGGATTTAATCATCTACTTTAAGAATAAGCTACTTACTCAATGTAAACAAACACCTGCACTAAAAAAAAGCTAAACTGAATATTTTAACTGAGATTAGTTTATATTTTTGCTCCTGAAATAACAGCACTAAATTTATCTTTATTCGATCCCCCTTTTTTAATTTCTCATTTCTCATTTTCTTTTTGATAACCAAACATGGAGTGTATTTGGCAGACGAAGAAAGACATACAACTTAGCGTGAACAAGGCCTAAGATACTCAACTTTACAACCTTTCAATTCTTTATATATATTTCTGCTAATACTGTACGTAATAATCGCATGTTCAAACCCTTAAACAATTTACAGTACTTTTTTTTTTTTTTTTTACATTAGCCTTCCAGTGCTTTACGTGCCACATACAGTAATGTACGTATACACAAGGTTTCACAAATGTTAAATTTTGGAAAGATTTTCCAGTCGGTTTTAATGATTGATGAGTCCTTAGTGGTGTCTAAACAAGTGAAGTAAATAAACACCAATAAGTTTGATTGTTCTTTCAGGACCCTCTGGCTGACACTGAGACGAGATACGAGCAGACGATGGAGAACAACACTCTCCTAGAGAGTACAGACTACGACCTGATGTCCAAAGTGACCAAACTGCGAGAGCAGCTCTCTGTGGCCCAGACAAGGTGTGAGGAGCTAAAGAGGGTAAGTTAAAAAAAACCTCTTGCATCAAGCAGACTGTTTAAAATTTCAGCCATGACCTGTGATGTTCCACAGGATAGATGGTCTGTACGTTTGTGTTTTAGGAAAAGGAGCGAGACCACGAGGCTCACCAGATCCTGGAGGCACAGTGCAAGGAGATGGAGGAAGCTTTACAAAAGCGTGATGAGTTATTGAAGGTACATTTTACTATAGAGCATATAGAAGCAAATCTTTAAGACTTAGACCAGGCCTGTATATGAGGACTAACACAATGGACACTAGACAAACGGAACCCCAGAACCCGGGTCTTAAATACAGCCACCATAACACAAAACAAATGACACGTTTAAGAGCATGTGACTTGCAGTGGCTGATGGGATCTGTAGTTAAGTGCCTCCATGGCGCTTTACTAACATCCAAGCTTTAATGTAAATGGAGGAGCATGGTGCGACACTCTTTAAACTAGATGTTTCAATGTGACAATAAAAGGTGAAATTAAGCACTCTAGTCCAAAACACTTCTCTCTCTTTGGCTGTTTCAGGAGAAGGAGCTAGAGGAGGAGGCTCACCATGTCCTGGCATCACTGTTCCAGGAGATGAGAGAAAATTTCCAACGCTTCGAGCACGTAGTGGAGGTATGAGCTTTCACTAAGTCATGACCGCTGTAGTACACTGGGTGTCAATCGGAAAAGCAAACATGGTACTTTTAAGTATATTTTCCCATCTGATGGAGCTCAGGACTAACTTGTTAATGACATATCCACATTGCTAGCACATACTGGAGTCAGTGGGGGTAGTTCAGTGGTTAAGGCATTAGACTATGTTTCGGAAGGTCCCAGGTTCAAACCCCACCACCAAGTTGCTGTTATTGAGTATTAGCTTAGATGTATAATGGGATAAAAAAAAAAGTTTAAGTTGCTCTAAAAAATATCCAGAAGTGTTTGGATATCTGCAAACAAAATACATAGCGAAAATAAGTGAAAGTTTCTTAAGGAGAATCATTACTGGTGGCGAGACATGGATTCATGAGTTGCTGTTGGTTTTTCGGATTCTCCCAGCAATGGGGTCGCCACAACACTGGCTGGGAATCAAACCCGGTTGAAACACCTACCACTGAGCCACCAGTGCCCATTAGAGTATGGAATGGAAACATCCTCAATCACCGACTGAGAAAAAGTACAAAAGTCAACCATCAGTTAAAAAATTCATTACCGCTTACAGTTTTCTGGGATTCTTGAGGGCCAGAAGTATTGGAACACTATCAGGAAAAGAGTTCAACTGTGTTGTTACAGTGAGACGCTTATTAAAGAGCCAAAGCTAAAACTATGGGTTAAACGCAGAGGACTGCTATATGTATTTGTCTGTTTAAAAACTCAAATTGAATTATGGCAGTCGCACCATTGTTGATGCCATCATGTGACCGTCAGAAGAGAAGCATGTATTTTTCATGTAACACTTTTTACGGGCCCCTCTGTATATATGCATAGGTCATTCTGGCTCAAACTGAGGAAAACTACAAGGAAGTGATGGAGTGCTGTGCTCAGGAGAACAAAGAGAGGTCTGAGCTGATGTCCAAGATGAACCAACTAGACAATTCAGTGCAGGAGATGAGCAACAAGCTCTTGGACGTGCACAATAAGCATATCAAGACAACTCGGGTAAGTGAGGACAACGTCGTGTTAACTGGTTTCTTTAGAAATGTTCAAAAATCCCATTATTGTAGCACTGCATGTTGAGTCACACTAAAGGCTCAAAACATATTTGAAAATGTTTTTGTTGTATAGGACATGATGAAGACCATGCTCAATGAGAAGATTTTAAATCATCAAAACGCATCACTTAGGGTAAGCTTGTTTTTTTTTCTTCTATGAAACCTGTTTTGAGTGATTTATCAAGTTCTCAAATGTCTAACTGTGGGTATAGAAGAAAATAATACAGACATTTTTTTTTTAAACATCCAGGCTACTCTGGCTGAACTTGGGAGGGAGTACCAGGGACTGCTGGGCAGCAATGCTGGTCTGGTGGCTGATAAGAATGACCTGAGAGCTGAAGTGCACAGACTGCAAGCCTTATTGCAGGATAAAGAGAAAGAGCTCTCTGAGTCTAAAGAAAGATGTGATGAGATGATGAGGGTAAGTGGAAACTCTTAACATTTAGCAGTTCCTTTAGTTCCACCACAGACTTTGTGTACTTTACTGAAATTAAAAATTGTTCCATGTGTTTTGGAGGAAAACATTATTTTGGGACGTAAAAGTGTCTGAATATGCTTATGAAATATTAAAGGTCTCTCTGGCTGATGCTGAGAGGAAATACCAGGAAGCCATGGAGTCCAATGCTCAGCTGGAGAAAGAGAAGTCTGAGCTGATGTCCAAGGTGGCCCAACTAGAAGTTTCAGTGAAGGAGTTTAAGCCCGAGTTCTTCGAGGTGCACAGTGAGCGTGTCGAGACAACATAGGTAAGTGAGAAAAACCCTAACTGCCTTAAACAGTTGCTTTGGAAATATTGTGAAAACTCTAATGCTGCATATTAAGTTATAACAAAGCTTATACAGTGGTACTTCGGCATACGAATGACCCGCCTTAAGAATTTTCACCTTAAGAGCTTAAATTTTGTGAGGAATTTACCGAGCCGAATCGAACACTGGCCAAGTTGCGTGTATGTCCGGGAGCCGTTCAAAAGTGCCAAATGTTTGCATCAGCTTTGCAAGGTTTTTTATTTTTCTGTGCAAGATTTAGTCAAGACATAGCACCATGGGTCCCAAGAATGTTAGAAAGGACGGTAACGAGAAGAAAACAGAGCCGCTTTTTTTTTTTTAAAGCAGCCAGTGCCAAATGGAATCATAAATTAAAGTTAAGTAAGATTTAATGTCTATTTATTTCATAGTTTACTTAACTTACATGTCTTTTCTAAATGTTTAGCAAAAATATATACAAAAATATGATTATAATGTTGGAAATTGGTAATATTGGTAATATTGGTTGAGGGGCTGCACCGGATTATCTGCATTTACATTGGGAAAATGTGTTTAATACTAAATTTCGTCTTAGGAACTTGCCCCCAGAATGGATGAAATTTATATGCTGAGGTACCGCTATGTATGTATTTAAACAAAAAATAATTTGTGATTCAACATTTCTGATTCAATGTGATGCAGAACATGCTCAAGAAAAAAAATCTGGGGAAAAAAGTCAACAGACTGCAAGTCTTACTACTAATTCTATGATCTGGAGAAAGAGCTCTCTAAGACCACTGGAAGGTGTAATGAGAATAACACAGGTAAGTGTTAAGTCCTTACATGTAGTAGTGCATTATGGATTATACTGTAATTTATTAACATAAAAAATAGCAGACGACAGATTAACAGACCAAAAAATTCTGTGAAGCAGCTTTGTAAAAATGACCATTGTTAAAAGCGATATATAAAAATAAAATAAAATTGAATAATCAACGTATGTTAAATTGCACACTGCAGCCGGTCATCATGGAAGCGGATCTGATCGGTGCAAATGGCTAGAACACATCAAGCAAACAAGCTTTCTTTGTGTGTGCGAGCAGATAAAGGAAAACATTTAAAATCAGACAATTTTCATCAGAACTTTTTGGCTTGGAATTGAAGCACTTGCAAAAGAAATAAAAAAAAGAGTATAAATAATCATAATGGGGACGTTTGCATTTGATCCCACAGATACAGACAGACGCATACAGAGACAAAAGCTTTAAAATAAAAAAATATATTTTTGAATACAAAAGCAAACTTTGTGTTAGATGGCTGTTTCCTCCCTTTCGCATCGTTAGACTTTAAATATTAAGTGTACAATTTTTATGACCCATGTCCACACAGGTATTTCCTACAATGACATGATTCATTTACATCATGGTTTGCAAGCATATGGTGTGTATAATGAATGCACATGTTAACACTTAGCATCAATTAGTCACCACACATGACTGCTCGTGGTGTAGAACATGATTGGTGTAAACCGGATTCCTAAATTGTAATTGTGCCTCATTGAAAAGATGGAATGAACAGTTTACACACATGTTCTGTTAATCCAAAATGGAGAAAAATGAAGATGTGGTATGTGTATACAAGGGCCACCCATGGCTTCTGACTGTGTCACACATGACCAACTGATGGTTGGAAACACATTTGATTTGGACATGGCTCCCGTCATGCACAAGACCCTTTTTTCACATGCTCTTATGCATAGATCATTGTGGCAGGACTTCAATAGAAGGCATCTAGTGGAATGACAAAATTTGGTACAGCTGGCACTGTTGTTGTCCCAGAGGATGACACTGAGGGCCACAACACCAGACAGGACATGTCTATGTATGTTTCTATTTTTCCAGCAATATTAGCAGCAACAAACATGCCAGTGGCAAGCACAACAACAGTAGCAAACTTCAACATGGATTTGCGAGCAGTTCTCCTGGTTCTATCATTATTAATAAAAATATGGGGGTTTCCTCTAGGTACTCCGGTTTCCTGCCACAGTCCGAAGACATGCAGATTAGGCTAACTGGCGTTCCCAAATTGCCCAAAGTGTGTGAAAGAGCGTATAAGTGTGTGCCTTCTGTTCTAAGTCTCCTGGTATTGGCGTCAGGCCCTCCACCAGACTGTATACAGGATAAAGCGTCAATGAGTTATTTGAGCTGCCCGTTGCATATTAAGTCCTTTTTTTTTTTTTTTTTAAAGATGGCAATCACAAACCTTTAGTTGAATTAGTCCAGAACTGCCTTGGAGGAAAAGCAGAGTAAGTGGGGCTGACTGGACTCATCCCAGCACCGTGCTCAGAGAGAGCCAGAGAGCTAAAAGGCCCAGGAGGAAGCTGACAGCATAGAGCTGCTCCAAGCCAGGCTGCCTGTAAAGGTTGACAAAATGGCCTTTCTAGATAAGAATCATGTCTTATTCCATGCTACAGAAATGTGTAAAAGTTTAGTGCCCACTCTTTCAATTCTGTTTTTTTGTTTTATAACATCATGAAAATCATCTCATTATAGCGGGTCTTAGTATTAGGCAAATAGACCCTCATATGAAAAACAATGTTTTATTTTTCGTTTGACAAAAATAAAGGCAAAAAATATGAAAATAAAAAAAAATACAAGTACCCCCTTACTCCTTGTTCTCAGGATTTAAGAGGTTAGGTTGCAGCCCGGTGCTGCTAATCATTTGCAGGTGTGCAGACTTCTATATGTTTTGGCAGCAAGGCAACTAGTGAAATCAAATCACACATAATACTGTTAATACATACTGTACTGTATAGTTTTACTGTAAGTTCATTCTGCTGTTTTTTGTGAATGCATTAGGAATGTTATTTAACCAGTCTAAACACAAATGATTTTGTCTTGGCTCTTAATTAAGGTGTCTTGATGCTTGTTAATTAAATTTAATAAGCTATTAGATGCCCAGTTTAAAAAAAATAAGAGGAAATTAAATAAGAAATAGGCAAACGATAAAAGGTATACAGAAAGGTCATCACTATGGGTTTAATATTAAGTATGTATTAAAAAGGGCTGAAATGTTATATATAACTTGTTTATGAATCTATGTTGCTAGCTTACATAAGATTAAAATTTTTATATAAGAATTATAATTTTGTTATAATTGTTAGGTTATTTGTGTTGTACCAAATGTCTGAATAAAACTGAAGCAACTTAAGGCAAATTATGCTTTTTTTTTTTATTTATAAGAAAATTAAGTAGCTAGTGCACATCTATTCTTCCTGATAAAGGTTTGATCATGAATTGTTTAAAAGGAGTTGCAAACATAAGTGTGACGACAACAACACAGGATGATGGATGTAATGCCCAAGCTTTGCAGGCACGAAACATAAAAAAAAAAAGTTTATTTATAAAAAGTTTAAAACATGACATTCCTAGTTTGAATACTGGTTGTTTCATTGAGTTTCATTGTGTTCAGAATGAGAGAGTGGGTGTATGTTTAGTTTGTCAGGAATCATTTGCTATAATGAAGGGTTACAGTTACTCAGAGACAATCCCTTTTCTCGCTGGAGCTGAACACGAACTGACGGTGAAACCATTACAAATACAAGTATTTTACAGGCTCTGGCTTGTTTTTTTAAGACTGCTTACATTGTTTTTGCCAAAAAGTTTAGCCACAACTTATGCGAAGAATAAAGAAAAAGATTGTGATGAATTTTATAGACTGTTATTTACACGAGTTCGGTTTAGCGCATTATTCCTGTATGGTGGTAAAGCAAGGAACGGTGAGGCAGTAATGCTACAGGACTCTGGGTTCATTCCTGAACTTGGGTTCCTGTCAGGGTGGGGTTTCACACGTTCTCCCCGTGTCCTAATGGAAATTTTATCTTTCTTTACTGTAACTTTCAGAGGTGAGAGTGATTCAATTTGCTACTGTATGTCTTTACCTTCATTTCCTGCAAGCACAATTTTTTTTTAATGATGTGGCAAATAAACATCTTGATGCAAAAATTAAAAAGAATAAGTTGCTTGACTTCCCTAAACATTTTCAACAATGAAAAAAAAAATGCATTTAGAATAATGATGTTCGGGACCTTTTTTTCTTTTATTTCTTCCAAGGAGAATTATGAAAAATCACTTTCTGATCTGTTTTAATAAAGAAAAATGTTTGACTCCGTTTGGCACACACAGAAACAAAGAACAAAGCTTAAAAATTAAGCATTTTTATTTGAGAATACAAAGACGAACATTTTGAAAGACATTTTACTACACATATAGCTTTAAATGTGTTTCGTTTCCTTTTAAGTCTTTAGACTTATGCTTTTGACTTTAGATAATTTACTGAACATCTTTTACGGACCGCTTCCACACACTCATTTCCTACAATGACATCAATTGCTGACATTACAGAAGAAGTGCAACAGCATGCCGTGTGTATAATGCATGCACACGTTAAGCGTTAACATCGATTAGCCAATACATGTGGCTGCTCGCCGTGTGAAACGTAAACACCGGAACCGGAAGCATGGAAAGAACAGGAATGAACAGTTTATGAAGTCGTTCTGTAAAAGGCTTTCCTTACTACAAAAAGTAGAAAAAGAGGATGTGTACTCGGTGTGTGTGTGCGCGCACATATGTATACAACGTGAGACTGGATTGTGTGAAAGGATACCTGATGCAGGAAGGATACAATGGTCCCATGACCTTTGACCCAGGCCACTCATGGCTTTGACTGCTTGTAAATGCTAAGTGGTGAAAAATTCTCACATATAGTGTCACATGTTAGAAATGCACATCTCTCTCTCTCCATCAAGCTTTGGTTAAATAATATTAAGATTACATTTTATTTACACTCATTCTTTTGATGTTGGACATGGCAGTAACACTCCAGTGACACTCCGTCTGCTTCATGCACAGCATCATGGGAAGACTTCAGAGCCAGCAGATTGTCCTGAGCAACCGGTAACGGGAGGATAAGCGCCAACTTATTCATCGTTATCTACAGAGAGATTATAAGGACATTTAAGATATGAGGTTTCTGGTCTGAAGGAGAATTATATCACACTTCCTATAAAACCTGCATTCATATACTTTTTTCTTTAAACTTTTATATTTCCCCTATTTTCTCCCTGAATTTAGTCGTGTCCAATTCCTCCCCGTCACTAGGGGGCTCCCACATTAAGCTTCTACTACAACTGAGTCGGGAGGGCTGCAGACTATTACGCGTTTCCTCCGAGCCACGTGACGTCACCGACCGCATCTTTTCGAACTGCTTGCTCACGCACCATTGGGGGCAGCATAACACACTTGGACGATAGCGCCATCTGCTCCTTTTGCTTGCGTGAGCTCAGAGACGCCCCTGAATGGCTGTAGAGCCGTCATTAATGTGGGAGCCCGAAATACCGCTCATCCCTCCCCTGTGAGAGAGCTCGGCCAATCAGCTTTCTCTAGGCCTCCGGCAGTGAGATACTTTTTTCTTTAAACTGAGAAAGAATGCATGATTTTGAATCTCATGAGTATTAACCACACACAAAAAAAGTCTGTTAGTCCCCCACTTATGAACAAGTTCCGTTCCTGGAGCACGTTTGTAAGTCAGATTTGTTCTTGAGTCCAACGAAGTGATTCTTATACGCCTTTGACACAAATATATACAATGTAAAGCATGCCAAGCCACTTGACCAAATCTCTGTGCCATTTCCCCTCACTGCCATCATGTGGCCAAACACTACGACTGTGTCTAAGTAAATAAATCTTACATGTCAAATGTATTAGTGTTGTCTCTGCGCCTTTAAATCACGAGGGGAATCCTGGACGCCATTTTGTCTCATAACTGTTTTCCACTGTATCTGACGGTGAACTCTGTTTTGTTGAGGATTTTCCAAAATTAGGATTATTTTACCATCCAATCAGCTTTAGAGGACAGCCCTCCCGGATTGATTCGTTGACTTATTTCTCCCGCACCCCCACATGCACATACATACAATGTAATGGACTTTAGACATTTTATACATTCAACTTACCCATTTAGAATATTGTATGATTGTAAATATTGGCCTGGTGCACTGCAGTGTGTATTGTTTGTGCAATACACGTGAGCTACTTCTGTGATTTGTTCGCATCTACAATTGTTGTTTTTGGAACCATGGTCCATTCCTATCTGCAGAAATTCGTAACTCGGATGTTATTACATATAGTATATCCATATTAACATCACCTGTTATAGCTGAACTGGCTGCCACCCAACACGCAGTATGAATGCAGATCAATTCCTGCTTTCTGTTTTACCCAAATGAGGATGGGTTCCCGGTTGAGTCTGGTTCCTCTCAAGGTTTCTTCCTATTACCATCTCAGATGTTCACAAGTCGGAAACTACCTGTAGACTACTCAGGTTGAATTAAGAAATAGAGAAGATCCAATCTTGTCCCGCAAATTAGGGGTTTGTGCCGTGTTATTACATTAGATAAATTATTACAGAAGATAAATTCAACAGCTCTTAACATCTTCTGACTCTGTGTGTAAATTAATTACTCAAACAGCCCTGCTTCTGAGATCTGATGTTTGATGGAAATGTTAACTGAATCTCCTGACCTGTACCTGTGTGATCTGATGCACTGCTGCACACATGACTGGCTTATACTGTATAATGTATAAAACAGCAGTAATGCACTGTTCCTATTAAAGTGACTGGGGAATGCGTTTATGAGTACAGTGTATCCACCTTCTTCATACGCTCCGTCTGCCATCACTAAGTGCAGTATTTTGGGATACAGGTGCTGGTGCTCAGGTCCCAGAATGCTTTGTACCACGTTAGGGCCCACAGCAATGCTCGAGTCCTCGTCTTCAATGATTGCCTGGAGAAACAAAATGTGCAACTTTTAAAAACGCAGGACAAACTTATAAAAGTGTCGAACTTTGGCCATTTTAAGAGATCATAAACTAATTCAGTTATAATAATAGATTAATGTGTACATTGGCTTGCAAAAAGTATTTAAACCCCTTGAACTTTTCCATATTTTGTCACCTTACAGCCACAAATGTGAATGTATTTTATGATCGACTAACACAAAGTGGCACATAATTGTGGAAAGTGGAAAGATAAAAAAATTAAGATAAAATATAAATAATCTGAAAAGCATAGCATTCATTTGTATTTAACCCCCCCTGAGTCAATACTTTGTAGAACCACCTTTCGCTGCAAAATACAGCTACAAGTTTTTAGAGGGAAAGCCTTTACCAGCTTTGCACATCTAGAGAGTGAAATTTTTACTATTCTTTGCAAGCTAGCTCAAGCTCAGTCAGACTGAATGGAGAGTCTTGCCACAGATTCTCGATTGGATTTAGGTCTGGACTTTAACTGGGCCATTCTAAAACATGAATATGCTTAGATCTAAACCATTCCACTGTAGCTCTGGCTGTATGCTTACGGCTTTATGTTGTTCTGTTAGAAGGTGAACCTCCGTGCCAGTTTCAAGTCTTTTGTAGACTCTAACAGGTTTTCTTTTAAGATCGCCCTGTATTTGGGTCTATCCATCTTCCCATCAACTCTGACCAGCGTCCCTGTCCCGGCTAAAGAAAAGCAGCTTTACAACATGATGTTGCCACCACCATGCACAGTTAGTTGTCAAACATTTTGATTATGCCTAAAAGTTAAATTTTTATCTGATCTGACCAGAGCACTGTTTTCCACTTTTTCTTCTTCTTCACACTCAATAAAAGGCCAGATTTGTTGAGTGTACAACTAATAGCTGTCCAGTAGTTTCTCCCTCCTGATGCAGTGGATCTGTGCAGCAACTCCAGTGCTACTATAAGGCGCTCTCCTTAATGCTTTACTTCCCTGGTCTGTAAGTTTAGTTAGTTTGGTATTTTTGCAGTTGTGCCATTTGGACTAGTGCTTTGTGAGATGGGTAAATATATATATATATATTTTATAACCTTAACCTGCTTTAAACTTCTCCTGACCTGTCTGGAGGGTTCCTTGGGCTTCATGATGCTGTTTGTTCACTAATGTTCTCTAACAAACCTCTGAGGGCTTTACAGACCATCTGTATTTAAACTGATGTTAAATAACACAGGTGGACTCTAATCTAATGAGGTGACTTCTGAAGGCAATTGGTCTCGCTGGGTTTAAGTCAGGGGTATCAGAGTAAAGTAAATGCACACCACACTTTTCAAATTTTTATTTGTAAAATTTATTATTTACCTTTCACTTCACAATTATGTGCCACTTTGTGTTGGTCTATCACATAAAATCCAGTCACGTCTGTGGTTGTAACGTGACAAAATATGGAGAAGTTCAAGGGCTATAAATACGTTTGCAAGGCACTGTATCTTCACTATAAGAGGTTCACAGTGGGCGCTGACGGAAAAACGTTCCAGTGACCAAAAACTAAAATTCAGGACAGGAAACTGACTCCAGATTCCACATAAAGAGGAAATCTGAAGTCTACACACTACTGACTGTTAAATTAACCCAATTTAAGATCATTAACATGAGTGCACCTTGATCTTGTTGTAGGCTTGGATGAAGTGATCAAAGCCCATGGCCTGCTCCAGATTGAACCTCAGCTCTTCCAGACGACTGAATATACTCTCCTGCTGCTCTGAAACACTCGTCCCCTCTTCCTCACTGTCATCTGTCCACATGAATAATGAAGGGAATAAAAGAAAAAATATTTTTCAATGTAGCTGGATCACTGACCCGACTTGTGATAGTATTGAAGTTATAATAATTATATACATCACCTTCAGGTTGTGTATACAATAACTATGCAGCAAAAAATGTCAAACTGGTTTACAGTGTTCGAATGTCAGTGAGTACATCATTTGTGAATACAGTTCAGAGTTTCCATATAAATTTATACTGTTTACATTTTTTAGGGTGACCGCAGAAGAAACCGTGGCTTGGGATGGTGAATTATTATTTCTGTATTTATCCCACTTGCATGAATTACAGTAAATATACAGTTGGAGTAACATCTGTACCTCTGTACATCCCAAAAAAAAAAAAAAAAAAAACCATAAATAATTAATACAAAATATACATAAAACAAATTAACCTGCACTTTACCTTAAAAAAAAAAAAAGTAAAAATAAATCCCGACAAATAAGTCTTTCCGTTTGTGCACGCAGGTGCTGTGTGTGTATGGTGTGTAATGTGCGTGCGATTAACAGAGAGAATGTTTTATCAGATTAATTAGCAAGGGACATCGCTAGTCACATTCACGTGAGTGCATACTAATGGAATCACTGCTGTAAAGTAAAAAAATAAATTAACCTGCACTTTACCTTAAAAAGGAATCGCGACAGAGTGGAGTTTCTGTCTAAGGCAGAGATTGTGTGTGTGTGTGTGTGTGTGTGTGTGTGTGTGTGTGTGTGTGTGTGTGAAGCCAAGAGAAGGAGGGGGTGGGAGTGTGGTTGTGTGTATTGCGCACACACTCGCTTTTACAGCCCCCCTACCACCCCCCGGCTTCCCAAACACACACAAACTCTGCTCTGTCGCGATTCTTTTCAAAGGTAAAGTGAGAAATGACAGGCTGACTCAGAGAGAAAAAAAAAATGGATCTTTACTCTCTAATGAGACTTGTTCTTGCTTAATACGCGCGCACACACGCCCTGTACAAACACGCTTACAAACACAAAATAAAATGTTTCACACACACACATGGTCACAGTGTTATAGTAAACAGTACACGCGTGCACGGATGTTGATTATATTTCTAAGAGATGAGAACTAAGACCCAGCAGGGGAGACGATTACCCACAATTCCACAGCGCAAAAAAGAGAAAAAACGTTGGCTCAGTTGTGATCATGTGACGCTCGGCCTCAAAAACAGAAGCGCATGCGTGATACATGATACTCTGCGCTCGTAAACCAAGACAATGCTCGTTTTTCAAGTCAAAATTTATTTCAAATCCTTGCTCGTCTTGCGGAACACTCGTAAACTAAGGTTCTAGCAGTGCGGGAGACACAGCAGTACAGTATGGTATACCAGATTTCTTTTAAGGGTAATGTATTATGCAGAGTTTGAAATAGAATTAGAGTGTTTTGGGGGCATATTTAAGTTTTAAACTATAAAAATATGTATTTATAGGCTTTATAAAAAAAAATCATCCAAAATTAACAAGTGCTATAGGAATGTAACCCACGTGAATTTCAGTGGTCGACTGCATGTTCATATGGTGGCATATATGTCATATCTATATGTACACATGGTGGCACAGGCCCTGCTCACCTTCCCAAAATGCATGAACTATATTGTTCTTTTGACAAAAAGGTAGGTAAAATAGTTTTAATTATCTTGGATTTTCGGATCCAAAATGGCGACGCGGCAGTAGCACGAAGCGGCCACTCCGGAGCCAAAATGGTGCTACGTTGTTAAGGTTGTCTGTACATACAACCACCAGACACTTTTGTACCCAAATAACGACATCCACGATGAGCTGCGGGAACCAGGCCTCAAAGCCTCGGCTTTGCCTGATGCCGGCGGCCTGGGAAGGGGACATCGGAAGCGCTGCGCAAGAAAGCGGAAGTGCAGCAAGCGGGCTGGAGTCTGTGCTAGGCTAAAAACAAACCCTAGCCGGCCGGCTCTCCCGTCCATCATCTTGTCCAGTTTATTGTCCAGGGAGCAGACGTTGGATTACATCCGACTCAAGCAGGCTACACAGGGTGAGGTTAGAGACTGCTGGTTGTTTGTTTTTTCACGGAGACATGGCTTAGCAACAGAGTACTGGAAGCCGCTATTCAGCTAGACGGGCTAGCCTCGTTTAGCACCGACAGAAATGCAGCTTTGTGCGGTAAGACTTGCAGTGGCCGCTTGTGTGTTTACATCAACACGAAATGGTGCAAGAACTCTGTGCTAGTTTCTAGCTCATCGCTGGTGGAGTTTGTGACTATTAGATGCAGACCTTTTTTTTACCACGGGAATTCACCACTGTTTTCATTATCGGTGTACATTCCACCTAGCGCTAATGCTAAGGAAGCGCTAGGGGAACTATGCAAAGATCAGTGTACTGTAAAATACACACCCGGATGGACTGTTTATTGTTGCTGGAGATTTCAACCATGCAAATCCACGCTTCCTAGATTACATCAATATGTGGAAAACACGCTGGATCTTGTTTACACAAACATCCCGGGCGAATATCGGGCAGAGCTCCACCCCCACCTCGGCTACTCAGACCACATTTCTGTTATGCTAATTCCAGCATACAGACCACTCGTCAGGCGTTCAAAACCGGTTCGGAAGCAGGTAAAAACCTGGCCAGCAGGAGCCATCTCTGCTCTTCAGGACTGTTTCGAGAACACTCTCTAAAACATGTTAAGGGAGGCTGCAACTTACGGCGACTTCACCGACTTGGAGGAGTACACGTCATCAGTGACCAGCTACATCAACAAGTGCACCGATGACGTCACTGTCTCCAAGAGCATCATCTCACGACCCAACCAGAAACCGTGGATTAATGCGGAAGTGCGTGCACTTCTGAAGACCCGAGACTCTGCCTTCAAAGCGGGAGATAAGGTGGCACTTAGAAAAGCAAGGGCCAAACTTTCTCGGACCATTAGAGAGGCGAAGCGCGCACACACCCAGAGAATCCACAACCACTTCATAGACAGCGGCGACACACGCCGCATGTGGCAGGGCTTTACGCCATCACTCACTACATGACATCACCTGCCTGTGATGGTGATGGCTCCCTCCCAGATGCACTAAACAAGTTCTACGCTCGGTTCGACAGGCAGAACGACGTGGCGGCAAGGAAGACCACCCAACCTCCGAACGACCAGGTGCTGTGTCTCACTACAGTTAATGTGAGGAAAACTCTACGCAGAGTCAACCCACGTAAAGCTGCTGGACCAGACAACATCCCAGGCAGGGTGCTTAGAGAATGCGCGGAACAGCTGGCAAATGTTCTTACAGACATCTTCAACATCTCTCTGAGCAGCGCCATCGTTCCCACGCGCTTCAAGGCCACCACCTAACTGCTCAACGGCCGACGCCATCTCCACTACACTCCATCTTACCCTTGGACAAGAAGGACACATACGATCAAATGCTGTACATAGATTTCAGCTCAGCATTCAACACTATCATCCCCCAACAACTGATCGGGAAGCTTCTGACCGGAAGGCCTCAGTCAGTACAGATCGGGAACTGCACCTCCAGGATTCCATTAGCAAGAACGACGAGTCAGCGTACAGAGAGGAAATGCAGAGGCTAACAGACTGGTGTAAAGACAACAACCTGTTTCTGAATGTTGACAAGGAGATGGTTGTTGACTTTAGGAGGACACGAGGCGACCATTCTCTGCTGAGCATCAACGGCTCCTCTGTGGAGATCGTCGAAAGCACCAAATTCCTCGGTGTCCACCTAGAGAAGGACCTCAGCTGGTCCCTCAACACCAGCTCCCTACACAAGAAAGCCCAACAGCGTCTCTTCTTTCTAAGAAGACTGAGGAAGGCCTAGCTTCCACCACCGATCCTGACCACCTTCTATAGAGGAACTATCGAGAGATCCTGAGCGGCTGCATCACTGTCTAGTTTGGGAATTGTGCCATATCTAACCCTAGCAAGACCCTGCAGGTAGTGAGAACAGCAGAGAAGATCATTGGGGTCTCTCTGCCCTCTATTAAGGACATCTACACCACACGCTGCCTCCGCAAAGCCACCAGCATTGTGGCTGATCGGACACTCCCCTCTCACACACACTTCACACTCCTGCCATCTGGAAAAAGGTACCGAAGCATTCGGGCACACACATCCAGACTGTGAAACAGCTTTTTTCCACAAGTTATCTGGCTTCTCAACAAAAAGGGACTGGACTGATAAACACACACACACACACACACACAAACATTATCACTCAGCATAACTCAACTACCTCAGAACATTGAGACTGACTAATCAACACAAGCGCAAACACACTGACCTACACTACCAAACTATCGTACACACCAACCTGTAAATGCTCTTTTGCACAATATTCATTACTGGACTACTTTTTGCACTAACTTCTTAACTCTTGCTGCTATGTTAAGTTAAGGAATGTTTACTGTTTCTCCACTACCCCAAATCATCACCTTATTATTATGTTATGTTGTCACACTGTCACTTTGTTGCTTTTGTTGCACATTTGCACGTGCACTTTATGTTGTCTGTAAAAAACCCTGTAGATAATCTTCCTTAGCTAGTTAGTTTTTGTTAATTTATGTTGTAATTTATGTTAGGTCAATCTGTCTTGTCTCTGCTAGCCAGCTAACTAGGCCTCTTAGTTAGCTAGTTTGGTTTTTCTGTTAATTTATATTGAAAATTTATGTTGCATGTAGCACCTTGGTCCTGGAGGAACGTTTCGTTTCACTGTGTACTAACTGTATATGGTTGAAGTGACAAAGCCTACTTTAACTTGAAAAATTCTTCCACTGAACCTGAAGATATGTTCTGTGTGTTGGCAGGCTCATCTGCATGCTACTACTGTACCTGACTGCCACTCCTCATTGAGGTTCCCCTCGCTGTTCTGCTCTTCATCCTCCTCTGCATTATGCCCGTTACTAGACTCTTCTTCTGGACTTCTGTCTGGATTGTCTTCATCCTCGTCCAGAGCTACTCCGCTCTTCAAGGTATCCTCCACCGGACTGCTCTTGCTCTGACCGTTTGATTCAGCATGGTCGTCTTCATCGGGAGGACTTCTGTCAGACACACCGTTCTCTTCATCATCATCTTCATCATCACTTCGTTGCTGTTGCAGCAGTCTCTCCATAGAGGCTCTGAGCTCTCGCAGATCTTCATCCTCATATGCACTGAGATGGGAGGAAAAAAATAAAAAAATAAAATTATATATATATATATATATATATATATATATATATATATACACAAAATCAACTTTTTGTAGAGTCTATTAGTCTCTACTCATTGTGCATGCATTCAGTAAAATAAAATAAAAAAAAAAAAAACGGTGTAAGTATATATTTCCTACTCTGTGTCAGACTCCTCATCCTCGATCTCCAGATTGTGGTCATGGGCCGAGGCACCGTTGGGTTCTGTAGAGCCGCTGAAGATTTTACCGAGATCAGGTAAAGAGCATGTCCTCAGCATCTAATGGCGGTACACAGACACACAAGTTTAGAGAATAGTGCAACACTGTCTGAAAATGCTATACAAGACTAGAGGATTATTATTGTTAATGTTGTGTTGCACGCTACTCGATTCGTGCTCCTAAAGCTCTGGGTGTGATTGAAGCAGCAGGTTTGCCTTCCTGAGGTATGCTGAGATTATATAATTGTGCATAAATCAGCTAAACACTTTATATAAGAGCTGACCTTTATGTCAGAAATAAAGCTGTGTATTTAATTGCTCAGACTAACATGTAGTCCATCATCTTACTAATGCACATGACCACCCCATTTTGAATAACCACTCATTCTTTCAGGAAAACCTTTTGCTAGTGTGAGAAATGGGAGAAGATGACAATCTAATTTGCTCTTTTTATGAAGACGGAGAAGTTTTCTGAAACAAACCACCTTAGAATTGTTGGCATCAAAAAGGCCTGTGGAAAGGCCGATCAAAAGGGAGTCATCATGTCGGCGTAATGGTGAGACGGAGCGCGAGCGGGAGGCCACCGAGGACGAGGTGTCTTCCACAGAGGACTGGGCAGACATGGTAGACAGTGCCATTGCACGCCGGTGAGCTGGACTACAGCTTAGCTTCACAAACGCAGCATCTCCAGGCACTAAATAAATAAATAAATAATAGAGAGGGTTACCATTATCTGAATCCTGACACCTACAGAAACTATTGTTCTCTACACAAAATTACGGAGGCCAGGCAGCAGGTAGACAAACCTGAAACCCCAACTTGTTTTTCATCCTCTGCATTTTGGGGTGCTTCATCATTCTGCTTCTCTGCCAGTACCGCACTGTCTTCTTCTGGCCTAAAATCAGATGTACACCAAAAATATTTAAAATTCATATGTACACAGTACAAAATAAGTACAGGTAGTCTCTGACTTCTTTTCCAGGAGAATGTTTGTAAGTCGGATTTGTTCTTAAGTCAAACAAAGTGAGTCTTGTCGCTTTTGACACAAATATACATTGTAAAGTATACCTGTCCACTTTCCTCCACAGTCATCATGTGGCCAAAAACCATAACCACACCTAAAGAAATTAATCTCACGTAAAATGTAAGTGTTTTCTCTGTGCCTTTAAATCGCAAGGGGAATCCCAGATGCTATTTTGTCTCAGAACAGCCATTTTCTATCATTCTACCCCCGGACTGATTCATTAAAACCAGTGAGGTCGACTAATTTCTTCCTCACCCCCCCACACACATACAATATACCGGGACTTTACACTGTGTTCCAAATTATTATGCAAATTGGATTTAAGTGTCAAACATTAAATGTTTAGTTTTTAAATTAAACTCATGGGTGGTGGTGTGTCTCAGGGCTCTTTGGATCACTGAAATGAATCTCAGACACGTGTGATAATTAGTTTGCCAGATAAACCCAATCAAATAAAAAGTACTAAAGAAGGTTGTTCAACATTATTAAGCAGGCCACAGGTTTCAAGCAATATGGGAAAGAAAAAGGATCTCTATGTTGCCGAAAAGTGTCAAATAGTGCAATGCCTTGGATAAGGTATGAAAACATTAGATATTTTAAGAAAACTTAAGCGTGTTCATCATACTGTGAAGACATTTGTGGCTGATTCAGTGTACAGACAGGTTCGTGCAGATAAAGGCAGAATGAGGAAGGTTTCTGCCAGACAAATTCATCGGATTAAGAGAGCAGCTGCCATTACAAAACATTAAACAGGTATCTGAAGCTACTGGTGCCTCTGGAGTCCCACGAAACCCAAGGTGTAGGATCCTTCAGAGACTTGCAGTTGTGCATAAACCTACTATTCAGATGAGTCTCGTGCAACCCTGGATGGTCCAGATGGATAAAGTAGTGGATGGTTGGTGGCTGGCCACCATGTCCCAACAAGGCTGCGACATCAGCAAGGAGGTGCAAGAGTCATGTTTTGGGCCGGAATCATGGGGAGAGAGCTGGTAGGCCCCTGTAGGGTCCCTGAAGGTGTGAAAATGACCTCTGCAAAGTATATTGACTGACCACTTTCTTCTGTGGTAATAAAAGAAGAACCGTGCCTTCCTTAACAAAATCATCTTTATGCACGACAATGCACCATCTAATGCTGCAAAGAATACCTCTGTGTCTTTGGCTGCTATGGGCATAAAAGATCATGGTGTGGCCACCATCCTCCCCTGACCTCAAACCCAAAACCTTTGGAGCATCCTCAAGCAAAAGATCTATGAGGGTGGGAGGCGGTTTGCATCAAAACAGCAGCTCTGGGAGGCTATTCTGACATCCTGCAAAGAAATTCAAGCAGAAACTGTCCAAAAACTTACAAGTTCAATGGATGCAAGGATTGTGAAGGTGATATTAAAGAAGGGGTCCTATGTCAAGATGCAACATGCCCTGTTAGGATGTCTTTGATTAAAATAGCTTTTAATTTCAGTAAATATGACCCCCTAAAGCTGCAAATTCAACAAAAGCCCATTTTCAGTTCTTTACAGCCTATAAAATGTTTTAACTTTGTTGTGCATAATAATTTGGAACAGTGCATTTTCAGTTTTTAATTTTTTAAATAAATATTGTTATCAATAGGACGTTTGTTCAATAAAATTCAAATTATACACTTATGGTTGATAACTAGAAAATTAAACTGACTCATTTGCATTGACTATGAAAATCAGAGAAAGATATCATTTGCATAATAATTTGGAAGGTAGTGTAGACATTTTATACATTCACTTACACACTGGAAATACTGTATATAATTGTAAATTTTGGTATCTGGTGCACTGCAGTGTCTATTTTTTTTGTACAATACAGTGAGCTACTTCCGTGATTTGTTTACATCTATGAAATGAACTGCGGTCCGTTCGTATCTGTGGAAATTCGTAACTCAAATGTTCGCAAGTCTGGGACTACCTGGAGTCCCTAATTAGCAAGGCCTACACAGTCCCCACATACACCTCAAGTGTTCCGCTGACTGGCAGCTGATCACGAGGTTCAGCCTCTTAAAGAGGCAAATGGTTTACTGTGGAAAAAGGTGTACATCTGTGTAGGACAAAAATTTAAAATCATATGCGCTAAATAAGTTAATCTATATTGCAGGTAATTGATCAGATTATTGTAATTAGCCATTCTAAAAATTTGGATCTCACCTTGGTTGGAGGACCTTCTGTTCCCAAGCATTTACCACTTCAGCTGGAGGTCTGGATTTTTGCAGAAGATCCTCCTTCAGAAACAAACACTCCACTTCATCGGTTTCTAGACAAAGAAGAATTACAGATATTTATATATATATTCATTTTTAAATGGTGTCAAATACATTAAATTTAAAATTGTAAAAAAAAAAAAAAAAAAAAAAACACATTAAATCAGCATAATTTTTTTTTCATAATATTAAACATTTTATAATATTCATAAATATTTAACATTTGTCTACAAAATATGGACTTCAATTGAACTGAGTGTTAAAGATCCTCACCCTCAGACTTTTTTTCATCAGGGAGACTCTTTTCAGGCGAGCCTGGTTTTAGCTCTTGACTGCTCATCACCACTATGTCTGACTGTTTCTTTGGACATTCTTGCACTTGGTCATGACCCTGACAAATGGCAGGAGTGTGCTGGTCCTGGTCAGTGGAAGTTTGCTGGTCTTGATCCTGGTCAGTGGGAGTGTGCTGGTCTTGGTCCTGGTCAGTAAGAGCTTGTTCCTCATCCTTGTAAATGGCAAGTTCTTTATCTCGGTTCTGCATGATGGTGGGTTGCTCTTCTTGGCTTTGGTCAGTGACAGCTTGGCTTGGCTGAGGGTCAGGCCCCAGTTTAACTCCATTAGGATCATCTGAAGGTCCTAATGTAGGCTGAAGGCTTTCTGTAGAGAGAGCATCATGTACAATTCTAAAAATTTCTAGATTTCAACTGTACAATATTATATGAATCGAATACTCACCAGTGTGTGTGCGGTCACAAACACTGCTGTTATCCAGGCACTGGGTGAGTGGCTGTAGTTCGGCCTCTTCGAGAACTTTTAAAACTTCTGAAACAGGGGTCTGCCCCCATGCTTTCCTTAGCACCGCCCCTTGCCAGGGCTCCGCAGGGATGACCTCACCTGTTGTCTGTTCTGCAGCATATAAATTCAATCAAATTATCAGTAACATAGAGGAACAATACAGAATCTAGCAAGATGAATACAAAGTGTTGGTCAGGAAACGCAAACCCAAGGATTCTATTCCGTTTTCTGGGGTTTTTGTTCAGAAACCTGGTGGATACACAGCAACTTAAAGAGCCCAACTCAAGTTTTCATGTAACAATGCACAACACGGATGGGGTCATAAATTTTGAAACAAAAGGTAAGGTGTTTTTTTCCCCCCCTCTGTACATCACCAGACTGAATTAGAATTGAAATAGAGAACACTTTTAGCTTTAACTCAAGCAGTTTGACAAAAGTTCAAACCATTCACCCTGCATACTTGTATACACGCACACACTGTCTTTGTGTTGGCTCATAAACAACGGAACAATCTAATTTAATTACAAACATAAGGACTGCCTTAAACACATGTAAGAAAATCTTTTGCAGTCAATGACTGACTAAAGTCTGGAACCCATGGACATGACCAAATGCGAATATTCATCCCTCAAGACACTTTGCCAGGAATTTACAGCAGCTGCCTTATGCTGCTTGCTTGTTTGTGGGTCTTTTTGCCTTCAGCCTTGTCTTCAATATGAAGTGGTGTCCTATCAATTTCACAGATTTTGGCTGAATCTGAACAGAGAGTATAGCCCTATACACTTCAGAATTAATCTTGCCAATTCTAATCAGCAGTCAGGTCATTAATAAAAAACAGAGATCTGGTCCATTGGCAGCCATGTACTGTACACTGACATAATAACACTGCTGATCACCCCTAAAAAGTAATTTTACCTTTTAGAGTGTTCTTGACTTGGCTAGATGTTATGAAATATATTCTTCACCATGGATAGGATTCTGCTATCATCCACTATAGTTGTCTTCCATAGTCTTCCAGGCCTTTTGCTGTTGTTAAGTTTTCCGGTTAATTCCTTCTTTGTAAGAATGTTTCAAATTGTTATACTGACCACTAGTGATGTTTTTATTGGATTTTTCAGCATATTGGCCTCATTCACTTGTATAGACATCTCTTTGGACCTCAGTGAGAGTTTGAGTGAACATTGACCCCTGTTATTAAATAAAAATGTAACACTCAGAGCCACGTCCAGGCCTTTTATCTGCTTGATTAGTCTTGAAGTAATGAGGAAACAGGCCACAAGTTGGCCAAGCACAGACATTGCTCCATTATTTGTTCCATATCCAAAATGTGAAAATGGCTGAATGGTTAATGCCACACTTTTGTCAATCCCCAGGAAATAAAGCTGAAAGCCGTTATTTCAAATGGTGGCCAAAAAACACATTTTAGTTCTTACATATAGCACCTAAACCTAGGTGGCGCTTATGCACTCTTAACACAAACTGGAGCAGAGCATTTCTTAAACTATACATACAGGGAAAACTTCACCTGCTGTAGTGATAATACTGTCGTGCAGAGTCTGATGAGCCACAGCAAGCGGAGCATCATCAGGCTGCCACTTCTTCCTGTCACCACCAGAGACAGGACTCGCCTCCGAAGATTCTGATTGAGACACTGATGAGACAGAAAGGATAGAATGAAGGAATGAATCAAATTCATGTCTGCAGATTTTCACTTGAGCCCATTTCTATTAGCACCTGTCAAAGTGCTACACGTGTCCTCCAGTGTGTACTGCGCTACTGAGAGTACAGGAGGAGCTCCAGTCTCCCATTTTCGTCTATCACCCCCAGTTTGTGGTCTTTCATCTGGGACAGGCTGGCAGGGCTGAGGGATGGGGCCTGGCTCGCTGACAGATGCCGTCTCTTGCTCGTCCTCTTCTTTGGAAGGGTGAGCCTTTAAATTGTCATTCAGTCTGCGCAGAATCTCCTTTCTCTCACTCTGAAAACATTACAGTACACCCATGAATTTTACACTCGTCTTATTTAAAACAGAACTGGACTTTTCTTTTTTTTTTTTCAAAAAAAGCCAGTTTAGGTCCGTACAGAATATGCATGTTACCTACCTGAGCATCTGATGTCTCGACTTTTAAGGGATCTTCCTTTACTGGTAATTTCTGCCCAGACAAAGTCTATAGTCAGGAGAACATAAAGTGTTATGGAAAAATAATTTCTTCTTAAGATTCAAGCATCTGAAATGTGTTTTCGAAATCCAATACAGCATTCAGTCCCAGAGATATGCCTACAGCCGTGGCCAAAAGTTTTTAGAATGACACAAATATTAATTTTCAAGAAGTCTGCTGCCTCAGTTTTTATGATGACAATTTGCATAAACTACAGAACATTATGAGAAGAGATCAGATGATTTGCAATTAATTGCAAAGTCCCTCTTAGCCATGTAAACTCTGCCCGCATCCCAAAAAAAATTCCGTTCTTTGCTGCATTTCAGTCCTGCCACAAAACAACCAGCTGACATGTCAGTGATCTGCTCATTAACACAGGTGAGGATGTTGACAAAGAGAAAGCTGGAGATCACTCTTTTTATGCTGATTGCGGTAGAATAACAAACTGGAAGCTTTAAAAGGAGAGTGGTTCTTGAAATCCTTGTTCTTTCTCTGTTAATCAGGGAGCACATGTGCAGTCATCATTGCTTTGCACAAACAGGAATCACAGGCAAGGATATTGCTGCTAGTTTGCAATATTGCTGTGTAGTTCTTCACTACAATTGTTGTGAAGGTTTCAGGACGCCCAAGAAAGTCCAGCAAGCGGCAGAACCTACAATCAGTGAAGCCTGTTTCATGCCAACAGCAATGCATTCCGAGACCATTCATGTGTGAGTTACTTTTCAGCCAAGGGAGTGGGCTCACTCACAATTTTGTCTAAGAACACAGCCATGAATAAAGAATGTTACACAGGGCTCGCAAAATTTTTAAATCCCTGGTAGTCCTTCGGGCAGGCACTCTTCAGTTTTTGGTGGCCCAAAATAAATTTAAGTAGTCCAAATAATTAAAAAAAAAAATTAATGTATAATATTGTAAAGTAAAAAAAAAAAAAAAAATTGTTAAAACACAAATTACAACAACTTTATAAAAATTTAAATCATCAACTCAAATATTTGGTTCTAACTGAACAGAAATTTCTGTTCTAAACTGATTTTTCAGGACTTCATTGTGCTTGCTTTATTTTCAGTATGTTTTTTTGCAATTGGTGTTTGTTCTGGGAAAGATGCTGCAGACTGAGCACCAATGCATGTCTTGTGATGCAGAGATTTTTCATGGGTTCTGATGGGGTCTTTCCTAAAATTATTGGTCCCAGTAACACAGATGCTTGTCGAGTCAGAAATCAAGGGAAACTCATGAAACACCTGGCAGAACATTGTTATTTAGCTTTTCATATTCCAGCCACAGAAATTCTTTTGTCCATGAAACCAAAAAGCTGTTTTTGCCTCATGTCTGATTCGTCATAACTTTTCAGTTTTGCGATAGGCTTTTCTTTGGCTGTCCCTTCTTCACCCTGACCTGTCTTATTTGGTCTTAGCAGAATTAAAATACCTGCGTAAATTTTTTACACACGCACACACGAATTTTAGTTTTCTGCGCAATCAACTTCTATTACATGTTTAAGGTTGCGGTGAGAGATTTCACTTGTCACAATTGAATTGTAAGACGATGTCAGAGGAATTAGTGTACAATTAATCCGTCACTGACCAATCAGTACTGCCGCTCTCTATATACACAGTTTGCGTGATCGCAAAGTGAAAGTAAAAAAAAAATAAATAAATAAAAATTTCAACATTCCACATATCAACAGTGGCTCATCGATGCCCGGAAATTACATAATTACCCAGCTACATTTGCAAGAGAATGCAAAAGCATTGACATATGTTTCCTTCCCATGATAGCCCGACGGGCAGGGCTGAGATAGATTTTGGTAGCCTGACTGGAAAACACAATAGCCCCAGGACGTCGGGCTAGCGATTTTGTGAGCCCTGGTACGAAAACATCCTCCAAGAACAACTTTTCCCAAGCATGCAAGAACAGTTTGGTGACAAACAATGCCTTTTCCAGCATGAAGGAGCTCCTTGACATAAGGCTATGAAAGTGATAACCCAGTGGCTTGGAGAACTAAACATCAAAATTTTGGGTGCATGGCCAGGAAACTTCTTAATCTCATTGAACTCATGGTCAATCCTCAAGAGGCGGGTAGACAAACAAAAACCCACAAATTCAGACGAGCTCCAGGCATTGTCATGCAAGAATGAGCTGCCATCAGTCAGGATGTGGCCCAGAAGTTGATCCCAGCATGCCAGGGTGAATTGTAGAGGTCTTGAAAAAGAAGCAGTAAGTGTCAATAAAAGCATTTGACGCTTATAATTGTACCTCCGTATATCAGAATACCATCTGACAAAAAGATCTAAAAACACTGAGGCAGCAGACTCTTAAAAAAATAATAATAAAAATATAATATTGGTCATTCTTGAAACATTTGTGTATATATATATATATATATATATATATATATATATATATATATGTGTATATATATATATATATGGCAAATAATTGTATTAATTCTGTGTTGATTCAGAACACAAGATTTATCATTTTAAAATAATCACTATAATGACATTTCCTGAGTTATGATCATGATAGAAAGATTTGGATCTACTTTACATTTCAAAAGCTAAAAAAAAAAAAAAAAATCTAAAACATGTAATTGAATGAACTAAATTGCTATCAGTATGAATGCAGTTTTCAAGCTGTGAGGACTGACCACGCCCACATCCTTAAGTGCTGCAGTCATAGAGATGGCTGGAGTGGTCGGTCTAGAAGAGGGTGTGGCTTTAGCAATGTCATCCTGAGAGATGTGGTCAGGTTGTGGAGGCACAGCCCCTTTCTGTGGTCCGATGTCAACTTTTACTCCTCGAGCAGCGAGCTGTTTAAAGCAGATCACAGCTGATTAAATGAAAACAAACATTGATTACAGTTTATGAGAGAATTTTAGGTCTAAACATTTTTTAAAATGTTCCTAAAAGCTGTTAAAAAAAAAAGCCAGAAATTTTCTGAAAAACAGAAATTCTGATTGACTTAAAGTGCCGTCTTCACACACATGCTCTTCCCACGCTTTCTTTTCTTTCTCATAAGCCTCTCTTCGTTTCTTCTCTAGCTGCTCTTTCAGGAAAGCTGCACGGGCCTTCGACTGCGCCTGTCACAAATAAACACACAGAGACATGACTACCAAACTCAAGATCCATTCATGCCAGTGGTACAACTACCAACTAAAATAATTGAAGTTAGTTACAGTACATCACTAACCTTCAGAGCTTCGATCTTTTTCCTCCGGAGCTCAAACTCCTCACAAGACTCTTGACTGTCTGAACCCTCACCATCACGCTAAGAAAAAGGCACAGACAATATGCTAAAGCATTAGTGTGAAGATATTAATGATAGATACACCGGTAACACGCATGTGTTTACCTTCTCTCCTCTGAGACGCGCTTTAATCTGCTGTCGCTCATTGAAGTTCTGCAGTCTGATCTGTCTCAGCCGAGTCAAATACTCCTGCAAATTCCACACGTGGATTATAGAAGCGCAAAATAATACCTCGGCGTCTCTTTCACCATGCACTTACATAAAACAAACATTTTGTGACTATGAAAACCATAAAAAAAAAATTTTATGAGGACAAAGATAAAAAAATATTGAAATAACTGAAAGAAACAAGCATGCATGTGATTATGACCTCTTCCTTAAAGAGATTATTAAAGATTAAGACATGTTTTTTTTATTTTATTTTTTTAAAGGCCATACACGCTGGTATGAACAGCGAAAGTATTACAAGGAATTCAAATCAGTACCGTGAGCACCGACATACCAATCATTTTCCTACTTGTTTTGGCACCTTCGTGTATGCATTGTTTAATCCATTTGAATGCCTCTCCTCCTCAATCGAATGATCAAGAACACATCTCTCAGACGCTCTCAAATTTAATATTTTGAACACTGGTCCACTACCAAGCAGAGTGCATGAAACTGTTTAATCTTTTAGCAGCTCCTTCAGTGACAAACTGTTATACTGCAAGTGTCTGAAAGAGCGATATTGATGGACTTTTCTCCCTGTGCTATTAGACTGTAATCAGACCTGCTCCCAGTGCACACGGTCTCCATATCGCACACTGTTGTATACCGTTATATAAAATGTTACAATATCTCGAATTTTGCAAAAAAGTTACAATATTTTACAGTATAGTTACAAACTTAATTTTTTGTGCAATAGCAACTATGCAATAACACCATTTTAAACTGTGCAATATTACTCCAGTGCAATTAGATTGAAAGTATAACTGTTTAATATTTTATTAAAATAAACTATTTTGTATTCATACACCGTCAAAGCAAATAGAAAGAAGGGTAAAAAAGTAGGGACAGTACAAAAATTTCCCCACTGTGGGACGAATAAAGTTACAGTATATCTTATCTTAAGTGTAGTGTGATGTGGTTTGATTGCAGCGAGAACGCGAGAGATCCTTGAATCAACCTAACTAGAGGAATTGAATCAAACAAAACAAACACTAGATGTGATGCACAAAATTCTTACACTAGTTATTTCTCAAGCACTTTATTGAATGCAGGCTATACATTCTCTATGACTGTCAATTCAAGTTTTATGTCGGCATTTCAAGCCCTACAACTAAATATTTTCCTTAATTGCTGGTTTAATTATTTGCAGTAAGTGGAAAAACTAAACCGGAGAGAAATGCAAAAAAAAAAAAAAAAAAAAAAGCAGGAGTTTCACTTCAATTGAGACTCTTGGCAAACAGCTCATTAGAAATGAAAGCACTCTGTTACTGATACCCAGTAGCATTATGATTAGTGCGTACATGGTTAACAGCATCGTGCAAGGTGAGGAAGTGATCAGTCTGCTGGCGTAGGCAAGTACTCACAACCCAAATTGTACAAGGGGGAAAAAAATTAAAAATGAGAACGGTGGATGATGCAAATAAAACGGGGTAGGAAGGAGCGTTTGGTTGTATCCACCCTCCTACCTCCTCCTCTTTGTTGACCCTGGGTCTCCTGCCTCGGGACGAGTTTGTCCGACTCGCAAAGATGGTGGCCAGGTTTTGCCGGGCCCCCTGTTTGCCACATTCAAGTCAACAGAAGCTATACGGTCACTATAAGTCACTAATAACTAAGCCTTAATATTACAGCGAGAGCAGAGAGGAAAAAAAGAAAAAGAAAAAAAAAAAAAAGAAGGGAAAAAAAAAGGATTCTTACCAGCTGGCCTTCTGCACGGACTTTATTGAGTAGGGCTTCCTGTTTGCGTTGCAGGAACTCCTCAACCTGTTTGGCCCTCCCTGCCACTACCTGAGCCCTTAGCCTGGATAGATGGATAGATAAATTAATCTCGCACACACATACACAAAAATACCATGACTATTGTTAGTATCTAAATGAAAAGCACCTAGACCTGTTGGCATAGTCGTTTTTTATGACAGTCTCATTTTGGAGACTCGTCCTCCGTGCCTGGCCCTTGACAGAGTAATGATCGTGCCCGTTATCCATGCCATGGTTTAGTTCGACCCTTTATTAAAACGATAGACCAGAAGCATTTTAACAAAATCACAGTGATGTATTTTTAGCAGCCCCATATTCATTTGTTCAAACAGTGCAGAGTTCTGGTTTACTGAAACTCCCTCTTTGGCATAACCTACTTTGCCTGGTTGCCGTCTCCAGAAGCTTTGGATCCTCTGACTGGACCTGGCACATGGGCAGCTCCGGGGAGAGGAGAGAGGCTTGGTACAGGAGTAGGAAGTGCTCCCATACCTCCACCTGCAAAAAACTAGACACCAACGGAAAAATTCCAGAAAGAAAGTGAATACACAAGCAAGCAGACAAACAAATTTCATGCCAATGGATATTTTAGCATTGCTAGTCTTGCCACTAATCTAAAAAGGATTACTGAGCAAAAGTACTTTGCGTCACTGCTAAAGGCACACGGTACCTTCCTCTCTGGGCTGCTGCCTCCACTGGAGCTTAAGACATTCCTCCAGCCCTGCTCTCGAGCACGGTTGATCCTATTAAGCTGATGTGAAAAGACATTTAAAATGTTATTCGTCATAACTCGGGTGGAATACAGGTGCGAAAATGAACTTGGATACACGTAATCACCTTTTCCCTCTCGAATCGTTTCATTTGAGCTGCCTTCAGGAGAAACATCTGCAATAAAACGAGTCGTGAATACATTTTTATCCCCTCATTTGAAGTGTCTGAGCAGAAATGTCGAATAAAGACTAACCTGCTCTCGCTGTTTCCTCTCTCGTTCCATCTGCTCCATCCGTTTTTTTCTTGCTCCTTCCTATAACCAAAACACAGGTTAAAGAATACGATTCTCACCACGTTCCCAAACTCTTAACTACAAACTGGTTCAGTTACTGACTTCATCATATACAGCATTAGTAGGATATCTTCTGGAAAACATTTTTCTCTCCAAGGGTGACTGATTGTGGTTCAAGTCATTATTTAAGGTAATAAAAAAAAAAATTAAAAAAAAAAAAAATAAGTGACCGGTGTAGACACTGGTTCTTGACTGGAAACAGAGTCAAAGAAGAGGGGAAACAAATTGTGTCCTAATGATTCTTTGCAGTGTTTCCCTGCTTATAGAGTTAATGGTGGAACATCATAAACATGAAATAGTGAGACTAGGGTAGAAGTTCTTTTTCGTCAATGCACTCAGGCCAGATCACCAATTTTATTTTTGCAAGTAATAAACAGTACTCAGCCAAACCATACAAAACAGGATTCTTGCAGTTTGAGGGGGGTTTGGGGGATGGGTTGGTGTTAAACCTCATAAATGTCACACCAGTGTGTTGGTTTTTCATCTGTAAAGATGCTGCAGTTTGCAAAATGCTCCCCAAGTGGTTTTAAAATTGATAAAGACACACTACCAGGCAAACGTTTGAACTCTCTCTCGCTGTGGGATTGTGGGTAATCGTCTCCCATACTCAGTCTCAGTGCGCATGCCTCGCTTGTAAAGTCAACATCCGCCAGTGCATGTACCGTTTACTACAACATTGTGACCATGTGTGTGTGCGTAAAGCATTTCTTTAATTATTTTGTGTCCAAGTGTAGTAACTGTACTGCAACAACAACCCTCGTGGAAAAAAAAAAAAGCTTAAAAAGGCTGTAGCAGTGCGGGAGATGAATCTGTTTAACCACAATGCAATGTCAGGATTTCTGCGAAATGCAAGTGTCATTAAAAAGGTTTCTTGTTAAAGTCACACAATAAGAGGAAAAAAAGTTTCCAGTGAGCCAACAGATAGCAGTGATAGTGAAAGTTGTCCAACACAATAACTCCTCAGCCTTCTCCTCTTCTCTCTCTCTCGTCTCCCTCACACCAGCCATGATTCTTTTCAAAGGTTAAATTGTTTTATTTTTACTTTAGATTTTTTATCTTTTTATATAAATATTTCTGGGTTGTGAAACGAATAATTTGAGTTTCCATTATTGCTTACAGGGACATTTGTTTGATATATGAGTGCTTTGGATTATAAGCACGTTTCCACAATCCAAGGTTTAACTGTATAAAGTTAAGTAAAGGTTACATTAAAATAAAAGAAATATTTGTACACGTTTTAATTGTGAGACTAATATTGGTCATAAAATTATATGAGCGGCGAACAAGGATTTTTGTTCCCCCTCTTAATCTAGTTTGGTCTGCAAATCTAAAAAAAATAATAATAAATAAATAATAATAATAATCTCAAAGTGGATGTTCAGACAGAAAGAGAGACGCACCAGAATCTTTCCTGAACTAAGCTTACATTTCTCTTTGCTCATTTGGGTGATGTATTTGTCCAGACTGAATAAAA
Organism: Clarias gariepinus; assembly: GCF_024256425.1. Taxonomy (NCBI): domain Eukaryota; kingdom Metazoa; phylum Chordata; class Actinopteri; order Siluriformes; family Clariidae; genus Clarias; species Clarias gariepinus. The sequence continues at coordinate 40,273,058 of NC_071101.1, read as the reverse complement.
AGCAGTGTTGAGGCTTGAAAATTTGTTTTAGGAGAAGAGTGTTACTAAGGGAGTTTAAGAAGAGCAAGTTGTGCATGTTAGTACAGGGGGCTGGAAATAAAGGGCTCTTCTCTGGGGTACCTCATGCTTCCTCCTCTCCTCCTCCATTCGACTCATTCGCCTTTGAACTGCTGCTGGAGGGGGAGCCTGGACAACACACGACACGACACCGGCGCACATTAGACAAGCACACTGTCTAGCCATCTGAGACATGAACTCGCTCTGGTTTCTATACTTGAAGATTACACTCATGTGACTTTTGCACTGTTAAAAGGGGTGTCAGTGTTTGCTGCTAAATTCTCTCTGCATCAGTTTCTATTTCATACAGGTTAACCCACACCTGTTTGAGCCAAATTTTCTTCTCTACTGGTTTCCTGGCTGCATCAGCTGGTTTTCGCACAGCATCAGCAGCTCTCTTTGCTGTTAAAGGCACTCCGTATTTGGCAGCTGGTTTGGTGATTTTCTGAGAAGGGGCGACACTTGCCGGACCAGAGATTGGATGCTTGGCTGGGAAAAATTAAATGCTGTTCTTTAGTACAGATTTGCTTGTTGATTTTCATACATAGTATCTTACACACAGCTGCAATAACAAGGTAATTACCAATATTTTTTTTTCAGTATAAAGTGCAGTAGAATTGTTTTCCTTTGTTAACTATTGATTTAAAATGTCAGCATGTTCATTTAGACATTTAACTACTGTGTGTATGTGCGCATGCGAGTCAAAGATGGAGTGTGTTCACCTGGGACTCCCTGAGCGACACTTATTTTGGGTTGTTTGATGAGAGAAGGCTGGCTGAATTCCTGAGCTATGAGCTGAAATAAACACACAAACACAGCGTGCTTTAAATAGTGAAATACGCAATAAAACAGAGTATTGAAACACAGTCACACAAAACCGTACACACACTATGATGTAACTGAACTCAAAATTTCATAAAAACTCCCCTAACAATGCCGAAATGTATTTATTTGTTAAATTAAGCTTAAACAAACCCAAGGCCTCTTTAAACAATCTGGATGCATTTTTATTATTATTATAATTTTTTTTTTTACAAATGCGGTATAAATACAGGTAGTCCCTGATTTAAGAACAAGTTCCATTCCAGTCAATCCACTTGACTAAATTTCTGTCCCCTTCCCCCCTTGCCATCATGTAGCTAAAAATAAATATATAAATAAACCGCACCCAAAATTAATCTCACACATTGAGACATCCCACAGTTTGTTTCTGCACCTTTAATCGCGAGGGGGATTGCGGACGCTGTTTTCTCTCAGAGCTATTTTCCACTGTATTAAGCTGTAAATCCTGTTTTGGTCAGGATTTTTCTACAGTAAATTAGGATTATTCTCCATCAGGACACCCATTGTCTAACATGTTTCCAAACTAATTCATTGAAACCGGAGAGGACAACTCATTTCTGCCACACATACAAAATACTAGACTTAAGACATTTTATACATTCACTAATATTTCTACATTGACCCCGTAGATTTTTGTCACCGTAAACTATTTTTTAAAATCCTGTCTATGTGCTCAGGCCAAAAAAAAAAAAGTAGAGTCTAACCTGTGGGGAGAGAAATTTCTGGATTCTGCGTGCGAGAAACGGCTTGTCCAGTATTGCACCAATGGAGGGTCTCTCCCGGGGGTTGCGTTTGAAAAGCAGGCCCAAGAGTGCACGCAGATCCTGAGAGTAATGCACCGACACTGGGGGGTATGAACCTCGGATGATGTTCAGCACCAAATTCTTCATGTTCCCAGCTTCAAACTTGTACAGGAAAAGAGAGAGAGGGAAAAAAATAAATGAAAAATTAAACACGCATATCAAATAAATTACTATGGACATTTACTTTGAACTTTATCAGCACAGCTTGAGATACTGTCAGAAGACTGCAGTATAGAAGAAAATTTTTTTACAGCAAAAGAAAGACAAAAGGCTTCCCTAGAGCTCTTGCACATTAAATCGCTATATCTTTAATTACTGAATTCCTTTCACACAGGGTATTTAAAGCATGCCTGTTTGATCAGGCAGGCTAAGCTATTTAAAGGCGAAGTGACGATTATACTTCAACACTCATCACAACAGTAAGAGTTAGCAACTAAGGAGTTGCTGTAACACAGACAGACCTGAATTTTCCCCACACATACCTTCAACATTAGCACTGCAATGGACTGAATTTTATACTTACTGCATGCTTAAGTGTGCACATTTCATATAGGACACATCCCAAGGCCCAAATATCACTAGCAGACACAAGGATAGGAGAAAAGGAAAAAAAAAAAAAAAAACAGAACAACACAGGTTTTCTTGCATTAGGCACATTCAGCACGGACACACAGGTAAAGCACAGAATAACAAAAACAATTTTTAAAAAAGAAACACCTTTTTGAGATAGGGGAAGTACGAGTCTGATATACAGCTCAAGAGCTTGGATTTCACAATAATAATAATAATAATAATAATAATAATAATAGGGTATATGATTGACATCTACAGGTATCATCACACTATCTCCTTTATTTTTTTGTCAGGGGACATGACTTTCAAGGACAGGGGTTTAAAGAAAATTTAACTATATTTATTTACTACTGTATATAAATATTTATATAGTGACATTTCCTTTAAAATATACATATACTACATTTTCATTATATATAGCATGTAACAATAGGGATGGATTATTTACATTAATCAGATAATGCATCCTAACCAAACAAAGCCAATTACAATTGGTACGTAAAGTACTCTAGATTTTATTAGTAATATACTAGAAAAGAGAAGAAACAAAAATTGCTTTAAAAAAAAAGAATAAAAAAAAATTAAGCAATCGACGTGTGCTAAGTAGATGTTAAGTGCAGACTTTCAGTAAAACAAAAATATTGCATTTACTGTTTAGGAATCAAACACTTACTACAAAAGCATTGAATGCAAAAGTAATTGGACAAACCATTAATTATATATATTAGGACTGTTTAAAACACTTGGATGTAAACCATTTGCAGTTAATGACTACCTGAAGTCTGAAAACGATGGACATCACCAAAGCTGTCTCCCTTGAGGTGATTTTTCAGGCCACAACCACCAAACTGCCTTGAGCTGCTGCTGGTTTGTGAGTCTTTCTGCCTTCAGTTTTGTCTTCAACATGTGCTCTACTGGGATAAGGTCAGGTGACTAACTTTAACATTCAGATTCTTTTCTCAGACAAGCAAGTTTTGCAGCATTCGTCTTACGTCTAAAGCAGCAGTCCACAGCTGCGGATAATTTGGTACCAGGCCAAATTGGTATTGCAGAGTCTGCGTTTGATTTTGAGAAAATGATCAGATCCTCTCTCATTCGCATGGATGATTGGGCACACTCCTACAGTTTCAAACTCAATGATAGCCTCCTTCACTTCATCACTTCAACTGGACTACATATTAAGAGTTTCCAGGCTAATTAAACAAGCTAATTCAGGCTTGTCCGATTTCTTTTGAGCCTGTTCTTACTGAACAAACGGCTGCGTCGTTAAAGCTTAATTCCTTACTGTTAATGCAATATTTTTGTGAAATCGCTTGAATTAAAGAGACACTCTCAAACCTTGACTGATTCATTTCAACTCATTGTGGTTACACACAGGAGTGAGTATTTTAGTATTATTTAAAAAAAAAAAAAAAAGGCTTTTGAACCTGACTGTATACACACACACCTTTCAATGTGTATACGGATGATATATAAAACACACTACCTTTTATTGTTGTATGGTTTGTTTTCACAAATCTCTGGGGAAAGATAGTAAGGTGTCCCGATGCAGGTCCTGGCCAACTCCACGGTACTGCACACAAAACATATTATAAGAATATTAAACCACATCTCATTTAGTCGGCCTTTTATCAAAAGTGATTGTCATAAGGTTCGAGGTTTAAAAATTTGTTCACAGAAAATTTGTACAGCGTAAGCTTCTGCAATAACTTTAAGTAGGACAACCGAGTCCTAACCTACTTCGACCCCTCTAACTGTAACACTGTCACTACGTTCCACTGCCTGTGAAACTTCTGGCATCACTGAGACTCGCCCCTATTGATGGAGATAGAAGCTTCTGGAATCACTGTGAACTGCTCACTATTGCAGAGGCTGGAAGATTCTGCAATCGTTGAGAATCGTAAACCATTACAGGCTTTCCTGGAAGGTTTTAATATCACTTCATACACATTACCAAAATGTCCATAGACCTAGCTAGAATCTATTTTATTGTGAATCATTAAAAAAATAATATTGAGCTGTGATAGTGATACTTATCAAAAAGCACCCTACCTGTTTAAAACTCTGGCAATCCCAAAGTCTCCTAGCTGCACTGTACCATCTTTAGTCAGGAAAATGTTCTTAAAAAATAATAATAAATTTTATTAATTTTATACAAAAACATATGACTTAATCATTGGTTATTAGCTGTAATGGAGTTTTAATCAGTACCTGTGACTTGATATCCCTGTGGAGGATCTTACGATCATGTACATGTTTAAGAGCCAGACATATCTGCACAAACCAGTCGAGTATCTGCAGGAGAAAGAGAGATATAAAGGCTTATAATATTACAGCCTAGAATGTGTGAAAGAGAGCATGTAAAAAAGCAACGAAAATATAAAAACATAAAATTATATTATATTAATGTAGAATTAGTTCCTGACCATCTGGTTGTGCCTGACTATTTTACCCAGATCCCCTCACAATGTTGAAGTGGCTAAACCTCCCTTTAACTTGTACTTATATTCACATTCACTGGTTTCCACCAACTTTGAAATGGCTCCATGTGACATTCCTGACTCGCGTAAATCTACGATCCTCTTTCTCAGATCTGAACAGAGCTCCTTGAAATTCCCCATTGTACATTGTGTGGGTTAATCCATCAAGTGCTGTCAAACAAACCTTTTTTTTCTATGTAGTTAAGCTGTTATCAAATCAGACACTTACAGGAAATAGAGTGGCCTGGACTTTTAAAATGCATTTTTCAAGTTTTAGCACAAGTTTGTGCATGATGGTTTTTCCCTCATATTATTCATGCCACTCTATTTTTCAGTGTATTGTTTCAGATTGCTGTTTTTACATTTAATTAAGAGCTTTTCAAGCTATTTGCAATTAGTGATATTTTAATGTGTTTCAACCTGCAAAAACCCCTTCACATCCTCAGCACTCAGATTTTTTTTTCTACTTGATAGTCATAAACTTCTGATTTATATTGGCAAGATCTCAACCAAACCTTGTCATCTTTTTACCCAACAGATGGTCAATATTTGTAAATCTTTTAACCTTGCAAATCTGCTCATCTGCAAGTTTTATGGGCTAGAGATTTTCCACTGCATGCGCAGTGTATATCTACTGGCTTTTGTATCAGTAGCCTATATGATTGTGTGCTGGTGAGACAACCAGCACATGCTTTACTTCTCCATTAACCTGTTCTTCAGGGAAAAGAAGGCCTTTTTGGTTATTGATTTTCTTGAAGAGGTCGCCTCCCTCGCAGTAGTCCATCACGATATACAAGCAACCATTCTCTGCAGACAAGGAAATATAAAATTAACATTACACCAGTTGGTTACCTCTACCTTTGATGCATCACAACCACCAAACAACAGCTCTCTGTTTTGTCTCCGACTCTCTTTAAAGCAATTAGATCATGCAGAAACTCCCTGTAATTCAATTCCAAGACTTGTAGCTCCATCACTTGAGCGTCCGCCTGTCAAGCCTGCCACAGTGTGCTCAAATGACTCCATTAATCTTTGGCAGGATGTCTTTATCTTTATTTTTAATTCCTGTGACATTTATAAGATGTTCCTGAACCAAGTAAATGATTCTCGTTTCAGTCAAAACCAAATTTAACTCTAAGCAAACTATGAAACGGTGCCTGCTCAATAAAACTTCACAAGTCGTTTCCTTCAGAGTTCAAAGAATTTTACCTTCAAACGACTCCTTGTACTGCACAATATTGGGATGGCTCATGTTAGCCAACACGGCCACTTCTTTGCGTGACTCCTGTCTCTCTTTATTAGACATCTGTAAAGTGTAAATGAAAGCGATAAATGTGCTGCATGAATTCTGTTGTGTGTAAACTTTTAGAATCCAACAAGAACCGTCAGAAGCTCACCCTGGAGATCCCGATCTCCTTGATGACATACTGGCGACCGTCCTCCCTAGACTTGAACAGAATGGCTTTCCCGAAAGAGCCCTCTCCGATCTTCTTCACCTTCACATATTTATCCATGTCTGGCCCGATTCGTCATGCTGTAGCCATCAAGATGACAAACATGAAATAAAAAAAAAAAAACAAAGAAACACACATTTTTTTTGTCAGTAACATATGAGGTGTGATGTTTTTTCCAAGAAGCCCTGACACCAGCACATTTCACTTTAATATTTTACGGTATTACTCAAGTTGAAATGCATCCATTTTGCCAAGCATTTAAATTTTAATAACATGTCAGAAATAAATTTTTTTTTTTAAAAAGTCTATGTTTGGAGAAGAGAAATAAATGGTCAATCTTTTGGGGTGGCCAAATTACAATCCCAGGGCCAGCCTACAGCTTCTCTCAAATTTCTGTGAGACATGTGATCAATCAACCAAAAAAGTAATAATTTTAATAATTAAAAATGATAAAAAATTATATAATATAACATTTTACCTGAAGGTGGCGGCAGATCGCATTAACGCCAGCAGCTATATTTTAAAAACCTTTACTCTCTGACTAAAAATTAATTGCCTAAAGGATTTGTCTGACTAGACAAATTAATTGCCTAAAGGATAATTAGTTACTGGCTAAAAATCTAAATGCAAATTAATGGTTATTAAGGAATTAAATATCATTAGACCTTATTAAAAAAATTATAGGAAATGCAAGAAATAGGGTAACGCAAAAAAAGAAAAAAAAGCACTCAGGTTATATTAAAACTCCAGTTTGCTGCACTTACTGTATCAGCGTGTTTCCCCAAGTCACTGCTGTGCAGGTGTGAACATATTACATCAGTTCATTTGTAACAGCAGTGCGTGCAAAAATTGATGCTCCACTTGTGATCTGTTTTTTTTTGTGGTCTGAGGGTGTACCTGGTGCCGAAACAACCCACAGAAGAGCAAAAACAGGAGCGTTTGAATATCTGTGAACAATATGTGGATCGATACTCTAAGGAGGGTTTAAGTGTCTTAAAGAGAATCATTACCGGTGACAAGACAAGGATACAAACAGCAGATTATAAAACGAAAACATCCTCAATCGCTGACTGAGAAAGTTCAAAAGTCAACCATCAGCTGGAAAATCTACTGGGATTCTCAAGATCTAGTATTGAAACATTATCAGGAAAAAGGTTCAACAATCAACAGTGTTTGTTACAGTGATACACTTATTAAAGGGCTGAAGCCTAAACTTAGGGTTAAATGCAGTATCGAAGGATGTTGTAATGTTGTGATCTTGCATGACAATGCACGTCTGCCCACACTGTCAACACTCAGCAAAAACTTTTTTTTGGAGCATCCTCCCTCCACCCTATAATCCCGATCTCGCTTAATCAGACTTTCACCCGTTTGGTCGCCCCACAAGGAAAAAAGAGCCCCATTCGTGGCTCACAGCTCATAATAAAACTTCTTTTTTTATGAAGGAATACAAAAGCTTGGAGACAGATGAACAAAAAAATTATGGCAAAAAAAAAAAAAAAAAATTAAGTAAATTAAAATAAATTCAACAGCCAGAGTGCAGATAATTTATGACTTACAATCGTATATAGTTTGTCTGATTATTTTCAACTCTAATAAATAAGACTAATTTCTAGTGTAATACATACACACAGGATAAAACATGACCAGTGGCACACCCTTGATAATTTAATCTGGCCACACTGACAAAAGTTTTGGCACCTCTGACAGTGTGTACTAGCAAACAGTGTCAGGTTCTTGGACATTATTATTTAAGCTAGTTTTGGGCATACATGCATGAATGTGAACATTTATAGAAGCACAATATATTTAACTTTTTGTCTCTGTTGCTTAGGGTAATAGAACGCAGTTATATGAAAACCTTATTACATTAAAAACAGCTCAATGGTTGAGTCTGCTAAATTATGGTTTAACAGGAGCAGCAAAACTATCATGGCACGTGAGATTATGTTCAAACAGTCAGGAGCTTTCAATTAGCTCAATTAGCATCGACTCCTTGTTTTTGTCTAACTAGCTATCCATGTGCACTAAAAAACGGCTTTTCATGTAAGGAGAAAACATACATCTTATACATCTGCAACTCGCCCACTGCAAAGTGTTATAATGTTTCTTAAAATATAAATGTTATGTTACTTTACCTCCTTTAGCTTGGACAAACTCCTGCTGCATCAAACCCTTCACCCTTACAGCGTCTTAACATAACGCCTTCCAAAAACGCTGATGTTTCATTGGTCCAGAGATCTAATCCTGCTCTGTGATTGGTTCATTTATATGTCTGTCAAAGATAAATCGCGACGGGTTTGTGTGTCAACGCTTGGTACAAAGTGTCTCCTAGCAACCGTTACTGGTTATGGGATGATGCAGGAGGAAATAATCAGCACATGATTTAACATTATAGAATTATCTATTAATATACGCTTACACATACACACGCATTTTTATATTGTTATTATATTCTATTATATTCTTACTTGTACAAATAATCTGCTAAGATAGTGGATAGTAGACGTTAAGCATTAAACCGCTAAGGAAACCCGTTTGGAAAGCTGACTTCCTGTTTGGAATTCCTGTTTGCGTTTGGATGTACAACCTGTCAGTCATTTTACAAACGTACTTCATTGGCCACTGTGGATCCTGGGGCGGAGGTTTGTGAACAAGAGCGGAAATCGTTCAAATCATTCACATGTTAATCGAATACTATATGATTTTTTTCTTCTAATTACAAAAAAAAAAAATGCAAACAAGACATCTAGCATTAAATACATATGCTAAAATAAATAAGTTTAACGAATAAATTCGTTTATTTTATTTTTCATAAAACCAAAGTCAACTGTGTGGAATTCCATATAAAACATTTATTTAGGATAAATTAATAATTAAAGTCAGTCTACAACACTGGTGTATGTTTTTGTTTTTTCCCCCTTCTTTTTTAAGCATTAGGATAAACTGGTTTAAAAAAACAAAACAGAAATTTTACAATTAGTTGTCATTTGCGTCCTTCAATTTACCTAGCGTTAGTCTCGTCGTCTCATTGTCTATACCGCTTTATCCTGTATTCAGGGTCGCAGGGGCCTGGAGCCTTAGGGCACGAGGTGGGGTACACCCTGGACAGGGTGCCAATCCATTACAGGGCACACATACACACAGTATGGGCAATTTAGGAAGACTAATTAGCCTAATCTAATCAATTAGCATGTCTTTTGACTGTGGGAGGAAACCGGAGTACCCGGAGGAAGCCCACCAAACACATTGCAACTCCATGCACACAGAGACGGAAATCAAGTCTGGCCAGGAAAACCCAGACCCTGGCGGTGCAAGGCGACAGTGCTAACCACTGCACCACCGTGCACCTAGCAATAGTAAATTATTTGAGGGTCTGGGTTTGAGTCCTGCTTCGGGTCTGTGTGCGTGGAGTTTTTATGTTTCCTCTAAGTATTCTGGTTTCCTCCCACAGTCAAAGACATGCAGGTTAAGCTAACTGATGTTCCCAAACTGCCCGCAGTGTGGCACCCCGTCCAGGTTGTACCCTGCCTTGTGCCCTAAGTCTCCTGGGATAGGCTTCAGGGCTCACATGACCCTGTATACAAGATAAAGCGGTATAGATAATAAATGAGCAAGCGAGTGAGTGAGGTGTTGTGTGTATTATAGTGTATAATATTATATAAGCAACACGTTCAATTTCTCTATACTAAAAAAAAAAACAGTGCATGGAAACAATGCATACAGCTTGTACGTAGTGCATTTAAAATAAAACAGATGACCAGCAGCCATTTTCCCAGCATACTGTACAGATGTGGCTTTGGTTTCGATCATGACTGAATAAAGCACTGGACCAAATCAAACTGTTAGTATTTCTGTAGTAACAGATCTTATACAGGCATATTCATTTTAAAACTTATGCCATTTAATTTGATGAGCCCTCTGGATATATGTCTTTGCCATAAGTTTTGAGAGGCCTGTTTTTTTTTTTTTTTAAAGAAACATAATCAATGAAAAGATATTGTAATGTGGCCTGATAGACAAAGGAGCAGTTGTTTGTTTGTAAAAATCAAAACAAAGTTTGTGGGGGAAAAAATGAGGTGCGAAGACAGGCAAAAGGCCATGCAATCAACAAAGGAGAGGTCAAAATCAGTAAAGTAACATTCAACTGTCTTCATAAAGGTGAGGCTGTGTATTTACTATGCAGGTATGTGTGTGACATGGAGTCCTTATACACACATTTTGTATATTTTGTGTATCTTCAACTACTACGACAAAAAATACACTGATGTTCTTCATTACCACCACCCCGGTGTATCCTCAGTAACAGCCTGTGTGTGAGAAATTACAAGTCAGAGGGTTCCTCTTGGCTGTGACTAAATTAAAAGAAAATGAATGTAATACTATTAAAGCTATCAGCAGGTGGCGCACAAGTAATTCGTGTACATGTTAAATAAGTTGCTGTGCCAAGTGATTCTTTACAGAACCAGAAGTCTGGAGGATGGTCTTTTTAAAACTGAAAAGAACCAAAAACCTGTAATACATGTGGTCTGGTTATCGATACACTTGCAGTGTGTTCGGCCTCCATGGGCTGACTTTAGGATACACAATATGGCTTACAATCTCTTTTAACACACAAATTCAATAATTAACAGGTTTGGCCAAATACTTTTGTCCATGTAGTCTGATGTAAAGCCAGTCCCTGAGGATATTTAAGCTTTTCTCTGAACCTCTGTGACAAAACACATTATATTGCTCAGTATGTGCTGTAAAAAATGAAGCTAAGGGATATAATGTCACAGCTTTTCGCCGTTAATGTGTTACTGTATGTCAACCAATGTTATTAAAGTAAAAAACAAAAAAACTGAAAGAAGAAATGACCCACAATATCCTGGCTGCACAAGTTTATACACCCCTACAATTACTGTATAATGTTGTTGTGTAATTCTGCTCAGAATAAACTAATCACATTCAAACTTAAAATATTAAAATGAAATATAACACATATCTCATCAATACAGTGATGTTGATGAACCCCAAACAAAGACCAGCTGTTTTAGTAGGATTTTTTTTTAAATGTATTTTATTTTGGGTTTTCTTGGGTTCTTGCAGGAGAGGGGTACAAAAAAAAAAAAAACCTAAAGTAATTGCTTTCACAAAGAAATGAACAAACTGGAGTAGCACAGTGACATTGCCAAGAACATGGCAGCTTTTTAAAACTTAACACAAGTGAATTTAGCTAAACCATGTGGCAAATTGTTATGGTCTAATCCGAAGTGTGGGCCACCCTGGTGGACCATGAGAGAACTGACCATGACGCTTCACGAGACATCATTCATTTATATATATATATATATATATATAAACATTACCAGAATTGATTCAACTATGCTATGGGATTTAAACAGTGTGATATTCTTCATTTCTCTTAGTCTCATGTGTTAATCAATGTGATTAAAGATTTGGGTTGGCTGCAGCCTTGTTAAGCCTTAACTGGTCTAAAGTCCAAAAAATATGTTTGGCACAGAAACATGACAGTTTTTCATCCAAAGAACAACACAGCCACTGTGAAGCATACTGGTGGCAGCATGATGCTATGTAGGTCAGGGGATTAAGGTTGCAACATGCATGGCCCTTAACCCTGTATGGCTGACTTTGTGCTCTGACCCCAAGTTCCTTTAAAATATATATGTGACAAATAAACACTTAACTTAGCTGGAACTCAGGCTCTAGCCAAGATCAAAGGAATGAGGCATAGATCAGTTTTGGCACAAAGGCTGTAAGACAACAAAAAAAAGGGAAAACTTTACCTTCGAGCATAATAGCAACTCAAAACAGAAATCCAAATCTGGATCTAAAAGATGATTGCAATCTTAATTTTGCAATCAATCAGAGCCCAGATTTAAATCCTTTTTTAAATCCTTTTTTTAAATCTGTGTAATAAATTTAAGAGACAGGTCATACCTTAAAATATGATAGATTTGGAGCATTTTTGCCAAAAGGAATGATGTATCATATGATGGAATCTTAATGCAAAAGTATGCAATCAAGTAGTCGTATGTTTTATTTAATATCTTTAAATAATTTGATACATAAAAAAACCTTCTCAGCAGTGTTTGATTGATGGTATCCAATGATGGAAACTTCCAAGCACTTTTGTAAATTGCTCTGGATAACAGCATCTGCCAAAGGCCTAAATGTAAATGCAAATGTAAGTCTTTGAATTATTGCCAGATACACGTTATACTGTATGTTGGCACTGACTTTAGTAACTTTTGCCTGTACCTTTAAGGGTGTTATTGTGTTTCACTTGTCCTGTCACCTCTGTGAGCTTTGACTTTCATGGATTTTTGATGTCACCAAATGCAAATCAGCTGTGGTTTGCACACACCTGCTAATCTATGGATGGTTGGCATTCATCAGCATATGCACATGAGTATCAAGAAAATCAGTGTTTCAAAAAAACAGCAGACTTTTTGTTATTGTTTTTGTTCAGTTTCTCTTATGTATTAACGCTCAAAGTTGTAATGGATCACGTGCCAGGAACACTGGACATAATGCAGGAATACATTCTGAATAAGAAGCCTGTGGATTTTATTACCACACAGGTCTTTTGCATCTATGGGGCAATTTAGAGCATAGTAATCTTCCTACGGGCGACACGAGCACCGTGGCCTTGCACCTCCATGGTTGGGGTTCGATTCCCACCTCGGGTCTGTGTGCATGGAGTTTGCATGTTCTCCCTGTACTTGGTGGGCTTCCTCTGAGTACTCTGGTTTCCTCCCACAGTCCAAAGACATGCAGGCGTTCCCAAATTGCCCGTAGTGTGTGAATGGCAATCGAGCGTTGGGCACGTGGAAGGAAAGTGGTAATAATTAAGAGAATGAAGCGAGGTGAAAATATACAGTGAGGTCAATAAGTATTTGATCTTTTTGATTTGTGCATTTCCACTGTGAGAGACAGAATCTAAAAAGAAAAATCCGGAAATCACATTGTATTATTTTTTAACAATTTATCTGTGAATTACTTTGTCAAATAAGTATTTGATCACTTGCTTATCAGCCAGATTTCTGACCCTCAAAGACCTGTTATTTTGCTTTTAAATAGTCCATATGCTTCTTACAGAGCCACTCCTTGGTTTTCCTGGCTGTGCGCTTTGGGTCATTGACATGTTGAAAGACCCAGCCACGACCCATCTTTAATGCTCTGACTGAGGGAAGGAGGTTTTTGCCCAATATGTCACAATACATAGCCCCGTTCATCCTCTCCTTAAAACAGTGCCGTCGTCCTGCCCCCTGTGCAGAAAAACACCCCCAGAGCATGATGCTTCCAGCCCCATGCTTCACTGTAGGTATGGTGTTATTGGGATGATACGTACCATGACGTCTTAGTGTATTAATGATGGTAGCCTTGGAAACGATGGTCCCAGCTCTCTTCACAGCATTGACCAGCTCCTCCCGTGTAGTTCTGGGCTGATTCTTCACCATACTTAGCATCATTAATACCCTATGTATCTACTTAGACTTTGGCTGATTGTGGGGTGCACAGGTGTCTTTATGACAGCTAACAACCTCAAACAGGTGCTACTAATTTAGAATCATGAGCAGAGTGTAGCCGGACTATTTAAAAGCAAAATAGCAGGTCTTTAAGGGGCAGAAATCTGGCTGATAAGCAAGTGATCAAATACTTATTTGACACAGTAATTCACAAATAAATTGTTAATAAATCATACAAAGTGATTTCCGGATTTTTCTTTTTAGATTCTGTCCCTCACAGTGGAAATGCACCTATGCTGAAAACTGTAGACCCCTCCATGATTTCTAAGTAAGAGAACTTGCAAAATCACAGGGTGATCAAATACTTATTGGCCTCACTGTATGTATGTATGTATATACATATACATACATTCACCTAAAGGTTTATTAGGAACACTTGTTCAATTTCTTATTAGCAATTATCTAATCAACCAATCACATGGCAGTTGCTTCAAAGCATTTCTCCTGAACTCCAAACTGAATGTCAGAATGGGAAAGAAAGGTGATTTAAGCAATTTTGAGCGTGGCATGGTTGTTGGTACCAGACGGGCCGGTCTGAGTATTTCACAATCTGCTCAGTTACTGGGATTTTCACGCACAACCATTTCTAGGGTTTACAAAGAATGAGGTGAAAAGGGGAAAACATCCATTATCCAGAGGAGAATGGGCCGACTGATTCAAGCTGATAGAAAAGCAACCTTGACTGAAATAACCACTCGTTACAACCGAGGTATGCAGCAAAGCATTTGTGAAGCCACAACACGCACAACCTTGAGGCGGATGGACTACAACAGCAGAAGACCCCACCGGGTACCACTCATCTCCACTACAAATAGGAAAAAGAGGCTACAATTTGCACGAGCTTACCAAAATTGGACAGTTGAAGACTGGAAAAATGTTGCCTGGTCTGATGAGTCTCGATTTCTGTTGAGACATTTAAATGGTCAGAATTTGGCGTAAACAGAATGAGAACATGGATCCATCATGCCTTGTTACCACTGTGCAGGCTGGTGGTGGTGGTGTTATGGTGTGGGGGATGTTTTCTTGGCACACTTTAGGCCCCTTAGTGCCAATTGGGCATCGTTTAAATGCCATGGGCTACCTGAGCATTGTTTCTGACCATGTCCATCCCTTTATGACCACCATGTACCCATCCTCTGATGGCTACTTCCAGCAGGATAATGCACCATGTTACAAAGCTTGAATCATTTTAAATTGGTTTCTTAAACATGACAATGAGTTCACTGTACTAAAATGGCCCCCACAGTCACCAGATCTCAACCCAATAGAGCATCTTTGGGATGTGAAGGAACGGGAGCTTCGTGCCCTGGATGTGCATCCCACAAATCTCCATCAACTGCAAGATGCTTTCCTATCAATATGGGCCAACATTTCTAAAGAATGCTTTCATCAGCACCTTGTTGAATCAATGCCACGAAGAATTAAGATTGTACTATATATATATATATATATATATATATATATATATATATGAATGTATGAATCAAAATAATCAGTTTGTACTATATTAATATATATTTATTATATATATATTAATATAGGACAAACTGATTATTTTGATTCATACATTCATATATATATATATATATATATATATATATATATATTATATATATATATATGAATGTATGAATCAAAAGAATCAGTTTGTACTATATTAATATATATATATATATATATATGAATGTATGAATCAAAATAATCAGTTTGTACTATATATATATAGTACAATCTGATTATTTTGATTCATACATATTTTCTAACACATTTCATACTCATTTCCCTAATTTTCTTTTAATTCTGTAAAGCTGCTTTGCCACACTGAGCACTGTTACATTTTTGTTTTTACTGTATATGATGTGACTACTCCATGACCCTTATGTTAATGGGAAAAAATATATAAATGATAGAATTCAAAATTAGGTCTGGAGTGTCCAATGACATTTCATGCGTGGCCGTGGCCATCCTACAGTAGGTGTCAGTGATTTGCTCCGCCCCTAGGTCCATGCTTGGAATATTGTGTGTCCATTCTCTCTCTCTCTCTGATGTTCCACTCCTCTCTCTCTCTCTCTCTCTCTCTCTCTCTCTCTCAGTGACTCAGGGAGAGGGGGAGCGCTCAGGGCCGGACTGGCGGAATGCTCAGAGAGCTGAATCCTGCGCTGTGTGATCAGTGGACGGGGTGAGAGGGTGGAAGAGGAGGTGGAAATGGCTTCGAAAGACATCGCGGCTCTGTGTTTCCCCAGCCTGTCCAGAGACCTGACAGGTGAGGACAACAAATAACATAATAATAATAATAATCATCATCATCATCATCATAATAATAATAATAATAATAATAAATCGGCAAACAATCAGAAAACAATAGATCGCGGGCATTAGATTGATGATTATCCAGATGTTGCTCATCAGCACGATGCGGATCAGATCAAACGGAAATAACGGACTCGCAGATTTAAACCGGATTCGAGATGTTGTAATCCTGCATGCTGCGTGGATGTGCCTGATTTTACTGTTTATATGAGATGCGGTGTGATCCTCTATGTGTGTGTGTGTGTGTGTGTGTGTGTGCGCGCGCGCACGTTTTGGATGCAGGACTCTTGTTTATTTATGCCCAAGTGCAAAGAAAGGGCTATGGTTGTAAGGCGCGGCCAGGCTTCCCTATGTGTGTGTGTGTGTGTGTGTAGGGGATGCACGTATCCTCCCCGCGCGTTAATTCACTCTTGGCGCTTATTCACACGTGCGCTCTTCCTCCCTTCCTTCCTTCACGCGCGCGCGTGCCCGCGCTGCCGATCCTTAATTACTCCCGCGCTAATTGCCTGTCATAATCAGCACCAGGACATCCCGTCTCTCACTCTTATCACTTCACTTCAGCACGGCTGCTTGTCTTATTGTCACTTCATGTTACTGTATGCATACTACTGTACTGTACTAGGGCACTGTGTGTGTGTGTGTGTGCGCGTGCATGTCTTGGGTCTAACACTTAATATAAAATCTTAAACCTAGGACATGTTTTCAGTGTCAGTGTCAGTGTTTATCATCTATCATCTCCTCCTGCAAAAAAAAAAAAAAAAAAAAGGGATGCTGAGGCTGATTTCTTCCCAGCCCAGGCTGTGGGTTCATGAAACCAGTCAATTATCTGAGTCAAAAATGATCCGCACTCCGATTATATTAAAACCTTGTGTTGGCCACACTGTCTTATCTTAAACGCTTTCCGTTTCCCAGTCATGGTTGTGCAGGTGTGAAACACGTTACATCAGTTCATTTGTAACTGCGATGCGAGCAAAAATGGATGCCCCGCTTTTGATTTGCATGAAAGAAGAGCAGCATACAATTATGTTTTTTTGTTTTGTTTTTGTGGTCTGAGGGGGTACCTGGTGCTGAAACCACTCACAAGAAGAGCATAAACACAAGCGTTTAGATATCTGCAATCAAAATTTGTAAAGGTACTCTAAGGAAGGTGAAAGTTTCCTAAAGAGAATCATTACGAGATATGGATTCATCAATGCTCACAGTTTTCTGGGATTCTCAAGATCCAGTATTGGAGCATCATCAGGAAAAAGGTTCAAAAATCAACAGTGCTTGTTACAGTAAGATGCTTATTGAAGAGCTAATACCCCTATCTCACCTACGCGGTTTGACTCATGGTGAGATGCGGAGTACCTATCAAAGGGCTCTGTGATCTTGCATGGCGATGTACGTCCGCACACTTCTGCCCACACGGCCGACATTCTGCAAAACCTTTGTTTTGATGTGTTAAAGCATTCTCCATATAGTCCTGATTTGTTCATATTTGGTTCACTAAAAGCAGCCCTACTAGAATAAAGACTCACTTCTGATGAAGAAGCGAAGACAGCGGTGCATTTGTGCATTTGTGGCTCACAGCTCAGGGTAAAACATTTTTTAATGAGGGAATACCAAAGCTTGTTAACAGATGGACAAAATGTATTGAAAACCCTGAAAAAATGTATTAAAATAAATTCTAGAGCCAGAGTGCGGATAATTTTTGACTCAAGATATGCCAGGTTGTGTTCAATCAATGAGAAGATTTTTTTTTTCCTGGAGTTAACCTATTCTTGATTCATTTGATAAGACAGCTAAGATGAAGGATCTCACATGTTTTCTTAGGCACATGATGTTACCATGTTTGAAAAAAAAAAACTATCAGCCTGCTTTTGCATCCATGATCTCACAAAACATTCATTATTGTCTAGTGACTGTATGATTAATAGGGGAGGAGTGATACATAATTCATCCATTCCACCCGGACATCACGGTCAATTGTGCTCTCTTGGCTCTCGGCCATTAATGGCTGTGATGTCGTCAGGATAAGAAATTTGCAACTTGCCTCCAAGATGGATTTTACTGGGGGGAGGAGGGGGGGGGATCTTTTTTCCCCCAACAGCGCATTTGAAAAAAAAAAAAAAAAAAACAAACTACGTACCTACGCTAACCAAAGCCAAACGGCGATCGTCCATGTTTGTTCTGCTTCCACTCAACGTCGATATTTCTTGTAAAAATATGTAGTTGTCCTAAGCTGCCATCAGTCCCAGACATGAAGGTTTCCGCGTCTGTGGATTGCTGATGCATATCTACCCGATGTGCTTGGATGACTGTGTGTATTTATATTGGTCAGATTGCCAGATGGAGAGTGCACGCGGTAATGGTTTTGCTGTTTTTTTTTTCTTTTCTTTTTTCTTACAGACAGCATCAGGAAGTTTGTCGACAAGTCTGGGATCAAGTTCGCTCGTGGTGTCAAGCTTGAAACCAAAAATGGCAAATCAGAAGACAGGATTTTGGTGAGTGCCTGAAACACGTTTTTCCTCCTGGATGGCAATTGTTTAACTGAAGAATCTCTCATGTCGAATGCTTTGTTGGTGCAGGTGTAAATACAGCAGTGAGACTGAATGTGAGCAGAGATACTGAACAAAATATCAGGTTTTTGTGATAGTCAAAGAAAAATCTCACAATGCCCTGGCTGCATAAATGCACACATGCCTTAACTAATACAGTACTTCCTCAAAGCACTTTTTTCTCCCCTGCTTGTAACACACCACTTAACCAAGAGTGTACCATCTTAGCACATCCTAGTCTGGCGATTATATTCTGAAATGCTCCGAATATATATCAAATTCACACAGGAGCTCCTGAATGCCCTTTTCTAGGGGGTTTGGATAGGATCAGATCTGGCTCCGTTCCAAAACATTGATCTTTTTCTTTTAAAGCCTCGCCTTTGTTGTCTTGGATTTGTGCTTGCAGTCATTATCATAGTGGAAGGTGAAATTTTTCTTCATCCTCAGCTGTCTGACAGTCGCCTGGAGGTTTTGTGCCAAATGAGAGCGATCCACCATTCCTTATTCTCTATCTTTATTATAGCTCTAATTCTAGCTTAAGAGATGCAGTACGTAGCTCGATGCCGCCGCCAGCATGCTTCACCGTGGTTATGGCGTTCCTCGGGTGATAGTCTGTCTGTTTTTTGTGCCAAACATATATTTTTTTAGAGCAATGTCCAATTAGTGAGCAGATCTTTCTGCCGTTGTAGGTCTCTCAGCAGCCTCGTTGATCAGATTTTATTCTCATCCTTTAGTCCAAAAAGCGTTCTGTTTTTGGTAATGTCACCACGGTGCCTCATTTTGCCCTCTTTACTACACAGTTCCATGGCACTTACAATGTTTTGGATGTATTCTGTTTTCGATTATTGTGAACACTGAGATCTCCTACGTGCTTCACAAGTTCTTTTCTTTTTTATGACCACCATTCCAGTTCTAAAGTAACATTTCACGTTTTCCCACACAATTATTACGCTGTGGAACGATATGGCAGAATTGGTTTCCCAGTAGATTGTCATTTAAAAATGAATAAATAACGAATATACGTATGTTCTCACTGCTCTATAGCCTTTACTAAAGTCTGATATTCACTACATGTGTCCGTCATACACATCTGCACGATATAATTGTGCATATCACATGGTCATTTTCCCCAAATTTAATTCTATAGTTCTGCCTTTAAGACTTGGTTTAATCTGGTGACTCCTAGTCAATCTAAAGGAAAAACCTAAAGAGAGCGATGCAGCAGAGCTTTAATCTTTTAGTCTGTAGATCCCCCGCTACACTAATGCACTTATCCCAGTGTTTCACTAGCACTTGGATACCATCAAGGTTGAACGTTTTTTCAAGTACAACGGAGCCATGATTGGACGTCCTGGCCTCCCAGGAACTCCTTTAATGGCCCAAACAAGTGATAACTCCCTGTAATGAGTTGGCAAGCGGTGTGTGTGTTTAGTTCTCATAGACAGATGCGTCTCTTCTTCAAGTTATATGTTGATTTTTAAAGCATTCCAAAAAAATCTACATATTTTGATATGCCTTCTTTAAAACCTTTAAACCATTCAAATGTTTTACTGTGGCTCAGTAAAGAGTCTTATCACTTTACTGGAAATAATAATTGATCTTATGCATATGTTCACTCTCAGAAAGTCCTGGTTTGACTGGGGCGCCTCTTGGAGGTGCAAGTACCTACACTAGTGCTCATTAACGAGTTGCAACGAGTCATGTGACCTGATTCCACCTCATTTGCGGCTGATGGGAATTAAAGTCGCACGCTGTGTAACGGTGCAGTTGTTACATCGCTACGCAGGAATTCGCATTAATATGTCCTTGAGCAGCGCTGGGAAAGAAGTTCTTGCTACCAGTGAAACCTGACCGCTATCTCTTAATGAATATTCGGGAATTCTTTTTTTCAGGTTTTGAAAAAAAAATTGCCGATTGAAAATTCCCAGCCGGAGTTATGCCTTCATTAGGACTCAAGATGGCATTTTTTTTTTTTGATCCATGAAACATGGCGCCATGTGAGGTGGTGTGAAATTGCTCTGATAATTAGATCTCTCTCTCTCTCTCTCTCTTTCTCTCTCTCTTTTCTCGACACATACATACACACTTACTCTCAGTTTCCTGCCCTAGCTGGGTGCCTAGTGTGTGTGGGTGTGTGTGCTGGGTTTCTCCCAGCCTGGTAAATGATTCATGGCAATGCAATAGTGTGTGTGTGTGTGTGTGTGCGTGTGTGTCCATCTGCCATTTGTTCTTTGATATGCAGGGCCTTTCATGACTCTTTCAGTCTCCTTACTCTTACTCTAGACGTAAAAGTGGAATTTATCATTGTGTGTGTGTGTGTGTGTGTGTGTGAAAGAGAGAGAGAGAGAGAGAGAGAGAGAGAAACTTAGAGAGAAAATACACATATTATAATAACCGTATAACCATATGACGTGTCTGTGATAAGGTGTACACACACACACACACACACACACTGTATATGGGATGTGCATGCTCTGAGACCCAAATCCCCTGTTACCCACTGCAGTGCTGTATGGCCCAAGTTGTGGCAGTGACATCAGTTTCACCCCTCGTACCCCTCCTCCTCCGCTTTCTCTATACCCCAAGTCACTGCAGATGTGGTGACACACATACAGCTGTGGCACGTGCTGATAACCTGCAGCGCACAGTATTATTACACAGACACTTCAAACACTGTTGCTTCTCCTAACATAAAAAAAAAATTATAAGCCCTTGTAAAAGATTCCGATGTAAACTTGGGCTGAAGCTGAGGCATCTGTGATTCCCAATGAGAGGTAAACACTGTCGCTCAGTCGTCTGCCACGCTCACATCTGTGAAGGGAATTAAAGAGATGCAGAGAGAAGACGGAATCGAGTAGACGTAAAAATGCAATCTATGATGCTGCTGTATTTTATGGTGTATAAACTTTAGCGACCAAGAAATTTGCCATTAAGAATACCTGAACTAGAACGTTACTTAAACCTAATACTAATCATCAGGTAGGTAACCTCAAAGAGGATTTATTTTCTTTGTCACTGTGAGTCCATGCTTTACTTTTGAGGATTTTAAAGTGGTGGGTTTTCTCCAGGTACTCCAGTTTCCTCCCACAGTCCGAAGACGTACAGATTAAGCTAATTGGCGTTGTATTGGCCTGTAGGATCTTGACCGGAGATCCCACTATGGTCGTAAAAATGGGAATAAATGCCATGTACAATCTATGTTCCTGGATGGCTGGATGGATGGATGGATGGCTGGATGGATGGATATATCCTTGTTCATTGGCAGTACCGAAAAACACGCCTAACTTTGTAGTACCTGATATATGTTGTTCAACCCAACATAGTCTTGAATCCTCTTTGAAAATCCCTGACGGTGTCCCACTGCGCTACAGAATGTTCACAGAGATGACACCACGGAGAAGAACAATACGCACAGATGGGTGAAGAATTTGAAAGAATGGGGAATCCAGCATTAAGACAGACCGCACAGTGAGAGACCATCAACCGCACTAAAGGGGGTTTTCAAAGACGATTCAAGAGTTGGGTTCAACAGTGATGATGGAGACAGTGTTGAGTAGCACCTTTATACAGAGGGAGAGTTACTCTACCAGCAGATGTAATATCAACCTGTAATGTCAGTTCATTGAAAACAAAAAAAAAACACACACAAAATGAAAACTTTCACTATCGAGTGTGTATTCATTTGGCTAACTCTTTCCTGTGTAAAGACGTTGGTTAACTTCATATTTATCGTTTTCTATTAGAGAGAAAGAGTAAAGGGACTAGTAGCGTCTAGGTCATAGGAGGTTAAAAAAATCTAATTATATGCCATTCTTCAAATAATAAAAAATTTTTTTAATTATTGCTACAGGCATTTGTGCATATTCCCAATATTTGAAAAAATAAAACACATTCAAACACTTTTCTCAGTTTTAAAGCTCCAGAGGCTGTGCAGGGGTAAGATGTTGGACTGCTCATCAGGAGGTCCTCGGTTTGAGCCCCGACGCCGCTGGACTGTCACTGTTGACCCTTGAGCGAGGTCCTTCACCCCCAAATGCTCAAATACAATTTTTTTTTGTTAGCAATATTAATGCACCTATATGATCTGTATAGGGACAAGAACCTGTTTCTAGGATCGATTAAATTTAAAAAGTACCTGACCATATAACAAATCAACCAATCAATCAATCAATCAATCAATCCATTAATCAATCAATCAATCAATCAATCAATCAATCAATCAGTCTTGTACCTGAACTCTGGACTCTAGCAAATAAACTAAGAATAAAAACTGAGACATATGATTAAATAAAAAACTCATTATTCAGATCAAAGATGGAGATCAAACCAATGCTAATTTGAACGTTGTGTCTGCATATGCCGAGTTACTGATGCTTAGAGCTGTGCAAAAGTGCATTGCGGGTTCTGATCTCCTCTAATGGATGTAAGTAATCTTCAGTTTCATCTATCGTTTCGACATTTCACGAGAGAGTGTGGCTGATTTATTTTAACATCTAAAAGAACTTCAAAATTTAAAGCGGCTTGAAAATTCATAAAGGTTGTCACGGGGTGGGGGTTGGGGGGGCTGGGGGGCTACGGGGGGGGGGGGGCAATCCTCTGGGATATACAGGGTGTGATAGAAAAGTATACTCATTAAGAAATATTTCAACATTTTATCCAACTTCTTCTTAAAGAGAAGTAGGGTGCATTTTTAAAAAAGGGCATTTTTTTAAAACTAGATTCCTGTCTTCAGTAATTATGGCTTGGCTATTGCTGTATTTTGAGATCATGATGCCAAGTTTCAATCCCGTTGATGCTGTGGTTCTCCATGACAGGGAGCCAAGGAGGCCAAATTGGTCATGTTTGCTACAGCAAGTGGGAGGGTTATACCTTCTCTCCCTGTTAATCACTTTTTATTTAAAAAAGCAGAGTAATTAAAAAAAGGCTAGTGAATCATCCAGCCAGTGTGTCATGTTACTCTGAGGAATTGTGTGTGTGCGTGTGTTGGTTAGACAGTGTTGTCAGCTTGCTGTTTATATAAGCCTGAGATACTTGATACTTCATCAAGTTAGAAAAAATAATAATAATAATTAAAAGGAAAAAAACAGATGGTGATTTGGTAAGTAAGCAATAGGACAAAAAGGTCATTTAATTAAAAAAAAACAGTTTTATTTGTAGATAGAGTCAAACAGGGACTTTCGATTGTGCAGAATAC
The DNA here is from genome assembly GCF_024256425.1 of Clarias gariepinus. Lineage (NCBI taxonomy): Eukaryota > Metazoa > Chordata > Actinopteri > Siluriformes > Clariidae > Clarias > Clarias gariepinus. The sequence goes on along the minus strand of NC_071101.1, from coordinate 40,249,269 downwards.
AGTTGAAAAATAACTTTATTTCTCTATATAATCTTCAGCTACACTATTTCACTTATTCCAGTGTTTATATAGGGCTTAAATACCATTAAGGTACAGTAGAATATTTTCTCAGCTTTACGCTGGCCTCCCAGGAACTCCTTTAACGCCTTAGACATTTGGAAATGGCTGGTCGGGACTGTACTAGGGATGTGGCGATCAGGGCTTCCACTCGCTGAACGTTCACGGGGCGACTGTAGTGATCTCTGAGCCTCCTCGGCCGGGATCGTAAATGACGGACGTACGACCTTCTCTACACGTTTGTTTTATTGTGGATAAGAGTCTCATCACCGCACTGTGCTTCAAGTCAACCTGTTTTTACGCCTTCAATTTCATCACAAGATCCGCTTTGACTTGAACATAATATTGTGGAATGTAGTATTCTAAGCCTATCCTAACCCATCCTATCCCACTGCATAATGCTCTAAAATCAATGCAGTAAAACAAGGGCTTTACAGTCTCTGTCGCACATTTCATTGATTTATCCCCGGGTAATGAATGTCTCCCTAGTGATTGCTTTGCAAGACAAATACAAAAACGCTGGTTTTGTTAATAGTGGGAGGTACATCGAGTGTTAAAAGAGCCAACATTAGCAGATTAACTCAAATGACTCATGGCTTATGATTCATATCTGATTCATTAGTAAAATAAACAGCCAGCCAGACCAGAACTTTAGTGCTGTTTTGTTTTCATGCCATTTAATATTCACTGATACGCTTTGAATCATAAAATATAAAAGATCTAAGATACTTTGCAAATATCCGGGTTTGTAAGAAAGAAAGAAAAAAACCACACACATTTCGAAGCAGAATCAGTCAGACGCCAGACACAAAGTGGAAGGAACTGTCTTTCTAGTCGATCAAATTAGTACAGACAGGTTTCCTGTTGTGCGGCGCTCGTGAAGAGATCTCGTAGGAGTGCTTGCAGCCTTCACTTTTGGAGGTTGGAGGCTTTGATAAGGGTTCTTCTTGTAAGAACATCAACGTTGATTTTACTAACAAGGAGTACGTCTTGTGAAGCAATGTAATAGGATCGTTGTCTTGTACAGTACCTTCAGGGTCTGGGTTCGATTCTCACCTCAGGGTCTGTGTGCATGGAGTTTGCATCTTCTCCCCGTACTTGATGGATTTCCTTAGTGTTTTCCAGTTTCCTCCAGTTTAGGCTAATTGGCGTTCCCAAATTGCCCGTAGTGTGTATGAATGTTGAAAAATGGGAATAAATACAATGGTCGCCATTGGAATCCACAGTCACTAAGTAGACTGCAGAGGTTCCTAGATGGGTGGACAAATGGAGAGAAGATATATGTTCTACACTTTTTTCTTCCTTATGGGTTTCAATAGAAGATTAATTGGTAAATTACTCACTCACTCACTCATCTTCTATACTGCTTTATCCTGTATTCAGGGTCATGGGGGCCTGGAGCCTATCCCAGGAGGCTTAGGGCACAAGGCGGGGTACACCCTGGACAGGGTGCCAATCCATCGTAGGGCACACATACATACACTTACACACTATGGACAGTTTGGGAACGCGAGTTAGCCTAATCTGCTTGTTTTCGGACTGCAGGAGGAAACCCACCAAGCATGGGGAGAAAATGCAAACTCCATGCACACAGAGATGGGAATCGAACCTGGTCGGGAATCAAACCCAGACCCTGGAGGTGCAAAGCGACAGTGCTAACCACTACACCATTGGCTAATTAATTTAGCACAAACTAATAAGATGTGATTTACTCAACCTGAAAGACTTACTGCTGGAGCAAATAATACTACAAAAAGCTCAGGGATTAGATTTGTCTTAACTTTGAAAAGTTTCTTAAGTAGCTTAGTATCTCGGAGTAATGAAATTTCCTGCAATTATTCCCGCGTGTTAGTGTAGTAAAAATGGGTTCTATATTAGATATTCACCACATTATTACACTCCCCGTGGTGGATGCATAAAAAATAAATCGCCTCGTGGTTTAAACACTGTAATATAAAAGTAGAAAATGATAATTTCAAGAAAGTTTCTTATTACTTTACATTAATAAATGACTTTATTTTTCTTTCAGAGTTAGAGCTCTTATAAGCAGTTAGCATGAGCAAAAAAAAAACAAAAACAGAAATATTATTCTTTGTCTTCTTTGCATACCATGTAATAAATACAGTCGTCCAAATAAAATGTACGGTTTATAAGCTTGTACTCACAAATTCCTTCTTTTTATTTGGAGCACTGTAATAAGAAGCTTTTTTTTTTTTTTTAAAGAGGACCTGGAAGAAAGTATATAGAAATTTTGAGACGGAGAGAAGAGACAAGCAGGAAGAAAAGCTTTTTTCCGTTTTGAAGCCACTGGGCAAAATGGGAGGTGATGCTGTAGAGCGACAGAGTAGAAAGACAGCAGGCTTCACACTCTGATTGTCAGACTGCGACAAACCTAGCGGGCATGACTGCAGTTTAGAGCTCAATAAACTGAGTTTATTGGAACAAGAACAGACAGAGCGAAATGGCAGGCAAAAGAGTCATTGTAAATGGAGCAAAAAAAAAAGGTCAAAACTATACGGTAAATAAAGGAGTGTGTAGTGTCAGGGGAATCAAGCGGAATGAATCAAAGCAGAGATCAAAAACCGTAAAAGACCAAAATCGACAGGCAGATGACATCGGCTCGGAAATGTCCTGTAGGCACATGTGAGGCGAAGGGAATATCCGGCACCGAAGCTGCCGTCTGTTTACATTCACTCATTATGAGCACGAACATCACAGTGCTTTCACTGAGTTCTTTAAACTGATCTTTTTCTGAGGAAGAATGCTTGTACAACTTACACCATATGGACAAAAGTATTTGTCCAAACCTACAAGGACATTGTCTCCAAATACTTCAATATGGAGTTTAGCAGCTATAACAACTTCTCCACTCTTCTTGTAGAGCTTTTATGAGGTCAGGCGCTGATGTTGGACGGGAAGGAACGGCTCTGTTCCAGTTCATCCCCAGTGGTGCTCCAGAGGGTTGAGGTCAGGGCTCTGTGCAAGTCTTTTTCTTTGAGTTAGAAACATGCAGTAGCATTGTCCAAAATGTCTTCATATGCTGAAGCATTAAGATTGGAGATCAATATTGTAGAGAGAGAGAGAGAGAGAGGGGAATGCAGTTGCAAGTTTGGTTAAATAAAGGTTCAGCAAAAATGATATACAATCCATTACATCAGGGAAGCACAAGGTCAAAAAGACGCGAAGGGTCAGGCAAGGCGCAATCGTCATGCACAAACTAGCACTCAAGGTCAAGGTCAGGCAGACAAAAAGAACCAGAAAAGCATTAAAATGACTCCTGGGGAAAAAGGCACGAGGCAGGCAAAGGAGTCTAAGAGTGTGAAGGAGACGTTTCTGTGGCATAGTAATGGAGACTGGGATGAAATATGGATTTCACAAAGTGACTACAAAACTCTTAAATGGAAAGGGTGGTGGGAAAAAACGGCTCAGTTATGACTCGTGATTCTTTTGTGAGTCAGATTCATGTATCACCACTTTAACGCTATACATATTATAGAATTTTTTAGAATCGATTTTTACGTTTATAAATAAGATGAACCAGTTGATCAGCCAGTGACCAGAATCGGCTGGTTTTCGGTTTGATTGGCCGTGAGCGGTGATCAGGATATTTATAAAGCCGTGATGCTTACAGAATCGCAATTTTAATTCAATCTACGTTGAGGTATCGTGATAATATTGTATCGGGAGGTGCCTGGTGATTCCCATCCCTATTACAGTAAATCGTAATGATGAGCCAGTGATGAACCAGTGTGAGCAGTGCCCAGGCTGAGAGTGGTAAAGTGAGTTGTGCTTTCTGTTGTAATTTGTGGCAGCCATGTCTGTAGGCCGCAAGGTATCATGGGAATTGAGTTTGGCGGAGTTGTGGCTGGAGACAACACGATTGTTGTACAGTATGTTGATGACCAGTGTGGGTGTAACGCGTTTTCGATGTAACAAGTGATCTAACGCATAGCATTTAAGTACTTAGTTATTTAGTTTTTTTTTCAAAAATGTAATCCGTTATTTAGACAATTTATGTAATCCGTGAGCCAGACAGCAGTGATTCCGTTAGTGTGTGTGTGTGAAAGTCGTCCTACAAGCCACGCCCCTGATAACCCATCCCCCTCTGTTATTCCCGCTGTTATACCCCTATCTCACCTATGCGGTTTGACCATGCGAGGACCGACGCGCGGAAAGATGGAAACCTAATCACATGGCCAAACCTCGCGGTGAATCATGATAAACCGTACTTACGGCAACTGCGCGAAACCGCGCAGGTGAGATAGGGGTATTAGTAGTTACCAGATTATGGCCCAAACTTCACTGAGTGATGATGGTAGAATAATTATAAAGGTCTTGACTAAAACAACATGCATGAGGAATCACAAAGGAGTATAGTTACTTTTATCAGAAAGTAACGCTGTAATGTAACTGATTACTTTTTAATGATAGTAATTTTGTAATGTAATTAGTTACTTTACAATGTAATGTCCCCCAACACTGATCATGACCGACTACAGTCCGAGAAGCTCAGTGCAGGTCTGAGAAAAAAGGATAGTAATTTTACCCAAATCAGTCAAATCTCTTGGCGCCATTTCTGTACAAGTGTACATCCCAAGATCACTTCAAACAAGTGTTTTCAGTGCAAAAAGCTTTCAATGTTCCCAGAAACACAAGCATTGTAAAGTGGGGGAAATCTGTACCCACCAGGACTCTTCTTAGATTTAGAAGGGTGTCTGTCAATGCGATGACCAAAAACCCAGTGGATACTTTAAAAGAGCTTCAAATGTCCACAGCTGAGATGGAAAAGCCAATCATCTCAGAAATACTCCATCATTTGAGCCTTAATGACAGAGCGACTAGATAGAAGCCACTCCTGAGTTAATGGCATATGGCAGAGAAGGGGACTCTAACAGCATGAGGAAGACATTTCTCATGGTCTATTGTGACAAAAATTGACCCATTTGGGCTGAAATCCGAATGATTATACTAATGACACCAGAGTGCCCTTGAATGTTCCAGCCAAAAGCCCAGACTTGAGCCCTAGGGAACATCTGTGAAGAAACCTGATGACAGTTCACAGATGTTTGTCATTCAGTCTGATCGAGACGGGATTTGAGCGAATCTGCCAAGAAGAATAGGGAGAAGTGCCCAAATCCACGTGTGGACAGCTTGCAAAAAATTATCCAAATGCTTGGCTGTAATTGCTGCCAAAGGTGCCTCTATAAAGTACAATTTAATTGCAATTAAGGCAGTTTTGTGGAGATAAACACCTTGTTCATGAGCGAGCTCAGGGGAGAATGTCCTGGCTTGTTTAAAGGCTCTAATAGCTTAAAGAAACAGTCTTTGAAGCCACAGCGAATGGAAAAACCAAACCAAATCTTTAAAGTGCATACAACCATTCCTGTATATTCATCATGATGTTTGATGTGACAAGAAAAAAAACAAAGGAAACATGACCTGTATCTACAGTAGATGATGTGTTTTACGCATCGCTCTGCAGCACGTTGGACTCACTGTTTTGGGTATTTGTGTTAATATGCAGGTATACAGGTGCTCCTAATAAAGCAGACCAGCTTTCGGGAAAGGATGCGACATATTAAGTGGATCAGTACCACCACCCGTGCTATTGTGCTCTGAGTTAAAGATGCCCCGCAGGCTTTAAAACACCACTTGAAGAGGTCTCATAACATCCAGGAGACAGTTGTAGCACCTAAACGTATTGTAATTTCTTCTTAATGAGCAGGGAATCGTTCTAACCCTGTCCTAAAGGCTGTTCTGAAAAGAAGTCAGGGTGATAATTGCGTTAAGTTGAGCAGCGCGGGAGCTTTCTTGCAAGAACTCAAGCATTCCCCAGAGCCTCCAAAAATATTTATATATTTCGAGTCATCTCTCTAATGTGTGTTCTTGCTCTTCTCAAGTCTTCGCAAAGTACTCGCCGCAACACTTTCCCGAAGACAGATGTGCTACTCGTTAGGCTTTGCACCACTGGGATGATGGTTAACTCTGTTTAAGTGCTGTATGGAGTGCATTATTGATAATGTCTAATTACTACTGACTTTACTTGACGATTCAGACGCTTTTGAGTCACACTGTTGTTTTGTCTGGGTTAAAAGAGGAAAAGCACCAAGCCTAATTTGTCGTAAAGGATTTTGACGTATCCTCTTAAGAGATAAATGGCTCTGGGAAATTCTCTGAATGCTTTGATAACCGGAATGATTTATGCTGGTCAATAACTGATAGCACAGCCTCACAATATACAGAAGGTAAAACTGTATAACAATGCAACATGCGTCTTTTACCAAAAAAAATTGTTGAATGATAAAAAAAAAAAAACTCTCCTAGCTATTCGTTTGTCACGTTAAGGACACGTTATGGAAATAGATAAAACATGGTATTGGTGCTAAAAAGTGTTTCATCTAGGTAAGAAAGTAAATTTCCAGTTCATTTTTCATAATAAACATGCATACACAGTTATATAAAAAGAAACACATTTGCTAAATAATTTTTTTTTCATTCAAATCTTTAAATGATCTTAATCGTCATTTAGATGAAACGTGTCTAATTTAGATTCCACATGAAAAGACATAAACTTAAGGGCATAAAAGTGTATTAATCTAAAATGCAAAATTGTTAAAATATTGCAACATGAATTTGACATGGTTACGGACACTACAGATTTTTTGGGGAAAAGAAAATCTTAATTTAAGCAACAATTTTTACAGGTCATATGCTTCTAGAATTTTTAGTATCTAGAATTTAGAAATTAAGTATCAATACTCATAAATAAATAAGAATAATTAGCATTTTAAATTATTATTGTTTGAAGTGAGACATTATAACGCTGATCTTTTTTTATGACACATATAAAATCATCTCTCCAAAACGTTAACAATGTGAAGCGAGATTGGTCACTTCCATGTTGCATAAACCTCAGAAGTACAGTAGTTTCTTTGGCACACGCATTTTCTGTATTATAGGTATAATATAAAAAAAATTAATCTGCACCAATACTGTGTTCTGGCCGTCGATATACAGTACAGTTAATGCAAGTGATGGGACAGAAATATTTTGCTATATACAGTATCAGATTCTCGAGTGCTATACACTGTCCCACACAATATTGTAATGTTCTGATCGACCGCCTTAAGGTTTATTACATGGTGGCCAATTCACGTGTGAAAACAATTCCTCAAGGTCTGAGAGCCTCTCTTTTATGATCTGCGTCCTGGAATATGTCCCGTAAGCAGCTTTACACAATCAAAAGAAAATTATGGAAGTTTGTATGAAATGTAAAAACTGTGTATAAATCAGAATGATTAGATAGTCCCAGATGATAAAGCCGAGGGTGACGGTGGCAAAGAAAACCTCCAGACCAGAATACTGCCTCCAGAGGCTTGTACAGTGATTTTTTTTTCCTTCCTACCACATGTTTAGTCCAAACTTGTACAAAGTTCACAACTAGCTGTCCTATTAATGTGCTAGTGTCACTCTATTCTTCCTACTATTATGTTTATCTATTCTGTTTCTATAGTAATTAAAACATAGTGTATACGGGTGTTGCACAGCATGACCAACTACAGTACGTATAATGCAAAGAAAATATATTTTAGGTACATAAAAATTTATATTGTATATTCAAGATGGTCTGATTCTATTGGCAGGTTGTTTATTTTTTGTTTGTTTTTTCATGTGTTTATATTGATTAAGATGCAAAATGATGACATCATACTTTTAATAAACATTCATTAAACATAATCTATATAAATATACAGACACATAAAGCTTGAAAGCACAAAATCATAAATCTTCCCTTGTTTTTCATGTCTGATTCTCACCGCTTCATACAGAACGTCTCTTTGTGCATGCGAAGCTTAGCGCATGATTTATTCACGGCCATTCGTTGAATTCCAATTAGCAGGTTCTTGAGCAGTTGGCTGCCTGGTATTCTGTAATGGTGACAGAAGTATTGGACAGCGCACGAGCACACGCAGCGGCCAGGCAGAACACTCCGCCATCTTGTAACCAAACAGAAGCCTGTGTTGTGCCTTTAATCTTGATGGCCTAAGAATAATCTGTGCACCATGATCTGTGCGAATGATGCTGACAGATAATGATGAACGAAGGGCGTCTCAGCTTTAATGCCCCCCCCCCCCCCCCCCCCACCCCCACCCCCACCCTCCCCATCCACCCTTTTTTTTGTATACACCGAACGAATCACGTCCGATGCCGACATAAATATTCCGGAAACAATGACGGACCGTTTTGTTCTAGTAGTTATTTTAACTCTGCCTGTTTTATTCCCATTGATGACCAGATGTGTAGGATGTTTTGCTGATTTTTGCTCGGCAGAGGCCTGGATAACTGTGGCACTCAGCGTTGATGAAAAAGAATCCAGAATCAATAGAGAGATACATCTGAGAGAACCAATAATGGTTTCTAGGGTAACCTGGGACAACATTGTGTGTGTGTGAGTGTGTGTGAGGTACAGTATCTGGCTGATGCACTGTATCTGTATCTGTATCCGTATCGCTAGCTGAACAATAGTAAGACGTAAAGCACACACAATAGACGGTGGTGTTGTAATACGTAATTAGTTAATACATTTTTATAGTTACAGTAAATGTTCTGAGACGTCCTAAAGTTACCTCCTAATCTCAAATCCGTGATTTGAATTAAAGGTAGTATTAAAGGAAGAACCAATGATTTAGAAATGGAATCCCTTTGGTAAGATCAGAATCATCACCAGCATTCTTCGGCATTGTTTGAAACATTGTACGTACAGTAGCCTATTAAATCTGATCTCCTTCTTCATTTCTCGTGTTATTTCAGGTCATCACCACATGGAGACTGTATCTCATGGCATCCAAGGTGCCAACTAAGGTACGTTTTTTTTGTATCCGCCATTTATTTTCCTTAACATACTGTAGAGCCTGATTTCATTAATATACAGCTGGTACATACTGTACAGTTAACAATTTTTTACTTTTTTTTTTTTTAGGTGGAGGCCACATTTAATTTCCTGGAAATCCGAGCCATGAACACGCACCCGGAGCTGCAAGTGAGTCAGTCTGTGATCACTGATCAAACTTTAGCCCGTACAGTACAACTTATCATAAAGCCATTATACAGCGCCCCTGGAGCAGACATTATTAAGGGCCTTGCTCGAGGGCCCAACAGCCTCGACCTGGCGGAGCAGGGGCTCGAACCGCCGACGTTCATCTCAGTAATTCAGAGCCTTAACACAACGAGCCTCCTCCGCTTTGCAATATGTAGATCGTATGCATTTATGTTTAGTACATAAACTAGTAAAAAGATATGATTAGCTAACTATGTGAGAAGAATTTTTGTAGATTTCATTTTAAAGTGTCTTTAATCAAAATTGAGCGGAATGTAGTGTAAGTACATTACAGTAGGACTTGGTCGTTATAAGTTGACCGTGAAGTTCATCAAACGTGAGTACAGTGTAAGTAATAGGGGCCAAATTTCACAACCCTCGTTCCGTGCAAAATTGCATTCCGAAGTCCTGCTAAGACTCGTACTGTAGGAAGCTCCTGCAGTCATAGTGAGCCAAATCGAGTTGGTAACTTCTTACTCAACTCAACTTCTTTGGTTAGGGTTTGCCATACAGCTACACTATATGTACACTATTCGTCATGAATCTCCTGAAAACAACCCCACACCAGTTCCAACATGACTGCGCACCAGTGCACAAAGCAAGGTCCATAAAGTCATGGATAAGTGAGTTTGGTGTGGAAGAACTCTGGAGTCCTGACCTCAACCCGAGAGAACACCTTTGGGATGAATTAGAGTTAGAGGCCTTCTCGTCCAACATCAGTGTCTGACCTCACAAATGCGCTTTTCAAAAATTCCCATGAATACACTCTTAAACCTTGTGGAAAGCCAGAAGAGTTGAAGCTGGTATAGCTGCACAAGGGGGCGGGGCCAACATCATATTAAACCCTATGGATTGAGAATTGGTTGTTACTAATGTGAAGGCAGGCGAGCGAATACTTTTGGCAGTATAGTGTATTTCCGGTGGAATTCCAGGTGATGAACTTCACGGAGCGTGGAAAATTTTATAATGACCAAAATGTACTTTATTGTACTTATATTTACCTCAATTTTGATTCAATTTTCAATTCTTTAATGTATGAACTCTATACAATCCATAGAAATGCATAACTTTATAATTGTGTGTGTGTGTGTGTGTGTGTGTGTCACTACAACACTTTTCTCCTCTCCGTTCCCACAGGTTGTCATAGAAACCGACAAGTCTACCTATTCCCTCAGGCTGCAGTCACGTGACCACCGCGACCACGTGATCAACCACGTTAACTTCGCCTTGTCACGCATATTCAACAACTCTGTGTTTGCGTGAGTGCATAAACAAACCAAATAAATTGCATGTTGAGTGCCGGCTCTGAGCTTTTTATGTGTTTGTGTTGTTCATTTTGCATGGCCTTTGCTTGCTTTCTTCTTCGTTTTAAAAGCCACTTGTGATAAAGACTCGTGTCTTCATCCGCTCTCGCGCAGGCCGTCGCTCTGTCACTCAGACAGTGATTTGTCAGAGGGAAGTAGGAAGTACTCTCCCAGCTCGGATACATCAGTGGAGACGCAGAGAGCTTGTGGTGCGTGTCAAAAAAACAACAAAAAAAAACAGAAATGCACACACACACATACACACACACACACACATGCACACACACACATACACACACGTGGACAAACAGATTCTCTGTGTTTTTGTATTATTTATGTAGGCGGTTTCTCAGAGACATACGCTGCTCTCTGTGATTATAACGGCATCAGCTGCAAAGAAGAGGTGCAGTGGGTAAGATGGAAGTGTGTGTGTGTGTGTGTGTGTGTGTGTGTGTGTGTGTGTGTGTGATTTTAGGATGTCAATACCATCTATCATTCTATTATGTGTGTGTATATGTATGTGTGTGTGCGTGTGTGTGTGCAAATCTTGTGTGTAAGGCTGTGTGTGTGGACATATCCATATATGTGTGTGTGTGTGTGTGTGTGTGTCTACAGTTTGAACGATTTGAATCTGTATGCATATATAGTGTGTAAGGATATGCAGGTGAGCGTGTGTATGTGTAAGGGTGTGTACAGTATATACAGTTTCAACAATGTAAGCTCATATTTGTGTGTGTGTGTGTGTGTGTGTGTGTGTGTGTGTGTGTGTGTGTGCGTGTGTGATTTCAGGATGTAGATACCATTTATCATTCTCAAGACAACCGTGAGTTTAATCTCCTGGACTTCAGTCACTTGGAGAGTAGGTGTGTATGCGCACTTTCTCCCTTTAATCTAGAACAGAATAACTCCAGGGTTCAATTCAAACTTCACCTCACGTTGTTAATTCAAACACTCTATGGCTGGAAGTTTGGGTCCCCCTGACAAAAAGCTCCCAGTTTACTAAAAATGATGAATCACGAACCTGTTCCAGCATGAGAAGATCTCATGAGCCCCGACCCTCATCCCTGCTGAACACCTTTGTGTACTGGAGCACTGCCTGCACCTCGGGCCTAATTCGCCCCAGGATAGTTATTATAACAGTAAAGAGGGATGAATGAGATCTTCAACACGAGTACGATGGTCAGATGTGCACATACTTTTGGCTGCAGAATCTAGCTGTTACTCGGCTGAGGGTTTCATTAAAGACATCATAAGCAATGCCTGGTAAATCTAAATGCAGTTTAGCCTGGAAGTTGAAGTTTGACAATACTGTGCAAAAGTATTGACCCCCCATATGCTTCTTTGTTTGTTTCATCTTTTACTTTCAAAGATTCTTTCTTTTATTTTTAATGCACGCTTAAAAAAGAGTTCTCTCATTATTTATATTTCATTTTCGAAAGAACATCTAACTTAAGGCATGAACCAGGTGCAGATGATGACAGATGTTCAAGCCGGTGATTAGTATACTGCTGGTGCTGAATGCTGAGTGGTTGGAACAGATGAGAGGGGAAATGAGGTCGCTGCTGAGGTTGTTGAATAAAAAAAAAAATTTTTTTTAATTGTATCTTTAGGCACTTTGCAGCCTGTTGCAGTAATAATTTATTTAATTGAATTGAATTCAATTTAATATGAAGGAATGACGGGAGGTCTAACTTTTGCACAGTACTCTATTTCTTGAAAAAGCACCTGAATTTCGGAATTTTTGTTGTGTCATGTGTCATTAGTCCCGCACAGCTACGTACACACACTCATAAGCAGCATCAAAGCTAAAAGCTAAATCGAAATCAGACCAGGGAGCAAAACTGTACCACTCTGTCCTTTTTACTTTTATATATTCAAACCTGCCATGTTTAAGACATCAAGCATCAAATCCTTTATTATAATCACTAAAACACTAAAAACCCTATATCATTATCACTGTAGTTATATAATTGAATATAACTCTGTGTGTGTGTGTAAACATGTGTTTTTCTTTTGCAGAGATCTTGCAGTAATTGTTGCATCCATGGCTTACAACACATGGTTCACCAAACTCTACTGTAAAGACATGCGCATTGTAACTATCCTGTCTTCTTTACCCAGCATGCACTTAGTCCATCAGCCAGTTAGGCACAACTGTTAGACTGTCTAATATTCTCCAGATATGGCGGGCATATCATTTTAGGTCATCATCCACAGATTACAACAAGTCAGTGGGAGGGGCTCTTCTTATATGAGGTCACAAAGGGTGAAAATCTAATTGGCTGGTTTAAAAAGAAAACAGGGATTATTATAGTGCTTGTATACTCGTATACTCAAAGACGTATGGTAACGTCTAAAACTGACTACCAAGTGGATTTAGGATAATATGTGCCCTTTAATGTCAATTCTTTTAAATTATGTTCTTAAAAGTGTTATCTTCAGTTAGCAGTTTATTAAACAGCTCTTTTTTTATTGACATTTCATGAGTAATAATTTAATAAAATGTATTTAATTACTTACTTATTTTAATTAATCATTATATTCAACTTATTTTTATTTCTGTTAATTAAATATTTAATTGTTATTGTTTTTTTCCGTAAACAACAATTTCCTTAGTTTGGATTTTGTTATGACTTATTTTTTTTTAATTACTTAAGTAGCTAATTTATTATTTTTAAAATACTATTTCCTGCTTTTTCAGCTCTTTTGTGGATTTTTTTTTTTTTTTTGTAAATTACAGTATTTTCATATATAAAAGATCTTTATTTCTTCTTATTATTAATATTATTAATGTAATATCAATGTTGTTATTTCTCCCAGGGGTCAGAGGTCACAGAGCAGGTCTTGCACACGCTCAGTAAGTCCTCCAGTCTGGAGGAACTGACTCTGGAGAACGCGGGACTCAAATCGTAAGATTTATTCTCTTTTATTCTGTTGTTCTCTAAACTGTGGTTCATGCAGGATTGCGAGTGTCTAATAAGATGATTATCTCTATTAATAAAAAAAAAAAAAAAAAAACAGAATTAAAGATAGTTATTAAACAGCTTACCAATAAGGAATTTATTAATATAAAGGAATAAATGAACTGATTGCGTTAGTATTCTCCTGCTTAAGGAATCGTGTTGTGTACAGTATGAGAGATGTTAAATTTAGTCTCACAAGAGTGTGTATGTGTGTGTGTGTGTTTATTTTAGTGACTTTCCTCAGAAGATGTCTGTTGCACTGTCGGAGAATCCAGCCTCGGTGATTCACTCTCTCAATTTGGCGCATAACACTTTAGACAACCAAGGTACCATTTACACACACTCGTTCCCTCTCTCTCTCTCTCTCACACACACACACACACACAAGTAGCTAGGTGTTTCATAAGAAAAGTAATATATTACATCACGTTGTTAGAATTTGCTCATATGAAGACTAATGATGACAGCAACAGAATCAGTGAGTCACGTTCCTGAATATTGGACGACTGACCAGTTCGGCTAAAAAAAAAAAAACATTCTGGTTACCTAGCAACCTGTTGCACTTAGCCAGCCTTGTAAAAAAAAAAAAAATTTAAACCATAATAGTTTTATAGTTTTTTCAACTATTATAAACCTTTTGAAGTTACATCACTAACAATAGTCATCAACTACGTTCTCTAAAACACATTACTCATAGCGAATCTATGGAATCTCGTGGTTGTTTTTTTCAGGTGTGTGCAACTTGATCCAGCAAGTGTGTCGTCTTAGCAAAGGACTCCGTCTCCTTAATCTGTCCAAAACGTCTCTCTCGTCCAAAGGTAGGCAAAAGTGTCTTTGTGTAATTAGTATGGTCTCGCATACAGCATCAATTTGTCTTGGATATGACAGATACAAGTCCTACACAGCGGCCAGAGGGATTTTGAGCCATTCTTCATGTAGAATAGTGTCCAGGTCACTACGTGATGCTGGTGGAGGAAAGCGTTTCCTGACTCGCTCCTCCAAAACACCCTAAAGTGGCTCAATAATATTTAGATCTGGTGTATTGGTGCATTAACATCCTGATACACGGCACCGCCTTCAGGATACAATGTTTGAACCATTGGGTGCACATGGTCCTCATAGAATGATTCAGTAGTTCTTGGCAGTGACGCGCCCATCTAGCACAAGTATTGGGCCTATGGAATGCAATGATATTGCAGCCCAAACCATCACTGATCCACAGCCATGCTTCACTCTGGGCATGCAACAGTCTGGGTGGTACACTTCTTTGAGGCTTCTCTACACCGTAACTCCCCCGGATGTGGGAAAGACAGTGAAGGTGGACTCATCAGAGAACAATACATGTTTCACATTGTCCACAGCCCAAGATTTTCGCTGCTGGCACCATTAAAACCGACGTTTGCATTGGCACGCGTGACCAAAGGTTTGACCATAGCAGCCTGGCCATGTACATTGACCCTGTGGAGCTCAGGACAAACAGTTTTGGTGGAAACAGGAGAGTTGAGGTGCACATTTAATTCTGCAGTGATTTGGGCAGCTGTGGTTTTATGCTTTTTGGATACAATCTGGGTTGGCATCCGGACATCCCTTTCAGACAGCTTCCTCTTGCGTCCACAGTTACTCCTGTTGGATGTGGTTTATCCTTCTTGGTGGTATGCTGACATTACCCTGGATACCATGGCTCTTGATACATCACAAAGACTTGATGTCTTGGTCACAGATGCGCCAGCGAGACACGCAACAATTTTACCTTTTTTAAACTCTGATATGTCACCCATAATGTTGTGTGCATTGCAGTAATTTAAGCAAAACTGTGCTATTACTCTGCTAATTAAACCTTCACACTCTGCTCTGTAGAAATGTGCAATCAAGGAAGATTGGCCACCAGAGTGGTCAAATTTAGCCATGAAACCTCCAACAATAAATTGGCCAGTGTTTCTTTTATTGTCCAACCTCATGTATAAGACAGCCATCTCATCATCTTAAATTGGATTTTTGTCAATTTTAGCATTTGTTATATTTAGTGAAGATTATAAAATTTATTTGGACATTGCAGAAATCACAACAAATAAACATTCAAAGGGTGCCTTTATAACCTTTAATTCTCTATACAATTCCCTGCTACACTAATGCACTTATCCCAGTGGTTCACTAGTGCTTGGATACCAACAGGGTGGAAAGTTTTCTCAGTACACCAGAGCCATGATCAGTTTCACGTCTGAAACACCGGCCTCCCAGGAATTCCTTTAATGACCCAAACATGTGGAAATGGCTTGGAGGGAGGTCAGGACTGTACGGGGGATGTGGCACATGACTAAGTATGCCTTTAAGAAAAAAAACGTTTGGAAATGCTTGGAAAAGTGAATAATGTTTGTTAATGAAAAAGACTGACATTATTATTATTATTATTATTATTATTATTAATAGTAGTAGTATTAACACATTTATTTGAATGATTTTCCATGGTATACAAAATGTTTGTTTATAATGAATATTTTAATCATTTCACTAAAATGGTCCTACATTAAATCTAGATTATTAAATAAACGTACAGGTGTTCCGATGTCCCCTGTAAAGTGTGTGGGTGAGTGTAGGAACATTTGAGTGTCTTCACAGGAACATTTTCAGATGTTAACACTACATCATTTAGCTTGTAATGTCCAGGCTGAGGAACCTTTATGAATTTTTTAGATGTTTAAAATCGATTGTTTAGACGTTTATTCGTACTGCGTGCGCGCATACGCCCCTGCTTTCTCTCTGTTGTAGAATGACGTAACCTTTCATACTTGAAGGGATAAAGGATTTTGATAATGCTTGCTTTGATGCTGACTCTCCGATACACACACACACACACACACACACTTACACACACACTAGACTTATATACTCATAATGCAACCCTGATGTATTATTTATAATCGCTTCGTTCTTGCGGTAACACTCTGAAAATCGAAACAAACAGCATCATTGAGTTAGACTTTTTTCACTGAAATCTCTCTTTTGGTGAGAGTGGTAAAGTGCTGTGCGAAAGTCTCGGGCCCCACTCGTTTCTTCGTATTTTGCTTCCAGAAAGCCAGACTTTCTTGTATTTTTAATGTCGTCTTGAGAAATAGTTCTGCAGGCGTCCTTTTTCGGCTCTTATTTTCAGTCCAGGCCCACACATACTGTAGGGTATATATCGACAGCCGCCCAAGTATATTTGCCTACCCTTTCTAAAAAATCTGTTGGGAGAACGATGCCATCCACGATTGATTGACTAGAAGCAGACAGTTCCCTCTCGCTCTAGCAGAATAAACAGGTACAGGAGCGGTGCCGCGAGATCGGTGTACTGAGAGGCAGGAAATGACGAAATGGGCATTGGTGCCTCAGTGGTAGGGCTGCCATGCGGAAGGCCTGGGTTCGATTCCCAGTCAGCGCCCAAACCCCATTGGCCATTGGATGCAGTGATGGTCCCAAGCTCAGATAAAAGGGAAGGGCATCATGTGTAAAAATCGATTCTTTCATGCGGTGATTCATGTAGAATTATTTTTATTTATTTCCGCCCAGTGTCCAGAATCGGCTGGTTTTCAATTTGACCGGTGGTCAGCTGATCAGCCTCAGATATAAACGATTCTGTACCAAGTGCTAAAGCTTTCCAGTCATGTAACAGAAATGTATTTTTATAGCGTTATATCATCGTGCACTTTAGCCTCAGATCTGCCTCATACTCCAAACTAATTAGTCCCAAACCCGGTCATTACACACGCATTACACCGGTCTGAAAACAGCGCAAGTGCTAATTAGTCGAAGATTGTGTGCCTTAGAAGCCCTGTGTGTCTGTAGAGTTTTAACTTTGTAGACGTTGGAGTCAATAAAGCGTCTTAATACTGTAATTGTACAGGTGGTGCACTCTGAACTGTTTACACTTTTTCATCCAATGTTAACTAACTCTTGTATTTGAAGCTCGTTTGTACTGTTTAAACTACGCTAACGGTTTTTAAGTGGGAAAACTGATGTTATAAGGAACAGGCAACATTTAATTACTCATTAAGCTTTTTTTTTTTATCATGACACTTACAGTATGGGATCGCTCCTTTAATCGACACAGCACGGAGGTACAGTATCTGCAGATGGTGGTTCCTATCCGTGCTGTATACTGTATATGATTGCATACAGTAAAATGTTATGTGTATTCTCGGACTGTAATCCTGAAATCTACAGGATATCTTTGCTGACAGTAATTGTGTACACGTGTCAGGTGGTCAGCTCCCGGGCCGGAGAGTCGGCTTTGTCCACAAACAGAGCAGAGAATGAGAATTAGAGCATGGTTTGATTGACAAACCCGACCTTGATTTTCTCCGCATGCTGCTCTTTTGTCCGCCGTCCTGTATGAGCTGCCAGCCCAAGCTTCTTGATGTAATTACTAGTTCCCCGCGGTGCCGCGTTCAGTCCCCGACGCTGTGCCGGAACCTTCTTGTTATCGGGAACACGTTCCTGTTTCTGCGCGACGTGAACGTTATGAATAAACTATCACACATACAGTACAATGTTCTCTTGCATAATAGAATATGACACAATTTCTATGATGACTGATGTGTTTATACAAGAGGACAGGAAGTTATTATTAATCTTTGGCGTGATGCAGTGATATCCTTGAACGTGAACCGCTTTAGGAGGTTTACAAATGGGATAAATAACACAAGTGTTGTGTGTGTGGTTATAGGTAATGAATCAAGGTTTTACGGTAGTTACGTACTGTATGGGTTATTGCGTAATACCGGAAGAGATGCACGCTGTGTCTTTCGACTTTCTGTTGACCCCTTTTCTCTCTATGTGTCTCTGTGTTTCTCAGGTGTGGTGTCTCTTTCTCAGGCGCTTTGCTCTAATGATGATTACTCAAACTCGCTCCTGCATCTGGATCTCAGCAAGAACCCCGGTGTACTGTCTGGAGAGGATGCAACGGTCAGACAGCTAATACTGCACACACACACACACACACACACACATATGAGCACATGCTAGCTCACAAACTCGTGTATAGGATCCGTCTGGAACGTGTGATGTACACACAATCTGCCCTCATCACATTATTTTCATTGAGTATCACATACTCTACTGTACATAATGCATTTGCATTTGCATTCATATTTATATCAACCCACTACAGTGCAACATTCTTATCCTAGCGTGCACTTTTCTACATTTAACACATTTTAACACAGGAAATTCACTCGGTATTTATGTTTGTCTAGCATCTGCATATGTTCCTGTCGCAGCCCAACTGTTTAGTTCACTTGGACCTATCAGGCACAGACTGCTGCCTGGAATCAGTGAGTACTTCCTGGCTTTTTATTCATTTATTTCTTATTTTATTTATCTCAAATTTTTCTTTTCTCAAGGCATAAATGATAAAGGACCGTAAGTTAAAATGCAACAAACAACACCAAAAAAAAAAAAAGTACTGTACTTGTTAAAAATGTTACCAGATTTCCAGAAGTGCAACATCTGGATTTTAGACAGAAAACATTCATGTCCTGGGCTCCCTTAAATTAATAAATAAATAAATAAATAAATAAATGAATATGCATGGAGGAGCTCGGGTGTATTTGCATCCTTATTAGATTTGTGTACGAGGGTGAGTCAAAAATTATCCGCACTCTTGCTGAAGAATGTATTCAAAAAAAAAAATTTTCCCGACAAAATCTTGTTGCTCTGCAATAAACTTGCCTGTCGGTTAACATGCTTCCATATTTTCTTATTTTAAAATGTTTTAGGCTGAGCAGTGACCTACTAACACACCGCTGTCTTCACTTCTAAATTAGAAGTAAATCTTCATACTCGTAAGGCTGCTTTCAGGGGACCAAACAGGTGAAAGTCTAAAGGGAGGATGCTTTAACACCTCAAAATGAAGTTGAAGTGTTGACGGTGTGTGCAGAAGTGTGCGGACGTGCATCTTCATGCAAGATTACAGCACACTTGGATACCGTATCAGTCGTCTGTGTTTAATCTAAAGTTTTGCTTTTTCAGCTTGTTGAACCTTATTACCTGAATGTTCCAATACTTCTGGTCCTTGAGAATCCCAAAAAAACTGTAAGCTTCGATGAGTTTCCCAGCTGAATGTTGACTTTTGGACTTTTTCCTGGTCTGTGATTGAGGATGTTTTTGTTCCATACTCTGCTGTTTACTCTCAGGCTCGTAGTAATGAATCCATGTTTCATCCCCAGTAATGAGTCTCTTTAAGAAACTTTCACCTTCCTTAGAGTATTGGTTCAAATTTACTTTATTTGCAGATATCCGAACACTTCTGTTTATGCTTCCGTGAGTTGTTTCGACAACAGGTACACCCTTAGACCACAAAATAAGGAATCGCTCATCTTTTGTGCAAATCACCAGCGGGGCATCCATTTTTGCTCGCATCGCAGTTACAAATGAACTGATGTAACACGTTCACGCCTGCACAGCAGTGACTGGGGAGACTGGGGAGCCTTGAACGGAAAGCGCTGATAAGACAGTGCAGCCGACAGAAGTTTTAATAAAGATTTAACCAGAGTGCGGATAATTTTTGACTCACCCTTATAGATATTTTTTCATATATTATCTGCCTAAAGGCACACTAAGTTTTAAAATATTGTACAGTATTTTGGATGCTTATAGTTGAGTGGCTGAGGTCGAATGTGTTTCCTCACTTCTTTCACTTCTGTAATATTTTGCAGCAAGTTTTCACAGTTTGTCCTTTCATTTTCTTCCATATTCTCTCTCTCTCTCTCTCTCTCTCTCTCTCTCTCTCTCTCCAGCTGTTTGGGGCTTTGCTCCGGGGCTGCTGTGCTGACCTTTCTTACCTCAACCTCTCCAAAAACTCCTTTGCTCACAGGTTAGATCCATTCCGTCTGTCTTTTTTCCTTTCTGTCTCTTACATAATATACCACGCATATACTAAACGGTGTATGTTTTAATATTTCAACATAACACACTTTAATAACCTATGGTGCAAGATCCCTACATTGGTGCTTGTGTTGAAATAAATACATTATCAAAACACATTTATTTTTGACCTTACGCAACTGAGTTTTATATTCTATTCAAGCCTTAGGGTAAGCACTTTACCCGAGTGCTGATTTCAGTACCTTGCTGGGTTTATAAGCTTGGGCTCGTGCACAGTGTTTGCAATCACATACCTAGATGTTGCCATTTCCCCGCACTTAGAGTCCAGGTGTGACTCGGCCTCAGGATTCAGCATCGAAACTTTCACAGCATTGAGTTTTATTGTTTTTTTTTCTTGGGCAAAGTCCGTTTCTCGCTGTCGCCACATTTGACCTGCAGGTTTTTTTTTTTCCAAGTTATGTTATGCTTGATGCCCTTCCTGCTACAACCTACCCATTTCTCCATGACTCTGAGGATGCCCTGCGTCTCCAGTGGCTAAGTATTATATACGGGCATAGAGATAAATATGGTCCAAGCAACCCAGCAGTGGAAGGGCTTAAACCATATACAGTACGGTACACAGCCTGCATAACCCTGCCTAAAGAAGCTTCTACAGTTACCACTATGCATGAAGAGTGCATCGCTTCATGCTCTTCTCTTCTTACCCATCACTCTGGAATAGACTCAGTCTAGGCTTATCAGACAACATGACTTTTCCCCATCATTCCAAACTCCGTTCTTTATGCTTCCTAACATATTGAAGCTTTTTCCTGATTAGTCTCACTAACAAGTGGTTTTCTAATAGCCACGCAGCTGTTTAGTCCCAATCCTGTGACTTCTCGTAACATTGTGTGTGTATAAAAATGTTCTCATTTTCATTAATAAACATACCTTTAGTTTTACTGTTGATTTGTTTTATTTGTTACCATGCAACTTCACAGAGTGTCTCCATTCATAGAGAAGGTTCAGCACTATCCTTCTTAACCCAGTTCCTTTTCAAATCCCCTTGGTTGTTTTCTTTGCTTGATGCAGTCCAATAATCTGATCCTTCTAAAATGTGAATGAATATTGAAATATCTAAATAAATAAATATGATTAGTAACGAGTTTGTGGATGCGGAACGGAAAAGCACCAGGCTGGCGGGATTCATTCTGTTTAGTAGACACTAGAGGACAAAATATCATTTTACATTCCAGTCCTTGGGTTTTGCATCTGTTTACAATATACAGTAAGAACACATTTTTTTTTTTACTGCATTGAATATTTAGGGGATTTAAAATATAGGAGACGGAACCCTTTAAGAGCACATAGTAGATGTCAACCTAATTCCCTTTGGTTAGATCCGGTATATTAAATAGGCCAGTATGATCATTTCATGCAGGTTAGGCTGATTGCCATTAGTGTGTGAATGAATGTGTGCCCTGACATGTATTGGCACCGTGTGATTCTGGGACAGGCTCCAGGCCCCCCGCGACCCTGTACAGGATAAAGCGGTATAGATGATGAGTGTATTCGAATTTGGCTTACAGTCTTCTGAGGTTAAATGCATTATAAATGTAAGAAGGATATGTTTAACTAGTAAACAAAAATAGATTTTGTTGTATTACAAGTACAGAACAAGGAGATGCAAGATGGATTTTTTTCCCTTTAGAAAGGACTCCTTGAATATCGATAGATAAATAAATAAATGCATAAGAATCCCTGATCTAACGATGTCAGCTTGTTAAAGGATGAGAAGTGGAAAAACAATAGCTTGCACCTAAACAAATTAGCAAGCCAATAATGTTAGACAAGCAGTCTATGCTTAATTAAATTTAATCAGGTCATTATTATACAAATGTAGTCTACTATTCGCACAGATCAGCAGAAAACCCCCTGACTCGACATCATTAATTAACTACATTGTAAATAGCTGAAATAATTAAATCATACAAAAGAAAAACGCTTACCAACTAAGCAATCTGACGCAGAAGTGATAGGTGTGTCTAATGTTAACGACCTCATCTTGTACTCTCTTTACACAGGAAGGTGAAGGAGACTCTGCCGTTGTTCCGTCAGTTCTTCAGCTCAGCGTTCAGTCTCACTCACGTCAGTTTGGCCTCCATGAAGCTGCCGCCAGAAGCCCTCAGGTGAGGCGCCTATGCTCTTTCTTAAAAGGTCAGAAGTCGAGTCCGCGGCTAGTGCATTTCCGAGTTCCTTTTCTTCCTGTGAAGTAACGAAGTGTCTTCACGACTCCAACAAGAACTTCGCTTAAACACAGGCAGCTTCACTTACCCACACACATATGCTCAATTCCCAGGGCAGTAAGGATGGAGTTAGATATTTCATCATGTTCAGTAATTATTAGCTTAGAGAGGGATACGGCACCACCAGTGTAATGTTAATATCGATATAAATTCTCTTTCTCTCTCTCTTTCTCTCTGAAAGAAATTTGTTCCTAGGTCTGACCAACAACCCCCATATCAACGACATGCACCTTGACATCAGCAGCTGTGAGGTATGTGTGTGTTCTTGTGGAATGATTAGGGAATGAAAGTGTATGATTATGCTGGGCTTTATAGAATGACGGGATCAGTTGCTGGTTTCTAGGGCAGCTTCACAATGATTCTGAGAGACTGATTGGTTGCCTGAGTAAAATAAGCCCACCCCCTCATGTCTCTATGACAATGGGGTCCACAGTTATGTTCAGTTTCAAAGTTCCTATAGAAGTTACCATAGCAGGGAATGCAACTGTGAACAATTCCTGTTTCAATGGGGTGTGTCTTCACTATACTATGTCAGTGGGGCAAATCTGGGCACCTCTTGCACCACTAGGGGTACAACTTATACCCTTCTTAGGGGTACCTCCTGACACAGCTGGCAAGTGTGTCTTGCTCTGTGCTAGAATCCATAAAAGTTGGTCTCAATGTTAAGTCTATGGGATTTAAATTTGGGGGTTAAATTGCCCCCTGCCATTCAGTTTACCCTCCACCTCTTAGAAAAGTCAAAAGTCGGAAGATTTGACAACTTTTTCATATGTCTACAACAAACGGTACAGGACTAGTTACAGTATGTGCTGAAGTTTGTACGGAAGAAGAATAAAACAAATAATAATAAAAAAGCCTGCAAGATAATACAAGTGATGTTTTGCTTTGCAAGCACCACTAATTAGCTCCACTTTTGTATGTAGTCAGGTAAATAAGCGAATAGGTAATTACCCGACTGCATTGATTAATATGCTTCAGCTGGCAACAATTTTTTTTAAACCATAAACTGTTCTTGTGAGCAGTTTCTCATTTCTTAAACAACCATGTCAGAAGATGCACATTGTGGAAATGAGCGTGATTGGAGATCATTTTAACGCTTGCTGAAGTTGCATTAGGTGATCACAAAAAAAAACACTTGTTAGAGAGGACGAACAGAAAAAAAGCTAGGGAGCAGAAAGAGTGGACATGTGGTTTGCTCCATTCCAGAGCGATAGATATGTGTGGGTAATAAGGGAGGCGTATAAAGCAATCTTGCATAGTGTCCACTGTACAAGCCTCTGGAGACAGTGTTGTGATCTGGGGTTGCTTCAGTTTGTCAGGAAAAGGTGGTCTCAGGCAAGGATGGATGGCCCACAAACCAAGCCTGTGCCACCTACACAGTGTGTAAATATGAAATTTTACATGGATATGGAACAGCATTATTAATGGGAAAGTTACCCAGCCTGGTATAGCAATTTATCAACAGTAAAAGTTTTTTAGATTTGCTTGTCCTTATATACTGATACACCCTTACTCATCATAAAGGAGCTCAAAATGAACGCATGAATCTGGGCTTAAAAAGGAAAATATTTATGTTTTAAATAAATGCATTTTGGATAGATAATTGTACAGGTAAAGTATTTTAATTACGTTAGTCCAAAAGTCTGAGGCCACTGGGTAAAACAGTGGGGAAAAAAATCAATATTGTTTTTACGAATTCTATTAAGAACATGTTAAAATTTAATTATGGTTTAATTATGTTATCAGCAGAGTTAGACATATATATATGAACTTTAGAATTTTTTTGTACTTATGATCTACTTTTGCTATAATGTGAAATCAAACGACAGATTAATTAAAATAACAGAGAAAAACACAGTGTAGCATTTTTCAATGCTTAGTAAAAGTTTAAGTTGAAAGAAAATTCAATTCAATTTTATCTATATAGAGCTTTCAACAATCGTCATTGTGTCAAAGCAGCTTCACAAAATGAAAAGAAAAGTGTTATATAGGCAGAGTGAAATAAATATTAAAATGTTCTCCCGTAGTTACGATCAGCTGGAGCGGCTGTTATACAGGACCTATTTCCACGAGTCACGTCCATAGCTACACTGGACATCTCGGATAACGGTGAGCCCGTGAGACTCCCCTGACATTAAACGATATGTACTGTAGGTGTTATATTCATCAGGATCTAAATTCATCCCAGATATCCTACTTAAAACTAACTGTGCATTTTATACCAGGGTTTGATGGGGACCTCCTGACTGTGTTTACTGGTCTGTCCAGACATCCTTCACTCAAACATCTCCATCTGGGCAAAAATTTTAACATTAAGAACAGGTATGGCAATTTAAAATCCTTGCACAGTTGCATGTTTGTGATTAGTGTATACGATGAGATAATATTGATTCTGTTTCGCTCCTTTTCCAAACTCACTGTTTTAGTGTTTTTATCTTTAAATGAACTACTCTCGCAAGCCACTCTGAGGAAGTGCATTTTCCTAGCCAATCAGATTGTAGGGAATGGAGACATCCATGCTTGGGATCTCATCAAGCATTTCCCACTCATTTTCGGACTTTTCTCAACTGACAAATACAATAAGGGGAAAATATATACATTATATGGACAAAAGTATTTTATTTGGCCAAATCTGCAATAAAATTGTATCTAAATACATATACTTCAGTATGGAGTTGGTCCCCAGTTGGCAGCTTCATGCTTCTTGGAAGGCTGTCCAAAGGATTTTGCAGTGTTTCTGTGGGAATTCGTGCACATTTATCCTATAGAGCATTTATGGGGTAATGTTGGACAAGACGGCCTGGCTCGCAATCTCCATTCCAGTTATGTGTTATGATCTTGGGTAAGGGGGAAGGTGGTCTTGTGCATGGATGCCAACCAACTAGATGCATACTGCCACCTAGTGTATTGGCATGTGTAGATATGCAAGTGTACTTGGGTACGGAAGAGCATTACTGATGTGAAAGCTGGCTAGACGAGTCGCAATCATAGTCTAGCATGTTACATATCAATATGTATTAATGCGCCACTTAATTGATCTCGCAAGGATTTGCTGGCTTAATGCCATAAAAGCATCTATTATGTGGCTAACTCTAAATTGCTAACCAACTTGGATGCAAATAGTCATAACTGACAGGCACGTTTCATAATCGCCCAACGCAGCCCACTGGCATCAGCTGTGATACAAACATTTTTAATCTGATTTGTCAGAATATAGTGGCTAATGAAGCCCTTAGCGCACATCTATCCATCTCTCTTACTCTCCTCTCATCAAATGCTGTCTTCCTCTTTTTGCAGGGTGTTGGATGAAATTCTGCACAAACTGGTCCAACTAATACAGGAGGAAGAGTGTGTGAGTGTTCAGTATTAAAAACCTCTACTCCCATATACACACATGCATACACACCCAGGCATTTAGAAAGAGACAAGTGAGAATCCTGCTTATCTTTTGGACAGATTACCAGAAGTGTACACAACACCCCTATCATTTGGATCGAAAATGTATCTTGATCAGGTCAGACTGATCCACGTTTGGACACCCTCCTCCGTCAGTGTTCTTTTATGTTTTAGTTTTCAACATTGTACAGCATATTTGTACTAAAAATATTGGAATTATGAAAAAACAAATATGGAATCAAGTTCTCAACAAACCATGTAAATGTACATTGTACTTTTGATTCTTTAAAGTAGCCACCTATTGATTTGATGACAGCTTTGCACACTCTTGGCGTTCTCTCAGACAGCCTGATGGTCACCTGGAAGGGAGTTTCCAGAGGTGTTGTTCAACTCATCTCAATTGAATTTAGATTGGGTGATTGTGGAGACCAAGTTCATCTTGGACAAATAGCTCTTACATAATATAGAGGTGTGTTTGGGGTCATCGTCCTGTTGTAAAACAAATGATGTCCCACCAAGTGCAAACCAAATGGGATGGCATGCTGCTGCAAAACGCTATGATAAAGTGTCCTCAGTTTGACTAAGTCCCCAACATCGTCACCAGCAAAGCACCCCTACACTATTACACCACTTCTTTCACGCTTCACAGTGGGATCCACACATCAGGAACTGCCTGTTCCCCCTCTCTACATCTAACAAAGACACAGTGGTTATCACAAAAATGTTAAAACTCTAATTTGGACTGATCAGACTAAAGAACGGTTTCCACTGTTCTGTGTCTATTCCTTGTGCTTCTTGGCCAAAGCAAGTCTCTTCTGCTAGTTGTTCTGGTTTATTTGCTTCAAATCGACCATGATGGCCTTACTCACAAAATCTCTTCTGAACACTGGCTGTTGAAACATGACTCCGACTTGAACGCAGAAAAGCCTTTATGTGGGCTCTAATCTGAGGTTCTATTAATCAGTACTTTCTGAAGCTGGTCATTTTAACAAACGTATCCTCGGCAGCAGGGGTAGCTCTTGGTCTTTCTTTTTTGGGATGGTCCTCATGAGAGCCATTTTCATCATAGCGTTTGATGCACTTGGGGATGCAAATTTCCTGAGATTATTCGGATTGACTGAGCTTCATTTCTTGAAATAACGATGGACTGTCTTTTCTCTGTACTTAACGGAGTGTTTCTTGCCATATTATGGATTTGTTTAGTAGTCGTAGTAGCACTAATAGGGCTATTGATTCTCTACCCTTCCTTCTTCTGTACAAGACAATTGATAGTCTAAAGTACATTAAGAAGGCAGGAAATGTCATAGATTAACTCTTGACAAGGTGAATTGAAAACCATTCCAGGTCACTACCTTCTGAATGTGATAAGATGCCATGAGTGCGCCAAGATGTCATCAAAGCTAAGTGTAGCCACTGAGAACGATCTAAAATATTAAAGAGATTCTGTGTTGTTCAACATTTTTTTATTTAGAACGTGATTCCGTGTGCATTCTTTCATAATTTGGCTGTGTTCAGTATTAATGTACAGTGTTGAAAATGATAAAAGAATAAAGAGAGACAGCATGGAGGTGTAGTGGTTAGCCCTTCATGCAGTCTCTCTTTATTCTTTTATTCTTTATTCTTTTATTCTTTTAGTGTCACCTTGCACCTCCAGGGCCCGGGTTTGATTCCCGGCCAGGCTCGATTCCCACTTCTGTGTGCATGTTCTCCCCGTGCTTGGTGGGATTTCTCCGGGTACTATTGTTTCCTCCCACAGTCCAAAGACCTGCAGATTGACCAAAATTTTCCGTAGTGTGCGAATGAATGTGTAAGTGTGTATGTGTGTGCTCTGCGATGGATTGGCACCCTGTCCAGAGTGTACCTCGCCTCGTGCCCTAAGCCTCCTGGGATAGGCTCCAGGCCCCCCGCGAACCTGAATACAGGATAAAGCGGTAAAGAGGATGAGTGAGTGAGGCTACTGAAGGAGGAGATGTGTCCAAACCTTTGATCCAAATCTTATATATATATATATATATATATACAGTTGAACCTCGGATTATGAGCATAATTCGTTCCGGAAGCGGGTTCGTATTCCAAAACACCCGTAAACCAAATTTTATTTTCCCATAAGAAATAATGGAAACTCAAATTATTCGTTTTAAACTAAAAAACATAAAAAATATAAAGTAACAATAAAACAAATTAACCTGCACTTTACCTTTAAAAAAAGTAAAAAATAAGTGTTTCCATATGTGCACGCAGGTGCTGAGAGAGCACACACTCTCTGCCTTACACAGAAACTCAAGCACTAAGACCCAGCAGGGGAGACGATTAGCTACAATTCCGTAGCGCAAGAGAAAGAAAAACCGTTGGCTCAGTTGTGATCACGTGATGCTCGGTGTCAAAACAAGAAGCGCATGCGTGATACATGATACTTGGTACTTATAAACCAAGACAATGCTCGTTTTTCAAGTCAAAATTTTATTGAAAATCTTTGCTCGTCTTGCGGAACACTCGTGAACTGCATTACTTGTAATCCAAGGTTCCACTGTATGTATATGTATATGCGTTATGAAGTCTTTACAGAGCATAAGTAGCAGATACATCTCAATATCCACTGTTTAAAGGAGATTAATGCATTTTTTGGATGCCTTTTGCATTCCTTTACAATGTAGAAAGAAATAAAAATCAGGAACGATCATGGAGTTAGAAAGTGACCCCAAACTTTTGAACGGTAGTGTATGTATTTTGAATTTATATATGTCAGTATATTATAGGTTCCTTAGTGGAAGAGACATGATCTGTAAGCCAATGAGTTGTACACTATAAAACAAATGCTTGCTTAGTATTAATTTACGTATATATTATAGACAATTTTTATATAAATATACTGTATATATCAGATTTCTATAGAAATATATCCACTTCACATTTTTACCCTGTACCCTGATCAGTCCTTTTGTGCTGCGAACAGTCTGTGCACTCAACCTTTTATGGACTATGATGGGCATCACTATATGCAAATGCTTTGCACTTTGTCTCCTACGCATGCAAGTCAAAATCTTCTTTTTTATATATACTTAAATCCAGGTGATTTTTTTTCGGTTTGGCTTCTGCAAACATTCACACAAGATTGTTAAAAGAGCTCATTTGAATTTAGTGATGCCCATGAAGTTTCGTGAAAGGTCGAGTGCACAGACAGTTTGCAGGACAAATTGATCAGGGTAAGGTGCAAATTATTTTTCACACTAACTTGTGGATATATTTAAATCAAAATATTTAATAATGTACATTGTTAGTTTTGGTGAAAAATAAAATGGATATTTATTTATTTATTTATTTATTTATCTATTTATTGGAGCTCCATCACTGTTTCCTTACAGCAACATTGTGTTTTATTTCTTTAATACTCTAACATAGCTTCTTCGACTTAAAGACAATAGGGTAATAGAAATAATATGAATGGTATAGCTTACAGATTTGATTTGACTGCACTGTATGTATCATTCGCAGAATTTCTTTTCGTGTTTCTCTCTCTCTCTCTCTCTCTCTCTCTGTAATATAATGCATTAGAAAACTAACCACCTTAAATAATAATGGAAGTAGTTTTAGAGCTCTTGAAGTTGATAAAATATATTGACATATTCTCAGAAACCCATAAGCCCAAAGAACATAATTGATTTGTTGAGAGTGAGAAAGCAAAGATGTTTTTTTCTTCTTCTTCTTCAGTCTCAGACGTTCTTTGATTAGGGTGTGTCAGTGCAGTTTTCTAAGAGCTAGCCTTTTAAATCATTTAAAGAGGAGAGCATGATCAAAATTTTTTGAAAATCTTATTAAAAGGAATCAAAATGATTCACACCCCGGTTATATTAAAACCTGGCCGCTCACTTCTGCCCACACTGTCGACAATCTGCATGATTCTTTTTTGAGATGTTAAAGCATCCTCCCTATAGTCCTGATCTCGCTTCACCTGTTTGGTCGCCTGAAAGCAGCCCTACGAGGATGAAGATTCACTCCTGATGAAGAAGTGAAGACGGCAGTGCATTTGTGAAAAGCAAGGAGATTATGTTGAAAATTATGTAAAATTAAGTGCAGATAATTTTTGACTCACCAACGTAGAACTATTTTGAGCTAATATTGTTCATATAAAGCAGTATAGTTTGCAATCTGAACTGGTGTATACTGTACATACTCTGTCTGTGCAGATACAATATAATAATAATGTAATAATAATACTAGTGATTTTCCGAAGATGTGGTGAAAGCATGCACTGTTCGGCTTAATAAAAGAAAGTTGTTTTTTCCATATATGGTGATGAGTGGGGCGTTTCCGTATGCAAATGAGCATAGCAGCTGTGATAATTCTTAATTTCCTTATGCGCACCGTCAGTTCTTACTCGGAAAATTAGAACTTGGTCTACACACGCTTTGATAATGAGACCGCAGGTAATGACGAACATCTGCACGGAACATCTGGTGGATAAGAAATGCTTCTGGTGAGTAATTGGTGAGGATTTACAGGAATGCAAATATGGTTTCGAGTCTTCTCCTCTTCTCCGTAGGTTCTGCAGTCTCTGTCCCTGGTGGACTCTCGTTTGCGTTCACGTGGCACTGTGCTGGTGAACGCTCTGGGCAGCAACACCTGCCTGAGAAAAGTGGACCTTAGCGGGAACGGGCTGGAGGACATCGGCGCCAAGATGCTCAGCAAAGCCCTGCAGATCAACACCACGCTACGGTAAGAAAGAGACAGAGACAGGAAAGGGAAGAGATAAAAGACATAAAGAAAAAGGGATAAGGGTGATACGAGGTGAAGAGAAGGACAAAAAGGAGGATGAGGGCAAGAGATAAAGAATATTATAAAAATGTGACCTTAAAAGCTTTTCTGTGTGTGTGTGTGGAAGGAGTGTGACCTGGGACCGGAACAACACCACTGCTGCAGGATTCATGGACGTAGCACGAGCTCTAGAGCAGTAAGACTCATATAGACACACACACACACACACACACACTAGATGTATTGTCACAATAAACAAATTCAGCTTTTTTATGATTTTCGAATATTTTAAAACATTTTACTGATCTTTTCTCCTCTCATCTCATCGTATCTGAAACCTCCTCTTCTCAAATCTTCTCAAATTCTCTCTTCTCTTCTCATCTCTTCTCTTCTCGTCTCTTCTCGTCTCTTTTCTTTTCTTGTCTTTTTAATTATCCTTTTTATTTTATTATCTTTCATTTTATTCTCTTCTGTTTTAAAATCTCTTTTCATCTCTTCTAAAAACTTTTCTTCCCTAATCTTCTCTTCTCTTGTCTTCTCAAATTTCCTTTTCTTTTATCCTCTTATCTCATCTTTTTCTTTATCTTATCTCTGTTTTGAAATCTTCTCCTCCCAAATCTTTTCTTTTCCCTTCAAATCTTTTCATCTCATTATCTTTTGTTTACTTCACTTCTCTTCTTGTCCTTTCTATTTTCTCATTGTTTTCTCTTCTCTTCTTGTCTTTACTCTTCTCCTTCCTTTTCCTCCCTTTTTAAAAAAATCTTTTCTTCTCATCTCCTTTCTTCTTTTTCCTTCTTGTCCCTTATTTTCCTTTATCAAATCTTCTCCTTTCTTATTGTTTTCTCCCCCCTTCCCATTTCACTTCTCTTCTCTTCTCCTCTTGTCTCTTGCTCTCCTCTCAGTAATTTCACTTTGCAGTACATGCCTGTCCCCCTGAGCGATGTCACTCAAGCATATCGAAGTGCCCCAGAAAAGACAGAGCAGGCGCTTACCAAGGTATGATCTTTAACTCGTACACTATCTGTTCCTGAGCGACCAGATGTGCTCCAGCTGTCGTTCGGTATGAAAGCGCAGACTGTTTGGTCTGAAAGATTTTCTTCTGTTGTTTTTCAGATTCAGAGAGCTTTACTGAGGAATAATCAAACACAGCGCTTCTCCCAGAGACAAGCACTACGCTTACACCAAGGCTTAGTGACCAGCACTGCGGAGCAGGTGTGTGTGTGTGTGTGTGTTGTTTAATCTAATAGTGTACTGTTACTAGAGTAATTGAGTTTCTGTGTGTGTGTCAGTGTTTCGAAAAATTTGTGTCTATCTAATGTTATATCACACACAGGTGATGGAGCGGTTGTGTGTACGGGTTCAGCAGCAGGTGTGTGTTCTCCGAGGTGTGGCAGACGCGGAGGAACTTCAAACGGCTAAACAAGTCCTGAAGGAGGCTCGCAACTCCCGTGCGGTGAGTGTGTGTGAGTGTGTGTGTGTGTGTGTGTGTGTTTGTGTTTGTTAGCAAAAAAAAAAGTGAAGTATAAACTGGACACGACGTAGCTACTGTATACAGTAGATAATGAAGTCGGTGTGTGTCTCCCTCTCTGTCTCTCTCACGTTCAGCTCTACCCGTCTCTGTGTGAGCTGGCTCATGTCCTCTCGGTTGATGGACCGGTCAGACAGAGACTAGACTCACTGGCTGGGGAACTGGCCAAGGCTGCAGATAAAGAGCTGCAGGTACACACACACACACACTCACACCTACACACACACACACACACACACACACACACACACACACCACTCTTTATCACCACCTACTGGACAATTTTATCAATAAATAAGTTGTTTGGTGTATTAATGTGCTGACTGGTCAATTACAGGGTTGCCAGATTTTAATTTTAAAATCCCCAATGACACAAAAAAATAACCACATAAGCAAATTTCTTTTTTTTAATGAAAAACAAAATCAGGAATAGGCGGTGGCTTACTACTTTGCACCGCCAGGTTCTGGGTTCAATTCCCACCTCGGGGTCTGTGTGCATGGAGTTTGCTTGTTCCCCCCGTGCTTGGTGGGTCCCCCCAAGTACCCCGGTTTCCTTCCACCGTCCAAACACATGTAGATTATGCTATTCTGCGTTCCCAACGATTTACGGGATAAAACCTTATAGACGATGAGGGAGTGAGAGTAATTAACAGGTTTACATTTTTCTGGTGTATATAAGAGTAAACATGTGGATTAATGGCTACTCCAGTTACATACATGTGATGGGCTTGTTAGCGTGCAAAAAGAATTTGGAACTAAAGCACCACCTCTTCTCTTTATTTTTACATTTTCCTTCTATTTGCTTTTAAACATAATGACTGATTTTGACTTTGTTTATACCATTTCACTATGAGACAATATTTTTGTATTAACAAAAAAAAAGGCAACCTGGCAACCCTGCTCCTGAGTGCCATAACTAACTGACTTCTTAATTATCTGAGTGATTGTCCGAAAGCTTTGGATACGTACATGATTATGAAATTCGAACTGGCCGTCACATCCACATACTCGTACACATATTTATTAGTGGCAGAAAGCACATGCTTGTTTCTGTTGCTAGGAGACGGCGAAGGCAAAATGAACACCGGGATGCCACAGCTGCTGTTGTTTTTGCCACACACTAAAATAACTTTGCCCATATGCTTATAGTGCTTTGGGCACAACTCGGTCGATTTATCCTTCGTTACTGCAGCTGTGACTTCCTGGACGCTGTTAGACTCTCTATCAGGAGTCGGATTGGTCAGAAGGTGTTGATTTAAAAAGAAATGCAAAAGTTAATTCATATCCCTTATACACTTCTCTTCCTTATCTGTAGCCTTGAACAAAAAGAAACCACTACGGATTTAAGTTTTCTTATCAAATCTATTATTGTTTGTTTGATTGGCAGGTGATCGTGGACTCGATGGTGTCTCTGTGCAGAGAGCTGTGCCCGCTGTCCTCTGCGGCGGCAGAACGTCTGAGCCCTCCTATGTCCTCTGTTTCAGAAAGAGTGTCGATCCCTCGTTCGGCTATCCGCACCGCGCTGATGGAGAGAGCGGCGCAAGACATTCACCGGGCGCTGGAGTAAGGGGGACGGGGATTAAAGGGCAAGGGGACAAACACGAGAGTTAAAACAAGAGAATGAAAAAGGGAGACGTTGGTGCTTGACCAGGAATTCAACTTGTTCTTTAGTTATTGAGTTGAATTGAACCCAATTGAATTTAGAGAGGCATGAAAAGATTTAAACAGCTGTGAAGAGACAAAAGCTTTAGATGGATGGATGGATGGATAAATGGATAAAAATAAGCAGTAAATCAAAGAAAACAACAAAAACAGTGACATGATTGATGACGGTAAAAATGGACGACCCTTTAATGCCACCTTCTCTGTCCATTCACTCCCCGTCCCTTTTGTCTTTCCTTTCCACTCGCTCTCTCTCTTCAATTCCTCAGGGAGGTTAAACTGTCCGTGGTCTCATATCTCACCAACTCTATCGTGGATCAGATCTTACAGGAGCTCTACTCCACTCACAAAGCTCTGGTACGACGTCTCTGTCCCGGTTCTTTCCATTTTTTTCTTTTTAATCACTGGACGTTTTTTTTTCTTTTTAATCACTGAACGTTTTTTTTTTTCTTTTTAAAAGTTATGGTTAATTGCGTGTCTCTAATGAATATTAGTTAGGATTTATGATTTAAGGAATTAGGATCATAAGCGGAAAATATACAGTCCTGCAGAAGAAAGCTTTCCAGTGAGTGCTTCTATGAAAGCTACTGTATATAGTTAGAGTCAGGGATTTTGTGTGTGTGTCATTAACGCATTATACTTAAACTATTAACCTTGCAGTTAAAAAAATGCAGTTTGAACATGCCATAACTGTGTGTCTTTGTGTGTGTGTGTGTGTGTGTGTGTGTGTTAGACGCAGCAGGTGTCCCAGATGAAACAGTGGGATGGCCTGTGTGATGGCGGCACAGGTCGAAGGTCACACAGACACAGAGACTCACTCGAGATCACTGATGAGGAGCTAGGCACGAGCATTGTGAGTTTGTGTGTGTGTGTGTGTGTGTGTGTATTTATCAAAGATAAAATAAAATGTTAGATTTTCAATAAACAGACCCCCAACATGTCTACATACACACATTTTGGCTATAGTTTAGTAATGAAAATATTACAATGCAGCTAAGGACATATCATAATAAACAGAATGAGTAGCTCACCTCTTATATCTTCCGGTCCGAGTCGTTCGTTCTTTTGAATCTATTGCACCACATAACGTCTATAGGAGTCACATGACAAAAGAAGGAACGATTCAGACCAAAAACTCAAAGCTAACTACTCATTTCTGTTTCCTGTATATAAACTACGGAGGTTTTGCAATGATTTGTGCATGCGCGCCCAGTAGAAAATGAACGAATCACTCTCCAAGACTCTCCAAACAAAGGGTCAGGGGTGTACATAAATGCAAGTAAATTTTAAAATGTAATTATAAATAAGGCTGTGGCTATATATGGTGCTTGGCTGGATAGAACTTGGCTTGAATAAAAAATATTTTCCATAGAGTGATATGTGTGTCTTTATGCTTCGTGCATGAATGCAGGACACCATTGCCATTAAGAAGCGCAGTTCCAGGACCAGAAGAATCCGACCTGTATCCACTAGACTGAGTGAGTGTGTATCTCTCTCTCTCTCTGTCTGTATCTGTTTCCATTTCTCTGCTCATCTACCAATTTCCTGTTTTTCCCTCAGGGGTTCCATTAGTAAGAGAACCCTTTTAGTCGCTCTCACTTCCCCTCTCTCCTCTCTCTCACACCATCTCTCTCTCTCTCTCTCTCTCTCTCCCTCTTTATCTCTCTCTCTTGCAGGTTTGTGTGACGACTCCAGCTCGTCTCCTCCCACCTCGGGCGCGCAACTCTCCTCACCCCTCTCTCGCTCGGCATCATGGGAGGGCTTGTCTGCACTCCCAACTCAGGGTGCACCTCTGCATCATGTGACCCGAGTCAGGCCGAGGCCACCTCGAAGGCACAGAAGAGGCATCCTTTCATCTGACTCGGTGAGAGCCCAAACACAAACATCTCTCTGATTGAGAATCAGTGCAGGATTGGAAAGGAATGCATTTCATAATGTTTTTTGGTGTCACTTTGTAATGAAAAATGGCAAAATAAAAAGAAGATAGATATCTCTAAATTACAGCAGGACCAATTTCAGCTTGCTGACTATTATAAAAAGGCTGATACTGGAGACTCATAAAACAAAAACATTCCTAAGAGCGTCCTAAGATTACTAAGATTTCCTACACCAAATTAATCAATAACGTTTTGTACTAGTGTACGTTGCTACTATGGAAATAATAACATAGTAAAATAAATGACTAGGAATCTTGTGAGAGGTGTTTAAAGAGTCAGGGGTGTACATAAACGCAAGTACATTTTAAAATGTAATTATAAATAAGGCTGTGGCTATATATGGTGCTTGGCTGGATAGAACTTGGCTTGGGCACAGGGTTAGAGCTTGACACACTGGAACTTGGCATGGGTGCTGGGTTGGTGGTAGGCATGCTGGAACTTGGCATGGGCTAGGGCTCAGGACAGAAGAGGCAGCTTCATGGGACGTTGGCAAAAGCGTCCCTGGAACAGCTTGACTTGAGTTAGAGCTCGGGATGGCAAATCTGTTTTGTAGACTTTATATAAGAGCCAATAGGTGGAGCCAGTATGGCACTTCCAAAGTCAGCAGGTGGTGTCAGTACAATGATAGCAGAGCCAATCAGTGAGGCTAGCACAGGGTCCTATAATCTGACAGGTGGCACCAGCATGACATTCTTAATGCTTGGAGTTGGTGTCGGGACAGCATTTTCGAAATGGGGCAGTAGTGGCAAACAGAACAACCTTAAAACTTGCATGGGATAGAACAGGGCATGACTAGGGCAGAGCAGGGCATGGCTCAATTAATGCTGGGCATGACTAGGGCAGAGCAGGGCATGACTCAAGCAGTGCAGGACATGACTGAGACAGAGGAGGGGATGACTTGGAAGAGCAGGGCATGACCCGGGCAAAGCAATGGAATGCTTGGATAAAACAGGATACGTCTGAGTCAGAATGCTGGTAAGTTGGGTCAAAACAGGGCTTTTATTAGATAAAACTGTCCAGGACTTTGCGGGAACAGACCATAACTTGTACCTGGAATGAACAAAAAACTGGTGACCCAACACAGCATTAACCACATTAAGAGCAAGACAATGAAACAGAAAACACAAGGAGCTTATACATACTTATCCTAACGATAAATTAAACAGGAACACCTGAAATAAGCAAAGAAACACTGTCAAAATAAGGGTCCTCACAAACACACCTTCAAGAAAACCCCCAAGAAACCTTGACACCTTGCAACTTAAGAGAATTAATCGCCATCTTCAGGCCAATCAGAATGTAAAATCCAGCCTTGTGCTTTAACTTATCATTGCTAAGGTTAGCTTGAGGTCATATCTGGCATAGTTAATTTATATTTTATAAATGTAGTGTGATTGAATGTCATTTTCATTTATATGCAGCATGGCCCAGTAACTCAATTAACTGATTTATTACCGTAATGAGACCAAGTAACGAAGTTTTTTACGAGTGCTAGTAGATCTATCAATAGAAAGAAAACTCCTCATCAAGATCGACAATTTGTGTGTTGATTAATGGGGTTGCTCGTTCAAGATTAAAAAATTAAAAGCCTATACAGTACTGTTGCTTTTCTGTTAGTTTTCAGGAATCGGGATCCATAAACTTTCAGGTTTGTTCACATTTATATTAATTTGACGTGAAAGTGTCAGAATTTATGACATAACTGGTTTACCAAAGAACATACAGTACAGTATGGTGGCAGGGTGGATTTGTGGTCAGCAATGTCATCTTGCACCTCCAGGGACCGGGTTCGATTCTGGCCTCGGAGTCTGTTTGCATAGAGTTTGTGCTTGGTGGGTTTCCTCCGGGTACTTGAGTTTCCTCCCACAGTCCAAAAACAGGCAGATTAAGCTAATTGGTGTTCCCAAATTGCCCCGTAGTGTGTGAATACGCATGTGAATGTTGACCAGAGGTTCTACTATGGGAATAAACACAATGGTAATTACCTCCACAGCCCCTAGTTGGACTGCAGAGATTCCTTGATGGATGGATGGATGGATGGATGGGAATAAAGTATACATTATGAATTCGCACACGTTCTAAACCTGCTGTTAATGCAAGTTTGCAACCGTTTCCTTTTTTTAAATATCTCAGTGTGCTAGCTTTGTATTGGCGAAGTGTCACTCCTACACGCATTGCTTTGACATCATCCAAATTTAAAAAGCTCAGAATTTATGTTAAATCCTGCTTAGAATGGACAGAGGCAGAGGTTAATGCCCTGTTTAAATAGAAAAACCATTATTTCAGCGCCTTCGAATGATCATCGCCTACACTCATCCATAATGAATATTCACGATATCCGTGTGAACTCAAGTATTCCTTTTTCAATATTTTATTAACAATAAAATGACTCAAGCACAGGGTTGCGCAGACGTGGATATATTACTCGTTGAATAATGAACCGAAGCAGAAAGTAACCACACTGCGCAAAGGAATGCATTAATAAATGTTCGTAAGTCAAACATTCGACTCCTACTAATGCATCAAAATGTATTATTCATTAAATTTAGCATGGCCTGCAATTGATAATAGAATGCATTCAGTACACTATTAGATAAAAAAAGACTCCATTTATAAATACAATGTTTGTGTGTGTTGGTGTGTGTGTTTGTGCAAGAGAGCAGTCTTTTATGCAGCATGTTTGCGATCATGAAACCTTTTTATAGAACAAGTGCTTGTTTTTTTAAAGGAAATTTGTGCAAGACTAGCCGTCAATCATGATGACAACGTGGTCTACTTCTGACTGTTTTTTTTAACATCCATTCAGCAAAATCAGTGTTTTGCACGAGTGATAAATGACATTTCTGTTACAACTTGCCTGCTGAATTATTCTGTTCAGTTAAAAAAAAATAATAAAAAAAGGCGTTGGAATATGTATGCACATTAATTAAAGACGATGGCTCTTACTAGAAATTTCAATGCGTTGTACTGTCCACTTGAATTCGCATCATGCATCAGTACAGCATGATGTACATTCAAGTGGACAGGTGAGAGGTGTTCAAGTCAAACTGGGACTTTTGACTGTGCAGAACACCACACAGGACTAAAACATTCTTTTTGCACACTGCACTTTATGGACATTGCTCACACCCAAGAAACTTATGGACCATTTATGGATATTATACATTTGAACATTCATGCATATTTTGACATTTCTATTTCATTTAATTTTGCACACTTTTGCACATTTACGGTCACTATATCTCACATTCATGCATATTTTCACACTCCCCAGTTTTACACTCCCAAGTTTTTTTATATTTTAGACTTATTCTATTCCATAATTTATTTCTTATGGATCATCTTGATTTTAAGGTCACGAACGGTTCACTGCATATCATACAGTACTGTGCATGTGGCATGTGGAAAATTAAAATTTAAATAACAGAAAACAGTTATGAGAGTAAAATCTCCCTTAATTTCTCTATATAATCCTCTGCTACATTAATGCACTTATCCCAGTGATTCACTAGTGCTTGGATACCATTAAGGTAAAAAGGTCTCTCAGTATGCTGGAACCATGCTTTGTCTACCCCATGATAGTGGATTTATTTTAAAAAATTTGACTTTCTGGTGCTCTCATCACAGCGGACCATCCGATCCGCACACAAGCTTGGCACAGGTTTTACGCCGGGTGCCCTTCCTTGAAACAGATAAATCACTGCTCTGCTTAAATCTGTAAGCCTGCTACAGGAGGTGGGAGGGACAAGAGACATTAGTCTTGTCTTTGTCAAAAATACGCCCGCCCAGTTTTCATTTCAAGCCGAGAAATTCTGGCAAAATACATGGGGATATTGAAAAATGAATAATGTCTTGTGTTAAGTAAAGACTAAAAAATGCCCTGGTAAAATATATAAGTAGAGATGTAAGCAAATATAAATTTTACCAGGAAATTTTTTTAGTCTTTACTCAATACAAGACATTGAAAAAGGGGCTTTATTTATTTATTTATTTATTTATTTATTTGTTTGTTTATTTGTTTGTTTGTTTGTTTTCCCTTTTTTAATTTAAAAAAAGCTTGCTAGATAGAGGGATTTAAATCCTCCCAGTTGAAAAATAACTACAGTATACAACATGAGGATTTACGTTTGACAGCTTACAGCTTATCGAAATTGAAATTCTTCGCAAGGGTTGCCAGGTTTCAGCAGAAATTCCCACTTCAGCTGCATCTCCATACAGTTTATTACAGTACAGGAATCTTGTCCAAAATGCTTTAACAACAAAATGAATTTAAAAAATATATATATATTTTAAAACCTGTACCATCTATCACATTTGTTTCATCTTCCTCTAACATTATTAAAAGAAAACCTTCATCATTTGTGTTTTTAATTTACTGCTGCGCTAGCTTACAACTGCAGTTTCATCATGTTTTCTTTTAAAGTAATCATACAACTTAATCTTTGAATCTCTCTGCCCCTCTCGCTCTCTCTCT
This sequence comes from Clarias gariepinus, assembly GCF_024256425.1. Classification (NCBI taxonomy): domain Eukaryota; kingdom Metazoa; phylum Chordata; class Actinopteri; order Siluriformes; family Clariidae; genus Clarias; species Clarias gariepinus. The sequence goes on along the minus strand of NC_071101.1, from coordinate 40,208,953 downwards.
CTCTCTCTCTCTCTCTCGCTCTCTCTAGCACTGTACTGAAAATGGCTCTGTCACTCCATTAGATGATGGACTGCCTGATTTTTACAGCAAGCGTGTTCTGCCCGACAGGTACCCCACACAGGCACACACTCACACCCACTTTACTTGGCAGATAGATGAGTCTCCGGAGGAATATCGTAGATGCTTTTACTGTAATTACATTTTTTCCCCCCGTTAAACACATTTCTAATGAATCTGCTCTAAATGTGCCCTCCTGTGCCGCCTCACACTGTTGCCTAGCAACCTGCCGGGCTCTTTGAGCATTTGACTTGTTGCCAGGCAACAGCTGCTTGGAATCATGGGGGTTTGTTTCCGTGGGCCAACGAGAGCGCACCATCTCAGATAAATAATGCAGCGCGTCTAAATATGATAAATTCCTACTGTAAATATTACATTTTACATTACTAGATTTGGGTTTTGTAAGATTTTAAATTAAATGCCTAATTTTAAGAATTTTACATATTTTTTTATAGACAAAAATAGATGATGATGTTGGGATTGAGGGGTTCTGGTATCTTACTGTAATAACCAGATCCCTTTTGGTTGATGCCATCTTGTTAGATCACTCCTACAGTAGCTTTTGCACACATTTGTAGCACTTTAAAAATGTTTTGCAGTAAATTTATAATGACTGTACAGTATATTTTTGTACTACTACTACTACTAATAATAATTCTGTAATAAATCCTGCGCCTTAGTTTTTATGTTTCCTTGTCTCCTTGTTAGTCGTACTTCCTGGTTCTGACCTAAGAACAATAATCATTTACCATAATTACAAATGTGAGTGACCATGATTGATCTCTCCCCTTATTATCATCTTCTTCTTTGTAATTTGGCTTCTGTCTGGTTCTTGTCCTCAGTCAGTTATCCACCCTTCACAAGGCCCACTCCCTCCGACGGAAGAAGAGGCGCAACATGCTGGCTATCTTCGGTTTCCGTAGGAACCGGAATTCCACGCTGTCCAATCAGGAATCGGATTCAGCGGGTGTAGTCTGTAGCGAGGATTGTCGGACCGTTGCCACGGCTCCCACCGGGTCAGTTAACAATTGAGTGGCTGTGAAAAGGGGTGTAAAAATCTGGATATTAAAAACAAACAAACAAACAAACAAACAAATATATAAATAAACACAATTTTTAGGTACGTTGATTATGTACTGGACGAAAGGGGATATTGGAAAGCACGTGGGTATGTTTGAGAGATTTGGATGAATTTGAGATATTTCCCCTGAGACAATGGAGACATGGAGTGAAATGACTGGTAACAGATGTACAGTAACTGAAGTCTTTTGCTCTACTTATATATCCTTGCGTACCTCGGGCTGTGATTTTACATAACTAGTCCTTGTGCTCATCCCTACAAACACCAGTGACCAACTCGCAGAACCTTTTAGTCTATGTCCATTTATTCTAAACCATTCTGTCAGTTGTGAGCTCCTTCAAGGCTCTACATAGGCTGATTTCATTAACAATTAGTTAACAATTGGTATTTGTATAAAGTACTATGCACATCATGATCTACTCAACAGGCTGCAAAGTGACTAAAGAATTTATAAACTGGTTGTTTATGTAACAGCAGCCTCATTTCCCCTCTTGTTTGTTCCCACCACTCAGCATTTAGCATTACCAGTATACTATTAACCTGCGAGATCATCTGTCATCATCTGCACATGTTTTTCATGCCGTTAATTAGATGTTATGCTTGTTTGATTCATACACTACATGGACGAAAGTATTTGGCTAAACCTGCAATGACATTGTATCCAAATACATCTACTTTAATGTAGTCAGTCCCACTTATGCAGCTATATAGAACTTGACTGGCCTGCATACAGAACCCTGACCTCAACCCCATTGAGCACCTTTGGGATGAACTGGAACAGAGATTGCGAGCCAGGCCGTCTCGTCCATTATCAGTGCCTGACCTCCATTTCCACTCTTCTTGGAAGATGTTGGAGTGTTTCTGTGGGAATTCCTTCCCATTCTTTCTGTGGAGTATTTATGAGGTCAGGCACTGATGTTGGATGTGAAGGCCTGGCTCGCAATCTCAGTTCTGTCAATTAACATCAGCTATTATAGCTGAACTGCCTCCCATCTAACACACTGTATAAATGCAGATCATTTACTGCTTTCTATTTCAACCAAATGAGGATGGGTTCCCTGTTGAGCCTGGTTCCTCTCAAGGTTTCTTCCTATTACCATCTCAGGGAGTTTTTCCTTGCCACTGTCGCCCTCGGCTTGCTCACCAGGGACAAACTGACCATTTTGATTCATACAAATTCACATTTCATACAAACTTAAATAATTCTTTTGATTGTGTAAAGCTGCTTTGCGACAATGAAAATTGCTAAAAGCGCTATACGAATAAAATTGGATTGAATTGAATTGTTCCAGTTCATCCCAAAGGTGCTCGATGGGGTTGAGGTCAGGGCTCTATGTGCGGGCCAGTCAAGTTCTTCCACACCAAACTCATCAAACCATGTCTTTATAGTGCTTGCTTAGTGCACTGGGGTCATACACAGTCATGTTGGAATAGAAAAGGGTCTTAAACTTAAACTGTGGCCACAACGTTGGAAGCAGAGCATTGTCCAAGATGTCTTGGTGTCCCGAAGCATTAAGGATGCCCTTCACTGGGGATAAGAGGCCTGATTGAAGCACCTAAATATTACACTGTTTGACTTAACAAGCAAAGACATTCCTTTGAAACTGAACATTTACAGGGACTGGACTGTGATTGAGAGCCAAAAGTTCTTCAGGAAGCCTGGAAAATTTTTTCTTAAGATATACAATAATTATATAGGAAAGTCTACTGTAGCTCTTTGGAAGCAAAATATGAAGACAGTAGATATGGCATATGATCCGAAGGGGATTTCATCACATATGCATGCAGTAATCTGAAACACACTTAGTTAATAATGAGTGTTAAAGTGAAGAGGTTTTCAGTCTACTGTAATGCACAAAATATAACTCAATAAAGCTGTTAATAAGAACTAACATATTTATAACTTTTCCTGCTCTGTTTTTCTGATCTTATCCAGGAACGCACTCGAGAATGTCTACACTCTTCTCCAGCCTCCCAGGATACCTTATAGAAGTAGCTGTGCGGGCGAAGCTGACGGGAATGTAGAGGAACCGAAAGTGGACGAGCCTAGAGTGGGAATGATGGAGATACGCTCTGTCCAGGGAATGCCGCTCTCGACATTCCGGACAAACAAACACCCCTTTTATACTGGCAAAATGGTACGGTCCATGTCCACAGCTGATTTCAGAATCGTGACGCTTGGATAGTTGAAGGTTGTTGAATGAGTACGGGTGTTAAATAAGAAGAAAAAAAAATAACACTGTGATGTTAATTACCTCAGTGATTGCTGTGTCATTTTCTTACCATCTGTTAGTGAAATGAAATGCTAATTCTTATAGCACAATCCTAGCTTATTCCTGAGGGTTTTTATTGTGGCTTTCTGCCAGTCCTGATGTTTAAAAGGAAAGTTTTGTAACTGTAGGAAAGTTCACATCATAGTAAGAACAAATAACTGCTCAGGGATGTGCTAGGACATGATTAGTTTCATGACAAAAATATTCATCATGTCCTCTTTTTGTGATTACAGAAACCTGACATAGAGCCTGACCATGACACGTCCTCGGGCGCGGCTGAGCGAGAATTAGACAGGCAGACGTTACGACCGGGAGACAGACAGATGAGCTGGGAGATAGACAGGCAAAGGCAAATCGACCGAGAGCTTGAGTGGCAAAACCTCAGGAAATCCGAGAGTGAGACAGATGGACAGACTGTGAGACACACAAACAGAGAATTGGAAAGGCAAGCGTCAAGACAGACGGACAAAACCTCCGAAAGAGAAACAGACAGGCAGACCCTGAGGAAGGCGGAAAAGGAGCTAGACAGACAAATGTCGAGACAGATAGATAAACCCGCTGAGAGAGAGGTAGACAGACACACTGTGAGACAGACCGACAGGGAGTTAGACAGGCAGACCCTGTGGAAGGCAGAGAGAGAGTTAGACAGACAGGCTTTGAGACAGATAGACCGAGAGCTAGACAGGCAAGGTCTATGGAGGGCGGACAGGCAAGCGGAGAGGGAGTTGGACAGACACACGCTGAGGCAGATTGACAGGCAGGCTGAGGCTCAACAGAAACAGTGGTTAGAGACGAGAAAAGGGCTGGACAGAAAGTGGGCGGAGCCAAAGCAGCAGACGGATGCACAGTGGACAGATCTAAGGCAGGTGGACAGGCAGTCTGAGAGGCAGTGGCTGGACAGACACACACTCGGGCAGCACAGGATGCCGTCCCCCATTTCTGAGAAGGAAATCTGCTTAGATGCAGATAAGCAAATTTACTGTGAAGCGTCTATAATCACAGACGCGCACTCCGATTCAGGCTCCTGGGAGCAGCCCATGGAAAGAAGCCCACCCTCGGATCCACAAATGGAGCACCGGATCGAGTCGTGTCCATCAGAGGAGAGATGTAGGGGGGTAGGCACCAGAGGGACATCAGTGGGACGTCTCATACTGTGCCCATCCAAACCGGAGCCTCCGCCGCAGAGCAGCAAGCCCAGTTTAGCCAAACTCAGACAGAGACCTCTGCAGGAAAGCTCTGGTACTGCAACATCTCCTTAACATCTAAAATACTGTAGAGATAAGCCATGCATTTTTATTATTTTTTTTTAACATTTCTGTTCTGGGTTTTTAATATTTGTTTTAGGGACCGAGGATGAACTTGGAGAGAGCAATAATTTCCGAATGGAAAGGAAGGACAAAGATGGAGGGATGGAGTCACACCATCCTCCAATCCCAGCAAAGGTATGAGGATGTCTGCATGCGTCTAGTGACTGGAGTTTGGGCATTGGGTATAAATGAAGCCTGGGCCTTCCATATGGCAGGCGAGAAACCTACCACTGAGCCACCAATACCCTACTAAGGATAGGAAAGAAAAAATAAATAAGAAAAAAAATCCTTCAAAAATATGTAGAAGAAAAAAAATGTTAAAGATGTCTGTTGATTGCGAAATTTTGCAAAACCTTGAGTGGCTCATTATATTTTTGGTCTTTTAACTGGGCTTAGAAACAAGTTTAAATCCCGCATTCATCCTGTAGGTTTCTAACCAGTGATAAACGAGACTGATTTAGACAGATTTTTCTGAACCTCACACAAGCTGGGCTAAAAACACAGTGATTTGAGTCTTAGCCTAATGCTCCAGGTTTATTCCCAATCATCCATCAGACTTCATTCTTCTGACCAATTAAGCACAGAAGGCGGGGCCTGCTAACAGTTTTGAATTCATATTCTGTCTAAGCCAAGAGCATAAACACATGACAAGTTGGGTTACAATGAGTGTGGCGTTGGATTTGCAGGACATTTTGCAATCACAGCAGCCCAGAACACAATCATCCCCATGGCAGGACGTGGTACCAAAGGCTTGCAGGAGGATCCAAATCACTGTGGCACAGCAGAACATTATGGGCTGTTTGCAGGGGATCATATATAGATGGATGGTTTGACTCTCTGAGCACATAGACTTAACTTTTCCCGACTGCATGGAAAGCCTTAATAGCAGCCTTATTACTTTCCATCACTATGGCATGTTCAAAATGTTATGCTGAAGCCCATCCCAGCACTCACACCAAAGATAACGATAGCACATATACATTATAGCAAGACACCTTTGCACTTACCTGCCCTTGCAGATGAAAAAGCCTTACTTAAGGTAAACACTCTTAAGTACTTTGTGTGTTTTACTGTAGGTAAGACCATAAGAGAGAAGGCAGGTTAGTATTTGTTCCAGGAAATCTGAACAAGGCTCAAGTTGTGCCTTGATCTTCTACAAGGGGTGTTCATGTCAAATTTGCAATGAAATTGAAGATGAATGAGGGCTTAAAACCGATTGACATTTACGGAGGATTTCATGATACGGCTGTTTGAATGGTGCAAACTTTTTAAAGAAGGCTGTACATCCGTGAATGACATTCCCGTCTGAGGTGGCTCGGAGCCCACAGCGGTCATTACCATGAAAGTTCAGCGAGTGGAACGCCTGATCCTTGAAAATGAATGAATAGCTTGTGACCAACTTACAGAAGAGACGCATCCGTCTGTGGGAACAATCATTCAAAAAAAACACCACTTGCACTCTACAGGAACTCGACTGGAAGTTGTTGCCACATCCCCCTACGGTCCTGACCTCACTCCAAGCCATTTCCATATGTCTTGGTCAAGGAGATCCTGGGAGGCCAGCGTTTCAGACCTGAAGCAGGCAGTCTGATCATGGCTCTGGGAAAACTTTTTCTCCCTTAATGGATTCCAAGCACTAGTAAAACACTGGGATAAGTGCATTAGTGTAGCAGGAGATTATATAGATATACTCTCATAACCGTGCCCTGTGATTCTGTGCAATCAGAAAGCCTGGCTTGACTTGAACACTTGTGGTATTATAAAATTTTATTGGTTATAAGCGATAAATGTACAGCATCAGGACCGATTCTTATCCTTGGTAGAGTACAGCATGAGAGAATTATTTTAATGAGTATGACCAAAGCATGTCCCTTCATAAGCTACCCATTAGGGGTCATGGTTATCCTTTTGTGTTCTTGACTTCTTATTGAGTGCTTCAATTACAATGGTAACAGTTTGAAGTTGGTTATAGCCAATAATTATCATTTCTTTTTTTTTTTCTTAATTGTGGGAAATCCCCTTGAGATGCTCCATCTAATTTTCGAGGGGGACCCTTTAACACATACATAAAACAATACAAAATACACCACAAGTAATAATAATAAAAAAATAAAATTCACAGCTTTCTTCCCAATTCACCCACCCATAATCAACAAGTATGTATAAAAGAAAAAGGCATGTGCATACAAAGCAATATACGTTTTAGTACAATAATGAAAACACAAATATGAATATAGGTAGTTTAACAAAAAAATTATAATAAAAAACATTATTAGAAATAATATATATACATATATACATATATACACATGCACATATACATACATATATAACCTGTAGGCAGTTCACAACCAAAAGTTAGAAACACATAAACAGGTTGTTTTCAAATGAGATATTAGGTTGATTCTAAAAAGATAAAAAGATGTAATTGATTTAAGGGAAGAAGGTAGATTGTTCCAATCATATGGAGCTTTATATTGAAAAGACCTTCGACCAACTTCAGGAAAAATTCTAGGAATAGAAAAATGTGGATACTGCATACGACGAAGGAAATAAATAGATGTAGATGAAACTATAAACTGTTTTAAACAAGAAAGAAAATCAAAATAAATAGACTTGAAAAGAAACTGAAGCCAATGATATTGCCTTCGGGATTTGGGTTGAAGCCAATCGAGAGCTTCATACAACATACAACGATGAGTTCTATAAGGACATCTCAAAACAAGCCTACATAAAGAATTGTGAACAATGTTTAGAGGTTTTAAGTTCGTATCAGAAGTATTTTAATAAATAATGTCTGCATAGTCAATAATAGGAAAAATTTATTTGAAATGAAAAACAATTAATTGAACGATAAATAATAATAATAATAATAATAATAATAATAATGATAATAATAATACAGCCTACAATCAAGCACATTGATTTGTTGTACACTAACCTATAGTTTTGGAAAGTCTTGAGGTATAAGTGTTAAATGCAGTGATAACTGATTTTAAAGCTGTCCTGTGTTCTGTACCGCCTCATAGCCGAAGACTGGCTCATATGTGCTGTCACCCACCGAATCAGCCAGTGATAGGAAGATCGTCCCGGCGACACCCCCAGCCTCCTCAAAACCCACCTTAGGACTGACCGAACGATCCCATACTCAAGGTCTGCTTTGACTTGTACTGGTATTATGTTCAACCTTTATGATACAATACTTATACTGTATACTTTAATCTTTTTTGATGTTCATGTTCCAGCAGAACACCAAAATTAACTAAATGAATACACTTGATAAATTTTTATATCAATTATATAAAATCAGTGTAATGTTTATGACTACATGAATCCAAGGTTATTCTTCATTCTTTGGTGTACTGTGTATGCATGGTGAGCAGGTGAGGAGTGTGTGAGACCGCAGGCGCCGGTCAAACCGCAGAGGAACAGGAAAGCTCTGTCTTGCGACACAGGTACAGTATGTAGTCATAGTCATACACACACACACATACACTCAAAGAGTATGGTCCATATGGCTCATTATACAGTACAGTATGTTCGAGAAATCTGTACACATGCCTATAGGAGACATTTACACCCGTGCCTCTGTACACACTCATTTATATTGATCATCATCATCATCATCATCATCATCATTGTAAGGCTTTGTATATGAGAATTAATGCACAAACACTATGTACTGTGTGTGTATGCACGTGTGGTGTGTGTGTGTGTGTTTTAAGTCAGATGTTATTGTATATCGGTGTGTAAGATGTGCATGTGTAACATGTCCTGACCTTGTCCTTGTCTGCCGTGTTTGTTGCTACAGGCACTGACAGGGACAGCCCTAATAACCTGGAGAAGCCCCCAATCTCTCGCAACCCCCCTGTGAAAAAACCTAGAGCCCCCCAGAACAGAAACCAGTCCCTGGATCACCCTGGTACTGTGTGTCTGTGTGTGTGTGTGTGTGTGTGTGTGTGTGTTTATATATATATGTGTGTGTGTGTGGACAATTGTTTTCTTCACAGTATATAGTCATAGAAAAAGACATTATTTATTATCGCAATATAAGGTCTTAAAAATGAGGATGGTTCCCTCTTGAATCTGGTTCCCCTCAAGGTAAGGATGCTTAGGTCATCTCATGGAGTGCTTCCTTGCCGTTTAAACGTCTAGCTTGCTCACTAGGGATACATTTATACGCTTAAAATTAAGATCTTTATAAGTCTGTAAAGCTGCTTCGGGACAAGGTGTATTGTTAAAACTGCAATAGGAAAATTGTCTGGAAGTGATTTGAGTCCAGAAGCAAGCGGTGAGTAATCAGGTGAGTTGGAGCGTGAAATAGAGTGTGTGGCTTGGGATGGGAGGTACAGGTGCAGTATGTGTTGGCAGGGTTTGTAGGCCACAGTGCATTCTGGGAGCTGGAGTCCAACGCCATCATGCGTCTGTTCAAGAATTAGTCCACTTGTAATTAACCAATATTCGTTATTAATTCTCTCACTTTATTATAATTACAAAGAAGGGGTTAAATCTAAAATGTACAGTACATAATCCAAAAGTTTACGTGCATGCTAAAGAAACACATTGCTGTCTCATAGTATTTGCAAAATTAGACTTTTGCTGCAATAAAAATATTCTACAAGAGCTAATTCCTTTCATCCTGTCTATCCCTTTCTTCCATTTTTTTTAATCATCGCTTTTTCTGTCTTCGGCTCTTTATAGATATTGTTGGAGGGTTGCCTGGTAACAGCGAGCCCTTGTGACCACTTACCCACCGATGGCTGACCAGGAGGTTGTCATGACAACGGGGATGATGACGAAGACGACGACAGCCACGATGAGGATGAAGATGAAGATGATTGTGACCAAACACTCTTACAGTCACGAGGAAGTTCATTTCTAATAAATAAAATAGATAGATCATTGAATTAATTCAATAATAAAAGGTGTAATTGCACAAAGATTAGAACTGTGAGAGTAACCCAAAAAAAAAAAAAAAAAAGATTGTAGAAAAGGCTGAGGAGGATAGCATTTATGTAAAGAGATATGCACTTCGGTTGACGTGAATGAATGTGTACTTGCAGGTTTTTGTTTGTTTGTTTGTTTATTTGTTTGTTTGTTTTACATGCATCGCTATCTTAGTCATATTAAATGATGTCTCACGTTTAAGAAAATAAAAATTTGAACGATTTTTGGTGATTTTATGTTGACTAAAATGCTTGCAACTCAAATGTCAGCTTACGATTGCTATAAGGGGCCAAGCACCAAAAAATTATTATTATTATTATTATTATTATTATAAAAAAACAGCTAAATAATAACAACAATAACGGATTTTATTTAATTTTTTTACAGCTGTCTTTACTTAAAATGAAAAAAAATAAGTATATTTGTATTTGTTTATTAAAAAAACATAGATATTCTGTTGTTTGCACTCAGATTATGTCTATAACTGCTATTAGCATTCTTTGCTATGGAAAATTTGATTTGTTGATATTTATGCCTATCTGCTTTACTGAGCTGATGTCTAATATTTTTTGTACAAAATGAGGAAGTTATATATATAAATATGAATTAAAGACTTATTAAGTTGAAAATATTGTTGTTTTACTTAATGTGTATTTAACGCTTGAACAGATTATTAATGTATATTACATTATGAGCATTTGTGGTGGGTTATGTTACAGTTGCTGGAGGAAATCCTGGCCTCTCCATGCCCTGTTGATCAACATATTATATATAAGGTATTAAAATAACCTATTCGCATATCTAGGGGTAAGCGTATTCAAGGCATTGGACTACTGATTGTTTACTGAAGGTTTAAACCTCAGCACCACCAACTTGCCACTGTTGGGCCCTTGAGCAAGACCCTTAACCCTCACCTGCTCAGATGTACAGTATACTGAGATGAAAATCTACGTCACTCTGGATAAGGGTATCTACCAAATGCCATAAATTTAAATGTATCTTTCAAAAAAAAATCCTTTCAGGACAAATACAATACAACCGGTCAGTCCCTTATTAGGACTCGACCTCACCTGAATGTTTAACATGGAGCCCTGAGGTATTGAATTTGACCATACACAGCACTGGACCTTTAACTTTACTGCTAATTTAGTGGCAAACCTACTGTAGTATCAGCCTAAGGCAAAAACAAAACCTACATCCTTTAAATACACTGCGGTTTGTCCATGCTCTGGATTACGTGGCTGACTCCAGAGGTTCTTTGAGATTTCTTTATTGTCATGGAGTGTTAATGGCAAATGGGAACTCGGACCCTGACAAGCATAGTTCTTATAATCCATTTGGTGCTTTAAGCACCACCCTCTTTTTTTTACACATACATACAGGAGTCCGACAAGTCATCTCTTCAAAAGCGTTTTGGCTAGGATATGGTCATTCTGTTACTTTACACCGTGGTTGTACAGATTTGAGAGAAGACGAGGAGCACATGTACGGGAAGGAGGTGAGGAGAGCAGAACGTTTTCTCAGTACACCGGAGCCGTGATCGAACTGTCTGCTTTATGTCTAAAACGCTGGCCTCCCAGGAACTCCTTTAAAGCCCCAAACATGTGAAATTAGCTTGAAACAAGATCAGGACCATCTCATTAACATAATGTCTTTTAGTTTTTTACGCCTTCATCCATTAGAAATTTCATCACAAGTCCTGGTTTGGCTTGAACGAATTGTCTTGTGTGCTGTATACAGTATGCATACAATTTCATTTCAATTTATCCATCATAATAATGAAGATATTGATGTATATACAGTGCAGTACACATCCTGTGTATTTTATAAATATTAATATTTGTATATCTTTAATACCATTTGTATCGTTTCTGCACATATTTATTTTATATTTATACATACTGAAATACTAACTGTAGTTTTACTTATTCAGATTTGCTGCATATCCGTAATAAGCAATGACAATATACAGTAGATCCATCCATCTATCTATCTATCTATCTATCTATCTATCCATCTATCTATCTATCTTTGGCCACCAGCAGGGGGCATCATACACCAACAAAGAGCTTCCAGACTCAGGAGTCTCTCTCAGACTAGAACCCGAGCTATCATGAACTTTTACACACATGCCAGCCAGCAGTCAATCTGGGGGTTGTTAGGAGCAACCAATCAGCACTTCCTTTATACCTAGAGATGTGATGAGTCAGTCGTAGGAGGAGATAAGGACCACTGTGACTGTGGGGTTCCTCTATGTCTCTCTCTCTCCCTGTCTTTCATAGTTTGAGATACTTAGCTGTAAAATGGGCTGCAGAAATGGTACGTTTAAGAGTTCTTGACATACCTGAGTGTGTGGGGGTTCGGGTGTGCAGCTAATTGTTGATTGGCCTCCACACTCGAGACACTTCAGTTCCTGTGGATTGGCTAGATCTGTGTCCACGTTTTCCCTAAACGCATTAGAAATCGTATATAATAACTCTCCTTACAGTTTGTCAAGCTAAAGGTCTTACACTCTGCAAACTGGTGGTTGAGTGGTCAACTATGTGTAGTTACGAGTCTGTAATGTGATAATAGTTCAACCCAGTTGAATAGCCCATTTCTTTCTGTCTAAAAGATAGCAAAAAATTAATAAATAATTCAAAAATGACCCTGACATTTCTATTGGCTGGCTGTGTGTTAATGTCTAGAAGAAAAAGAGGCCCATCGTCAGACCTCCTGACCCGTGTGGGCAAATTTGAGCAGTGGAACATGGAAATGTGGGTGAGATATGATAACGATCCAGCATTAATAAGAATGCGACTGTTCAATATTTTTTTGAACCGACGAATAAACATATGACTTCGCCTTCTGGAAAGATTATTTTTTCCGTCTTTCTGAAATAAAATAAAATAAAATGACAATAAAAACAACAACAGTGCGCCAGTGGGCTGTATGGATGTTCTGGTCACTGGATCTTTGCTTCCATACAGTGGTAGCAAAACAACATACAACATGCTCTGTCTGTGTATATAACTTGTAATGTCCCTAAATATTCGAGCCCATATGGCTGAAGATTTGTGCTCATTAGAATCAGCTGGCTTAGTTAATAGAACCGTCTGGATCCAACAGATAAATTATTCTTATTATATAGTAAGTCATTATTTTTCAAAAAGAATTTTCATTAAAACATTACATTTTATTTTTAAGCTTCTGGCCACCTCAAGAATAATTGGTCAAAGAATGTTGTGCATATTTAGTTTTTTATAAAAAAAAAAATAATAATTTTGCAAAAAAAAAAAAAAAATCTTTTATTTTAGGATTTTTTCCCCAAGATTTCCTTCCTGATTTAGCCGTGTCCAACTCCCACCCATTAGTAGGGCACTCCCCCATCAAGGTTAATACCAGTTAGAGTCATGTGATCGTTGAAAGTGATTAAACACACTCAGAGCCAGGATTGATACGAGAGCGCCGAGTACCTCTGGTCCATCCCCTCTGAGACAGCTCGGCCAATCAGCTCTCTCCAGGCCCCCGGATGCAGGAGGCTACAGCATCACCCGGGAATCAAACTTCACCGCTGCACCACTCAGGAGTGCTCTGCACTTTTTAAAACTTGACATCACTTAATATTCAATATATCAATATCCTAATAAAAATTCTCCTCCTGTCCAATAGCAATGCCGGCAGCTGCAGGTCTTAAAAGTGATAAATTACATTTTTTTTTTATCTTTATAACCAGTGTTAACAACCCCATCAGGTATTTATATATAATATACAAGGTATTATTTCAAAGCTTGCTATGTATCTTGTTTATGTATCATCTTTTTGAAAAATGTTTAGTCTGCATTTGTGATGATCTCAAGGTTTGTGAACCCATCTTGATCCCAGGAGACTTAAGGCCAGAGGAGTAAAATCTGACAACCTACAGTACGTGGAGGTACAGTAATTCAGTTAAGGTGGTACAGGTCAGTTGTATCTAACTCCAGTATGCCTAGTATTACCTGGGGACCTCGTGCCATTTGTAATAATTGCAAAGGTTGTCTGTGATCTTAATGCCGTGCGAATCGGCCATGCCTGTAATTTGTAAAGTAAAGATTCCTACCATATTTCACCGAACACCGAGGTCCTGTGATAATAATAGTCCTGTGCGAATCAGCATGTCTGTGATTTGGCCAGTATTTATATTTCAAGGTTTTTGTTTCCTGCCTTTTTATCCATCTTCCATGAAGAATAGAGGCTGCGTTGGAGTGGTTTAAAAGTATTTTGAGTGCGAGGTCATATCACTATACATCATGCAACAATATAATGTGCAGAAGCAGAAGGCTAAAAAAAATGAGAAAAGTGAAAGCAAAAAGAATGATTAGAAAGTGATGGATGATATGTATAGCAGGATGCGGTAAACACTCTGCTGTTTATATCACACAGCCAGACCTGCAGTATAATGACATTTCCAAACAGACAAGAAGGTTCACGTCATAAATCAAGGTTATTGTGTTACAGAAAAAGCAAGCGTACAGCTCGAGCTATTAGATTTTAACTCGCTGAAATGTAAATGACACACAGCACGATAACTAAATCGGTTTATTTTTTTTTAACCCTAACCGGACATCAGATAAATCTTATCCTGTGCGAATAGTACATTAAACTCCTCAGAACACACAGTTTTGGTGTGTCTATGTAAATGATCTACTGTTGAGACACGCCCCTAAAAGAACAGCAGTCCTGAGCAACAAGCCAAGGCAGGGCCTCTACTTATATGATGTCACAATAGGGGAAAAATCTAAAAGGACCAAAAAAAAAACAGGTAATGGTTTTATTTGCTTCACATTTTTATTTGAACACACTGGCTATGCCTCTTTTTTATAACCACAATATCAGTGGCTATGTAAACTATTTATAAAGGTGTTAAAAATGAGAGTGTGTTAGTATCTGATTCTCAAATGGTCTAAAGTGTGAAAATCTCTGGTTTATTTATAGAAGCTATAAAAGCCTGTCACGTTGTACAGTACAAGTTGTTTTTTAGACATGCATAAAAAATAAATAACCCTGGTGTTTAAAATAAATAAATAAATAAATAAATAAATAAATAAATAAATAACAGGGTTATTTAAAAAAAATTGGTATATATATATATATATATATATATGGCCTGTATAAAGTGTTACCAGTTTCTTTTTGTATGTTAAGGTTAGCTGTTCTCAAGGTCGTACCTAGTAATTGCCAAATGAGTCGGACAAATGGGAATTCCTACAATAAGACTTGGGAGTTTAGAATCAGTATGGCTGTGCACAATGTCAGAGGCACATTTACCTTTAAGTAAGTTATGTTATAAACACAAGTATGAGGGGTGTTCAAGTCAAACTGGGACTTTTATTGTGCAAAACGACAGAACACAAATCAGTTTATTTCTCCATACCTTTTCAAAACCTTTGAAGGGTCAAGCTAGCAAGTGTGTGTACATATATATATATATATATATATATATATATATATATATATATATATATATATAGATCATGTAGTTAATTAACAGTTTACTTACATCTATAGAATTTTAAGTATAATTTCATTACATTTGAAGTATTCATGTACATATTTATACAGGTTGTCAGGTAGTCAGTCAGCACATGAGGGAAGAAAATAAATCGCTTAAGTAAATATAAGCATCAGATGAGAGGATGTGATTTTTCTCATGTCAATATCACAGGCATTTTGCTCTTAGGAGACTCTGAGTTCAAATCCCAGCAATGTGTCATTCATTAAGGAAGTAAACTTGGCTGTGCGCTCTGGGTAAGAGGGGATAACATTGATGCACTGTAGGTACTCGAGGGTGATTGTGAGTGGAACGTATACATACTGTTAGAAGGTAGATAGCATTTTTCTGTAAACGTGTTATGCATGCCCTGTGACGTAGCGCGATCAGTGATTCAGAACGATTCAGCTGGAAATTGGTTTATAATAAAAATACAATCCATGAATAACATCTATTATTCTATAAATGTAACCAGTTGTGTGTGTGTGTGTGTGTGTGTGTGTGTATTGTGTGGGCATGTGTCCTTGTCACAGGACGCGTACATAAGCATCATCAGACAAAAGAAAAATGGAGCAGTGACCCATTTAGAAAAAAAAAACAAGAGCCAGAAACCTTCATGCTAGTAATTATGTAGTGGTTACTTAGCAACATGATTTCAAATTCTAAAGAAGGACAGGGAAGAAAAAGAGTTCTGGATAAACACGAGTGGGCACAGAGACGGCGCGAGGGACGAAACCTGGACTTTCTCAACAAAGGTGTCCTCCTGAAGTTATGAAACTCTGTCAGTATGCGCTATTCCTGAGGGAGCATATTTCTGTCGGGGGACGTCTCCAGAAACATCACAGCAACCTGCCGAAAAAATCTACACACAAGGCTGCCTAGTGATTCATATGACAAGCTAATAAGACACCGGGGCCTGTCAATGCCGCCGTGAGCCGTGAGTCATACTCTGTTGAGGCTGTAAAAAGAGAAATCGGACATGAAAACAGGAACCGGGAGTCCTGCTGTGTGTCTAAATCAGAAAGAGCAGGACATCTGTGTGAAGCTACTGAAAAAAAGAAAATTCATATAATGACTTCTAATTGCAATCATTGAAAATCTTTTATAAGGATTTGCATGATTTTTTGAACCTGCTGCTCTTGTGTGTGGCGTCAGAAAAACAACTCACTTTGCCTCCTATAAATAGTTCAAAGAAGTCTAGCAGTTGCACAATGGAAATATATTTTGCATGTACCTCAACAAGTAAAAATGGTAAAAGTAAAAAAAGGACAATATCGAATTTAAAGATTTCAACTTGCCATTGCAGGCAGCACGTTGGCTTAGTGGTTAGCACTGTCGACTTGCACCTCCAGGGACCAGGTCCGACTCTTACCTCTGTGTGCATGTTCTCCCCGTGCTTGGTGGGTTTCCTCCGGGTACTCTGGTTTCCTTCCAAAGACATATGAGTGTATGTATGTGTGTGTCATGCAATGGATTGGCACCCTGTCCAAGGTGCCCTAAGTCTTCTGGAATGAGCTCCAGGCCCTCCACGAACCTGTATACAGGATTAAACGGTATAGACAATAAGTGAGAGAGAGTAAATAAACTTACCATTTAGAATTTCTCTAATTCTGGAAAACATAAATAAAAAAAGTTAATTGCAGCTTTGTGTCACAATCAAAGCGACTCAAAGTCTTAAAACTTTAAGTCATGTTCATGCATGTGGAAGGAGCGGATATCCATTTCTTTTTAGTGTGTTATGCAGTGTGTTATAATATGTTAGCAACAACACAGTGACATCCACAACTCAGTTCAGTCCTTAGTTACACCAGTGACTGGTCAATACCATCAATGAAACATCCTTCTTAAGTTCTTCCTGTGTCCTGCATCAACCATGTCCTCTCCAGGCTTGTGCTACGCCATGTTGTGGAAAACCGCATTAAGTTCATCTTCTGTTCTTCTGGTGCTTAATAAGACAATATCTAACACATATTTTTTGGAGTTTTTGTCGCTGCTTTCATTTCTCTATAACTACTATGATCACTAAAGCAGAACAGGGAATCGTTTTTAGCATTTAGCTTTGAGGTGAGTAAATTCCTCAAATAAATAAATAAATAAATAAATAAATCTAAACTTTACCACATATGACAAAGACAAGGAGACATAACAGCTATCACTGTAATTTGTCTGCTCCCATATAAGATTTTTATTTAGTGATGGAGGTGTTAGCATTCAGCTAATCTGCGGATGTGCTGTCAGATTTATTAACATCCTAGCAAAAATTTGAGAGATTAGCAATAAAGCTGGTTTTGATGTAAAATAAAATGGCTTGCTAAGTGATGTCCAGATGGTGTAAAATGTTGTTCTTATGTGCAAAACAGCAACCTTAAGGTTTTAATACAGACATAATAGGTGTTCCCTGAGTTAAACCTTTTTAAATAAAATAAAAAAAACGCCATCATATCCAAATGATTAAAAGTCAAAATAAAAATAATTATAATCAAATTATGACTTTAGTCTGGTTTTGGAGGACATAAGAACAGCTGCTTGAATGACATCTTAAACATCTTGTGAATGTGCTGGGACAGGTATCACACCCTGGCACTGGTAACTCTTACCATAATAATGAAAAACCAGAGATATTGTCAGAATATCCAGAAGTGTCCAGAAATTGATCGAGCTGTGCCGTTAAGTCACTACTGTACCAATCTCTAAACTGCTTGCAATAGTAATGTTGACTTCACTTCAGGGTGAATTTTAATATCTAATAGACTAGAAAGTCAATTTTAGTGAAGATGATGCACAATGGCACTGATCTTCCTTTCGAGCCAGACGAATGACATCATCCTGCCCGGGAAAATTTGAGTGCCATCCAAAGAGATGTAAAAATGCTAACAAAAAACTGCGTAGAACACGAGTGTATTCACTGCATGTTTAGAGCTCCAGCTCACATCTTAGATGCCAGAGGCTGAGCTGGAGGATCAGGCTGACCTGAAACAAACTGGTGCAGAAGATCAAAAACACGATCACGGTAAACAGCGGATGTCTGATGTTCATCGTCTGGCCCAAGGCAAAAAATAAAACTAGCAGAAAATATAAAAACGTTTATTATCACCAAGTGCACTGCAGCTCTATTGGGAAAACAGGTTTCGCTCGTTTAATGAGAAGATTTACTGTAGCATGTCATTCACTTTCCCTATACACAGGTGTTCATGGTGCTTGAAGTGTAATGTTACTGATTTACATAGAAGATATGAAAACATTTGCATTTTATAAGCCTTTAAGGATTAAGTGGTTCTTGAGAGCTTAAACACCACTGACATAAAGTACTGGTGTTTTTTTCTGTTTTTTTTTTTCCAGTTTCAGAAATACCCTAAAATAATAATACATTTTTGTTATAATAATTTGTTTTTTTGGTTCCAATCATATTGCCTGTTCTGTGGCTTTGCAAAGATCTACTGTAGACATGGAACAGGAATGAAGAGAGTGAGCAGTGATAGGGAGGCTGAAGATAAGTCGATATAAACATTATCTAAACTATTTGGACAATGCCTTGGAAAACACACACCATTGCAAAAAAAATTGCTACGATTGTCAGGTTTCTCAGGATTGATGCTGAGGGATGCAGAAAAGGATCTGTTTCTCATTCACTATGCATCTCTGTAGTATGTTTTCTTGTAGCTATTTTTAAGAAGCTGGCTCAATCTACTTAGCTTCAAATTGTGTAAGTGGGAAACAAACAACTTTATACCTGGTACTCTGGAATCAATCCAAGGCTTTGATTTTGCTTTTAACAAAAAATAATAATAAATTCGCCATTATTATTAACATACATGATCAAAGTCATCTCTATAGACATTGTGGTTTGCAGACGACTGAGTTACACTATAACTAAATTGGAGTTTATGCACCTAGGTAGCTTCCAGAGATCTCGCAGCCAGTCATGAAATGTCTCATCACGCGGTGGTCTGTAATCCTGCTGGGTCTCATTGTGGGAGAAAAGCAACAGATTTAGTGTCACCTTTCAGACTGGCGCCAGGCCAGAATATCCACTTTATCCACTTTAATCTACTCATCCGACTCCACGCCTTCTCCTCCTCCTTGTCCTCTTCCTCCTCTTTCCCCGCTGTTCTTTTTTGTAAACCTCGTCTTTCGTCTTATCGCTACAACTTTTTTGCTTTTTAACAATTATCTGAGTCTTATTATCTTAATTAACTGGCTTATGGTTTGATTCTGATTCTACTGCGTCAACTAATCCTACTACTTTAACTACTACTACTACTACTATTGCTGCTGTTCCTTTTCCTGCTACTTCTTATATTCCCTCCTACTACATCTACTATTAAAATAATACAATTCTTTTTCTGCTACATACAGTATTATTATTATTATTATTATTATTATTATTATTTTATTATTATTATTGTACAAGATGCACAGGCTGTGCTACACAGTAATTAAGTTCTATAATACTGCATACTGTACATGTATAATTTCCTGTATTAGAAGAGCTACACATGATCTATCACTATTCTTGGGTCAGATAGCTTCTAAAAAGAAACTCCTCCTGTGTTTTGTAGCATTTTGCAAAAGAGACCAAGTGAAAAAGCAGTACTAAAATGTTAAATGTATGGTCACTCCTTCAGTACTTTTCTAATAAATCCTTCAAGCTGTAAAAGAGCTTGGGATTTTGGAACGATCGGTGTAATTATGTTTTTAGGGGGAGGAGGGATACAATGCTGGTATTAGAAGTGAGCAGCATCTGTCTACATTACAGACACGTTAATAAAGCACTGGGATCTGTTAATCTGACAAGAGATTATAGAAGGAGAATCAGCCACTAAATCCAATGACTAGCCATATAATCCTACTCAGAACAAGACCCATGCACATGTCCAATACACACGATACGAACTCATTTACAGACAGACGAACTGAAGATCTGAAATGCAGATTTGTTACTGTCTTAATTCCAAACCTCGGTTGATATTTAAAGCACTTAATCTGGAAGTGACTGGAATTCAAATAGACAAATTGATCAAGTGTAAAGCTTGGAAAGAAAAGAGGAAAAGTGTGTGCCTGTTTGTGCAAGTGTCACAATTGTCAATTGAGAATTCATGAGGCGTAGCGGCACAGCAGTGGATCCCCAAGGGACATCATCAAGGAACACGGTGATCATTTCCATTTGCACTCCGGTTTTGCCTTTCTATGTCATGTACCTTTCTTTACATGGCAGAGAAAGTAAAAACACAGCCCCTTTCTTATTGACCTGGGCCAACCTGTCCGTATCATGTCCTCACTCGATCATGTCCCCAGTTGACCAGGTCACTCTGTAGGTTCATGGGGTGAATGTAAGGTCATGTTAATGAGGATGAAGAGACCTGGGGGATGAGATTCAATGGGAACACACATGGGAATTTATTTACTGCCAATGTATGGCAATCAGTATATTAGTTCCTACAGTATAAAATTTTTTTTACTATGGTATGTATTATAGTTTATTATGGTAAATTATAACACATACCATGGGAAACAACATAAGACTTAGAGTACCAGGGTAGATATTATGGGACCACGGGACTTCTTATATGTTATATTACAGACAGCACCATATTGGATGCCGTTAGAACTCCATATAGCACCATGCAACCATGTGCCAACCATGTGCCATGTATTAATACCTGTACCATTGTACAGTACCAAGGTATGCACCATCAGCAATAAGTACCATGGTACTGTCAAAAATACCATGGTACATATACTATTGGTAAAATTTCTTATGCGTTGTCTTAGTCTATCCTAGTAAACCTTTAAAGTTTACATTTAGTCATTTGGCAGACGCTCTTATCCAGAGCGACTTACATTTTTATCTCATTATACATCTGAGCAGTTGAGGGTTAATTGCCTCGCTCAAGAGCCCAACAGTGGCAACTTGGTGGTTGTGGGTTTTAAACCTGGGATCTTCCGAACCGTAGTCCAATGCCTTAACCACTGAGCTACTGTACCCCTGACTAAAGTCACTTAAATATGTTCCTTTTGATATTTGGATTGAAAACATGGTAAAAATGTAATCATTAAACTCCTCCCCATGTCAATAAGCATTTACACTTCTGCTTCTTTGCTTAATTATGCAGGTTTTTAACCGAAAAACCTCTAACGTTCATAAACGCAACAAATAACATAGCGGAGAATTCAAAAAGCACAGCAGCCACTATTTATCATTTAACATTAACCGCTTTGTCCTGAGCCAGTACATGGTGAATCCAGGCATTTCCAGGAACACTGTGCACAGAGATCCACATATTATTATATTGTTATTCACACCTAAAGGCAATTTAGCACAGTCTGGTTATCACCATGGTTTTGGACAGTGTAAAGAAACCAGAAGAAGACTAATGGGAACATGGAAACAGGGTGAGAAATTCTATCTAAACATTAACACGGGATCTAAATAGAATAACCCCAAAGGGATTTAATTTTATTATTATTTAAAAAATTTTTTTTTTTTTTTTTTTACTTTTTTGGGTTGTTAAAAGGTTGTGCCAACTTGTGAAAGCAGTATAAGCAGTATAAGCTTTGACCAATGGATGTTGGACCAATTTTAATGGTATTTATTAGAAGTAAAATATGGCGGCATAGTGGGGTGAAGCCTCGCACCTCCACGGTTGAGGGTTTGATTCCTGTCTTTTGCCTGTGCTTGGTGGGTTTCCTCCGAGTACTCCGGTTTTCTCCGACAGTCCTATAACATGCAGATTAGGCTGATTGGCGTTCCCAAATTGCCCATTGTGTGTGGGTGTGTGCCTGTGTGCCCTACGATAGATTGGTACCCTATCCAGGTTTTCTCCATATTGTCTACGCTTTATTAATACAAATATATTACTTGATATCCTGTATCATATATTTATGCTATTTTGTGGTGTGTGTGAATTATATACGCCTACACTATGATATCTTCTGGAACACAATATACCGCACATGTTGCCCTTCATCGCTTTATATGACGGTTTAATTTAGACGTAAATCAGTTCATACCGTTTACAGTTTCAATCTGATACCAGATAAACAAGATTAAACTCGGGATTATTAAAAATGTACTTTACTCAAGCTGCCGAGCTGTTAGTCAAACGAAACGTACACATTTGCACAAGTTGAGCAAAGAGTCTGAAAATCTATTTCTCCCCCCATGTGGCAGTTTAAGTTTTCCTCTAGTACGTGTATTAATGTAGATTTTTGAATCACAGCATGAATGCTAATATAAATCAAAGGGAATATTACGTAAATGCCTAATGAAGTGTATTAAATTAATTTTTGTATATTGTAATGCAAGTTGTGTGTGTGTCTGTGCGTATGGGATTACCTTTGACTCTTTATAACTGCATTAAGTCAGATTTAGTCACATTATAGTAACACACTGATTCCTCTACAAGACGTTATTAGGATCCTCAGATTAGGTGGCTTAGCCCTGGACGGTCATTAAAAAGTGCTCGGTCTGCAACTTTGCACAGCAGTAAAACATTCATTATTACCCAGCTATTCTCTCTCTCTCTCTCTCTCTCTCTCTCTTATTTAATCCCTATTTTTTACCCTATTTCTTTATTAGTTAATAATCCTAATGTATCTGCATTATGATTTCGTTTCTTACTTCCAGTCCGATTTATTTTTTATTACATGCATGTGTGTGTGTGTGTGTGTTGATCTATAAAATTTAAAGATCATAGTAATGTCAAGTTGGTTGCATCTAACATGCTACTGTAGCATTGCTGTGCTAGGTGGTTTCCTAAACCTGTCAGTTTCACTAAATATCTCTCTCACACACACACTCATAAGTGTATTGAAACCACGAGGTGGCAGCAACCACACAACCACACAACCACACACGACGGCCTGTTTGCTTAACTCTTATCTTCCCATGTGATTATCTGTCATCCCACATATGAACATTTCAGGACCACAACCACTGCAGTCAAAGTTACATCTATTTATGTCTGCTTACACACTGTTGCCATGACAACTCGCCACAGAAGGTGGGTACTGGCCAGGTTCTGAGAAGTGGAGTAAGGGAATGTGTGTAATGTGTAATGCACATGCACATGCACACACATTATAGCCACATACGGATTATAATAGAAGGATGGGAAATATTGAGGGAAAGAGAGAGAGAGAGAAAGAGAGAGAGAGAGAGAGAGAGAGAGAGAGCATGGATGGATATGACAGGACAATTGTACAAACATGTGGGTTTGGGAGGAAGAACAGTAGTGGGGAGCACGACACAGAGAGAGAGAGGGAGACACAGAGAGAGAGAAAGACTGGGGGAGAGGGGGATTTACATCTGAGAGGAGGGGGCAATGACACAGTCAGTTACAAAGTGGCACATGCACGCTCACTCATCCACCCACCAACGCACACACACACACACACACACACATACACACACACATAAACACACACAAACACACATACATGGGGCATCAGTCAGACCGTCAGATACTAATGAGGAATGAAACTACTCAAACGGATCCCTGTCCGCCTCTCTGTGTATGACCCACGGTAAGAAAAACATTATATATATATATGAATCTATTTATTTACTTTTATTTATTTATTTATTTTTATCTCTCGGCTCTGTATGAACTCCTGACCAACTTTGGCCGTCCCAACTTAGGTGTCTTTTCCGTTTCCCTCGATCCTTTCTTTGGGCCTAGTGACAGTTTATCCTCTGTCCCACGAGGCTGTTGACTTAATGAGCTCGATCTGGAACAATCTAGAACGAAGACTTCAACTCTGTGTACAAAAAGGATGGTTTGAGGAGGTGGACAGGATGCTGATGGAATGATGATTCTGATGTAATTTGATTCGTGTAGTATATCGAGGTATAAGACGTACGCATGATATTTTATGTGTAGCTTTGTTATGAAAATGGGAAAAGGTGAATGGTCGTTTTGGTTAAAGGATCGGTTTCAACACATTTTTTAAAAGGTAGACATCTGTCAATATAATGAATTTCAGGATTGATATTTAAAAGTTTATTGATCATGTGATCGGGAGTAACAACTTTTTAAGAACGATTTATAATTATAATGATATAGAACAGAAAAAAAACCTATGAAAAGGACATAATTAAGATAATATTCGCTATTGTTTCATTATACAGACTGCTGCAGTAATTGCACATGTACTGTATGTGCTATATTAAAAGATGGTTCACTCTACCTATAGAGTTAGTGTACCTATAGATTTCAGATCTACCTTAGATGTGCTGTGCAAAAGATGTACTTACGTAGGAACCCCGCGTTTTTTGGTTCAAACTTTATTATCGTTTTATTTATTTATTTATTTATTTATCTGACTTTATCATTGAGGCAATATACCAGAAAATAAAGTTTTTTTGTTTTTTTTTTATAAGAAATGACCGCTTTTTAGACCAAAAACCAAAGATAACTGAAGCTATCGGGTTTTGCAAGCAAAAAAAAAAGAAGCAGGTGCAACAGAAGAACTGTGGTTGGTTCTGCAGGATGCTGAGTTAAACTTAGTAGCTAATTTACTTGTAAACCTGCACAAATTAAAGGGTCCTTAAAGCATTGTCATGCCACATGATGAATTTGTTTTATTAATGACTGTTTTTGGTATTTTATTTAATTAATTATTTTAACTTTTGCAAGGCATCCTTGCTCTACAGCACTTATTTGCATGTGTCCAAGACCTTTGCATTGTACTGTATAAACTTCCTATACCGCATGAAAAGTAAATCAATATGCAGAAATGTATTAATATTAATTCAAACTTATGCAAAACAATCACAACATCTTATATCAGCTTCATCATCTTTTTTGTCTGTCTGTATTAAGATTATGGCAGGCACCAGGGATTAGATTTAAACCTTTCCTCCCAGTCATCTGTTATGATTTACTCCTTCTCTCATTGATAGTTACTCATATTCTTATTAGATTTAGGCATGTTTAGATTTATACTCATACACTATATACACAACACACAGTATCTTCAACATAAAAGGTTTTAAAATAAAAGCACAGATATACAAGCAAATGGTGTTAACCTGCAGAATATTTTATAGGCTGGCATCTACTGTATAAACCATACTTTGTAGTCATTTCCAGTGAAACCTTATATTTCCCTGGGCAAATTGTGTTAATTTGAAATGACCATTATAAACATATACCGAACAAATCCTGCACTAAGGTCAGAGCTTTGTACGCGCTTACAAAGCCTATCTCTCTGGCATAAATGAGGCGCTAGCATGAATAGAACGCCATGGACAGTGTGTCCATAGTGGACGAGCCATTACTGTCAAGCTGCTTTTGACCTCTCGACCTGAGGCTTAGATGTGTTATCTTTACGTCAGTTCCTGCCATCACAAGACAAAAGCCTTTAGAGAAAACTTTTCCAGTTGCGAGACAACAGCTAGAGGTTGTGTACTGCTTAAAAGGAACAAAAAGGAAGCTGAGTTTAACACCATCATCATGGATTTCCTGAAATAGTCCCACCGATGCTAGCTTAGTTTATTAGCATAGTCGGGTCTGGATACTGTTGGCCGATAAATATTTAGTGGTATGGCTATAATGAACTTTAACATGATTGAATTTAAAGGTTATGTTAAATGTTACTACTAACTCGATTTTTATTTTAGTTTGATGCTACGTATCCGTTTTCATAACTAAAGCAACCCCTCGTATAGTACAGCTAGCTAGCTAGATAGGTAACAACTCAGGATTCTAAAGTTAACATTTGTTTTAAAAGAATCTATCTGTTTTACTTTGATTAACTGTATTTTTTACGTCGGATATCCGGTTGCCACCTCACAGCTCCAGAATCCCCAGTTCCCTTAAGCGGAGTTTCTTATGTTTCTGCCATGCACCGCCATCTTGAGTGAATTCCTCCTTCTTACCAAATATTCTTGAGATAGCTTCTGGCTCCAATGCGATCCCAATGTGAAGTAACACAGTGACTTTAAAATAAATAAATTATGCATGCTCACAGACCCACTCAATCACATTTTTAGTCCTGGAATAATATGTCTGTGCCATGGGAGAATAAAAACTCCATAGACGTGATAACCTGGTAACTCCTTTCATTTTGGTCATCAGCTGACTTCATTTTATTGACACATACCATTGCAGAGCCAGGACCTAATCAACTGAAGCAACCCCTTTACCTCTAGAGGCTTGTGGAGACTATGGATGATGGGTGCATCGCTTCACGAACCCATCACTCTGGAATAGGGTCAGTCTGGACTCATGGGGCTACATGAACTTTTTGTATTGCTCAAAGTCCAATCTTTATGCTCCATAACAAGTTAAACCTTTTTTTTTCTTATGAGTCTCATTAACAAGTGGTTAACTTATGGTCACACAGCTGTTTAGTAGACCTTGAAGGTAGACAGGTAAGTAGACAGGTGTTTAAGGGTTATTTGCTTTGGTAATGTAAAATCTGCTAAGTTTTTGTTGTTGTTGTTGTTGTTTTTTTGTTTTTTTGGTTTTTTTGCTTGATGCATCCCAATAATTAGACCCTTTTGAAATTGCCAGGCAGTGTATAAGGGTACTTATTATATGTCGTCATCGATACCAATGGATCATTTTGATTGTTGTAGCCTATTTTTTGAAAATGGCTATTTTACAAATCCTCACATTATAAGAAAATTTTACCATGCTTAATATTTTGATATCCATTTCTGACAGGATGAGGAAGTACCACAAAAGGTCCTCTGCAAATCGAAGCCCAATGCAAGACTCATATATGTGCACTCCTCCTGGTTCGGGCCAATCAGGCATATAAATAATAAGCATTGCTGTTGAGCTCAACCAGGGCATTGAACCATTACTTGAATCTTAATGTCAAAGCGAAAGGAGTCACTCCTAATACACCTGTTACACCAAAAACTCTCTAGTTGTATTTAACAAGCGGCGGCTATGTCATCACCTTCCATCCCACTTCCCCCGTTGCCCCCCAGCCCCCTGGCCATGGAGTACCTAAATGATTTTGACCTGCTCAAGTTTGAGGCAAAGGCTGATTCTCCTCCCCCTCCGCCATGCTCATATCCAGAAGCAGCCCAGCACCAGCAGGACTCCTCATCGTCCCCCTATGTGGTTCGACCTGCTCCAGATTCCAGCCTCAGCTCCAGCCCTTACACCTCTCTACCTCCCTCGCCAACCCCCAGTGATGCTCATCCACTTCCATCTGCCTCCTCTTCCTCCTCCTCTTCGATATCCATCCCTCTCTCCATCTCTGCCAGCTATGTCCCTGGATTAAGTTCCAACTCACAAGGGAATCTGGACTGCAGCCCTGCACCTGGTGTCTCGGGCCATTGTCCAAACCCCACGTCTTTGGAAGATCTCTTTTGGCTTGCAGCAATCCAGCAGCAATTTGGAGGTGATGCTTCTCTCCTAGATGCCTTAGGAGGAACACCAGAGATAGGTGACAGAGACAGGGGTGTCGTTGGGGGATTTCTGGGGTGTGAAGATGCAGTGGAGGTGCTGCTCAACTCGGCTGCTGCTGCTGTAAGCTCACAGGTACAGTTTGTGTATTTTTTTTTTGTGCTAGATGGGAGCTTGTAGGTGCATGTGGGTGGATGGGCAATGGCTTTTGCATCTTTTTCCAAGGGCTGTTAGAGAGAGAGAGAGAGAGAGAGAGTGAGAGAGAGAGGGTGTGTGTTTTTGAGAGGCACTGAGTGTGAGTTGAAATATAGAGATATTCCTTTGGATAAGTTTGTGTTTAAAATGTAAAATTAGGGCAGACCAAAATCTCTATGACAAAATCTCTTACACTTTTTTCTCCATCCATCATGGCTTTCCTTTTTCAGTTCCCAGTTCTGTCTCAGAGCTCTGGAAGCAGTAATCTGGGAGACTCAAGCAGTGAGAGTGGCGGTGATGTAAAGACATCAGAAATGTGTCACCGTCCTCTTCTATTTGTTTCCTCTGGAGCTCCATCTCTCCACAATGGCAATCCGGCACAAGGCACGTACCATCAGCCCTCAAGCCCTTCATCCCGGCTTCATCACCCACAGCATCATCATCACCACCACCATCACCCCCATCATCTCATTAACAGTCATCACTCTCACCATCATCATCAGCTTCATGCTAGCCAGGTAAAGATGAAAATGGGTAGAGTTTATTAAGGCGTGTTGAATTACCTGGTTATCTGGTTATATTATAAATTTTTCCCAATCATTGCCCTGATATGCATGTCAGTTTAGACCACAGCAAAATTTCATATGTCAAGGCAAAAGTTTTTGACTTTTAAGACAAAATCAGGTTAGTTTATGTATAAAATGTGAACTCTGTCATTCTAATTTCTTTTCCACATTGCTAAAGACAACACTGCTTGTGCTTGTGTAAAAATATTTGGGACTTTTAATGGGGAAAAAAACAGAATAGGTGTCAGTCTTGAAGCGCGGTTAAAATAAACTGTAATGTAAGAGTAATATGACTTAATCAAGCAATAAGCAAGCAAATCGATATCTGTATTACGAGGGTTGACTGGAAATATGTAGCAGTAACTTTTAAATTACACTATATTGGGCTTAATTTAGCATTCTTTCTACGTATTGAGAATAATTTAGGAGCTCTGGTAGTCTCTTGATGCACTAGCAACTTGCAAAATAATTTTCTACATTTTTAGCTGCACCTCAATTCAATTCAATTCAATTTTATTTATATAGCGCTTTTAATAATGGTCATTGTCTCAAAGCAGCTTCACAAAAATAAATGAAACTCATTAAAAAATAATAATTAATAAAATAATAATAATAATAATAATAATAATAATAATAATAAGGGTGTTTAGGAGTCTTTCTTTTTAACAGTCATGCAATGTGGTCTAATGGAGTGTTTCTGGGAGTGTTTGTATTTGCACCTGGTTCAAAGTTGCTCAGACATGTGTAAGGGTGAATGTGGAACAGGTCTCTGAGATTACCATAATATCTGCTATTATTGTTTTGTAATCCTGATCACTGTCACTTGCACTCAGTCAGGCAGATTACAGATTACAAACACATGCATGTCTGTTTGCATGCCTGTGACGTGGCGAATGACATAAAGAATAAGCGCAAGCAACATACACGTGCACGCCTTATGGTATCATGGATCATACTGTACATATCACCAAACATATCATGACACTATTTACATGACTTTTGCAACATACAGTATAAATGTGAAAATGATGGTAAATTGATGTGCTCGCTTGGTTTTAATATTATAGCCATAAGAAATGTTCAGGAGATACTAAAACGAAAAGGCCATTTCATATGTTTGAGGCACGAGTTGGGAGACCTGGCAGGGGTGCCAGTATGATACCTAGACACAGCTAGACTGAGATGGGACAGTGGCTGATGATTTAACTGTTGCAGGACAGGGCTGGGCCCAGGCAGAGCAGGTTTAGGCTTGGGCAGAGCACTCACACGGATCAGAACGGGGTCCTGGTAAAGCTGAGTGTGCCTTTGGGTCTAGCTCTGTGATAACTAGGCTAACAGGGCTTAGCGCTGTACTAACAAGACATAACTTTGGGCTAGAAGGACATGGTTTAATCAGATCAAAGCACTAACTTAGGTCTGGTTGAAACTCTGCGTAGAAGGTGTTCATGTTGACATTCACTTGGACTCGGGTAGCCTTATAGCCAGCATTATACCTGTTATTTATACTGTCTTTGCGAGATCTTCTGTTGAATTGTCCCATGGCTCCTGTTTGTTGCAGGGTTGCCGTCAACAACAGTCAGACACATAATTGCAAAATCCAGCAAATGCAGCTGTAAGACTAGATTTAAACATAAACCTGAAACATACAGTAGACAGAACCATAAAAGACCAAAAAAAGGGAATACAAACAGAAAGATGCCAAAAGATGCATATACAGAAGAGACTGAGAAATACTAGAATTTTAAATACTGCAACTAATCATAAATTGAATTTAGAACCCCTGAACAGGACAGGAAGCAGTGAAGGGTTTCGAAGCTCAACTGTAGGAGCTCTGGCCGTCACCATCGTTTAATCTAAAAGTGGGGCGTGAACGGGGCATGGCTCTTGGTTGGAGCATGCCCACTTACCTCAGTTACAACAAGCCAGCTACGCTAGCGTTACTTTGCATTTGATTGAACGCCATCATCCATACCCTACATGTCGTCCCTTGTCAACTCCTACGTTTCTTGTAAGTTAAATTACATGATTCCAGTTAGCTGGTTAGTTAATGTGATGTTTGACTGCTAGCAGTTTGATACCTGCATTGCTGCTGTTACTCAAATCATCCACTCACCTAATTATGCATTATTTTATGCCTTAACATGATTAATTTAAATAGAGTTCACTCCTGTACAGTTGTCATGAATAGAAAATCTAGATATAAAGACCATAAGTCTTTTTGTACCAGGCAATAAACATGTTTATTTCTGTTGTTAAGATAGCAATTTAAACATGGGGGGGTCAATGGATTTTGACTGTGATTATTTGCGAAACTACATGTTTTGGCACTTTTGCATTGGACTCATTTTTCAGACCCGGAGGTTACCACTTGGTGAAAGAAAATAATTAAAAATTAGTATTTAAATTGTTAAGAATTGTAACTGGTGTGACGTTACTGTGGAATAAAAAGCTTAAAACCCTTTCGCTGGTGCTGTTAATGGAACACAGTCACCTTCCATTTCACGTCAGGCCACATCTATCATGCATCCAATACAGGTAGACGCAAATGCACGTAAAATGTATTTATTTAAACACTGAAACTAATAACCAAGTCGAACAGTATATCAATGGTGGAAGTCAAAAACAAGCAGAGATCGGCCATCTTAACTGGGCACAAACTGGGTAAGCCAGAGTTCACAATCAAATAACGAGCTTGGTCTTACACTAATGGCAATCAATGAATCATCACAAGGGTGTATATTTTGCAACTAGCACTGCAGTAGTTCTCTGGTTGATTATCCTCCTACAACAGCACTCCAGGTTGTGTTTTATCTTGCTTATCTTGGTTTAAAATTTTGCATTATGCTTCGTCTTATTTCCTCTCAGTCTGGGTTGGATGAGCGTTTTTCAGACGAGCAGCTCGTGAATCTGTCTGTGCGGGAGTTGAACAGGCACCTGCGCGGCGTGAGTAAAGACGAGGTGGTGCGTCTGAAGCAAAAACGGCGCACGCTGAAGAACCGAGGCTATGCTCAGTCCTGCCGGTACAAACGGCTGCAGCACCGGCATGCACTTGAGTCGGAGAAACACATCCTCACACAACAGGTACAAACACACACATGAACAAATGCGGTGTATTTACATAACCTATGTACACTGCATATGTATGATAATCAGAAAAAAATCTATACAACCACGATGAGCCTGTATATTTTACACTAAGCCGGTAAAAGCTAGGACATGATGACTCTTCAGTGTTTGAGTGCACGCTGGAGAAGAGCTCTCAGCCAAGGCCATGTGTAACCTATTCACTATCCAGTTCTAATTTATAAATGTACATACACAAAATGTGCCTCTTATAGTCTGCAGCTGCTTGCTGAATGTAATCGTGAATGCCAAGAGTTTTCCTCTTACATAAGCGTTTTTCGAATGAACTCTCTCCATCCCTCCATTTCCCCCTCCCTCACTTGCTCCCTTTTCGTCTTCCTTTGTACATCCCTGCCTCCCTCCATCTCTAATATAATCTCCCTTCTCTGTACTGTATCTCTCTCCCTGCCTCCACATTTCCCTCCTTTATCCCCTCTCCTTTTCTGTCCCTATTCACCTCCCTTCTCTCATCCGACGCTCCTTCCTCTCCTGTCATATGTCTTGCTTACACCCTTTCTTCCTCTCGCTCCTTCGATCTCATTATATTGATTTCTCCATGATTTTCTCTCCTTTCAACCTAATGCTTTCTATTCATCTTTCTTTCCGGCCTGCCTTGCTCTTGCGTTTGTCTCATCTTCATCATTTATCATTTTTTCATCCATCTTTCTTGGTCTCACTCCTTTTTTTCTCTCGTTCCCACAGACTCTTTCTCTCCTCTCGATATCTCTGTACTTTGTCACTCCTTTCCGTTCCACTCTCTCTCTCTCTCTCTCTCTTTTATTCTCTCCCTTTCTGTCTAACTCTTCCTCTATCTTTCTTCATATTTTACTCACGCCCACTCTGAACATTACCCCTCTCTAGCTGGAGCAGCTGCAGTGTGAGCTGTCCCGTGTGTTGAGAGAGCGAGACGCCTACAAGGCTCGTTACGAGAAGCTTGTTAACTCCAGCGAGGCCCCGCCCACTCAGACCAACAACCCACCTTCTCCTCCCACAGACTATTTCCTCTGAAAGCAAAGCAAGACGCCAAACTGACAAACTGAAAGAAGAGAAACGGGCGACTTCACCTAAGCTATCAGAAAACGCCGAGACGCGAGAGGGAGACTGGAGAAAGTGCTTGACTCTGAGAAATAATCACTTCAGGGTTTCACCAGGGCCCTGGATAGTCACTTTGTAAGGACCTCACTTGCTGCTGCTGGACGACGGTTGTTGGTTTGATCACTGTGAAGTTCGAAGGAGCAGAAAAGACTCTTCTTGTTTTTTTATTTTTGGATTGCTTTCTCAAGTTTTTCGTGCTCTAGAGTAAAATCTAGGGAAATAAAACAAACCAAAAAAGAAATCTGTTTAGTAATCAAAGACATCCCACATTCTCCTCCGAACCAGAGCTGAGTGTCTGACTTAATGAGTTTTCTTGTGTGCCAGAGCTCTGAACTGACTAAATAAGGTCATATATAATCAGAACTTTGATTTAACAGTATAATTGCTGCTATACAACCAACACCGTGTCTGAAATCCATCTGTGATAAAAAAAACGTTCCACATTACATAGAAACTTAAACCAACATGAAATAAAATGGTGCATTATTGAAAGCAGTTCTACTCTATATTATTAAGTATGTAATTTACATCACATCCTGTTGTATTAAGTTATCATTAATTTATCATAATTTTTTTTCTGCAAAGGGTGTTCAAGTCAAATCGGGACTTTTCTATAATGAAATTCCTCATGAGTGAAGGCGTAAAACCGGTTAACCAGTTTGGTGGTGCAAATATTTTTGCCTGAGGTGGTTCAGAGCCCACTACAGTGTTTTCGATGAGCCAAACGCCTGATTTTTTCAAATTGTTGAATACCTTTATGCACAAAGACCTAACCTCCACCTGTTTGGACCATTAAAGAAGTTCCTAGGAGGCAACTTTGGTATATTAATGAATAAGCAAGGAGAATGGGATTGTGATAAATTAAAGGAAGTGATTTCTAATCAATCATCTGAATTAATTCTGTAATTAAGCATTCCGATCTTGATCTGAGTAAACTGTTCCAGGAGGTCTCCACCCCCATTTACAAGACATGAAAGTTCTTGGAATGCCTGATTGACACCAACTGGAGGGAATAAAGGTGTTCACTCCATAAAAGCAGAAAGGTTTTCACTCCACTTGCAAAAGAACCAAACCCACAGTTGTAAAGGGTGGTTATTTGATTTATACCCGATTTATACTCTTGCCTTCCTGTCAGCTCAAATGAGTTTGTACATTCTTCTTGGAACAGTCTTAGTAATAAGGCATTTGTGCTGAGAGAACTTACACTAATTGGATGTTTTTCTGTAGACTGTTGAACCCCTTGGTGTCATCACCCAATGCATTCACTGAAGTCACATTTTGCTCATTGCTTGTGCTGCTGATTACATGATATTTATATGTTTATTATATTTTGTGTTATTTCACTTTTTGCAAAAATAGTTAATTGGTTTGGGTGCTTTGCTTCTTAGCATTTTTTCCAACAGCGCAACACAAAAACATATGTGCAAAAACACTATATTTGTCACTAAATATCCAGGTAAAAAAAAGAGGTTGTCATATAAAGTAATAGACATAATGTATTCAAGAAACGTTTTTTATTGTGTGAATTAAGTTTATGTAAGTGGATCAAGGGCTTTTAAGTGATTGTCAGAGAGTAAAAATAATACTGCGTTACAGAATGAACAATTCGGGACTGATTCCAGAGAACTTAGAATACACAGAGCTGGACACTGTGGGTTACAGAGTTTTTATTTTTATTTTTTTATGATTGTGATATGCAGAGACCTTTAAGAAGACTTGGTAAATTAGTGCATCACCATCATTCTTTATGCATATGTGGGGCTTTAATTTAGACTTTTTGAATGATTTTTGAATTAGTAAATAATACTGATTGCCCTTACTCATTCAGTTACAGCCTTTCTTCTTTTTTATTATTATTATTTATATGATAAAAATGTTCTGCTTTTTTATTTCCTGAGTGTGTTTTATTTATTTTATAGTTTCAGTTCTATGATGTTGATGTTGTAGTGATGAAATGAAAAGTATTTGCTATATTGATCATTACATTAATCTTTTACTTGCAATAAATATTGAGTTCAGAACACGATTTCTTTTTGATCACTTTCTTAAATAAATCAATTTTGAGTACATTTACCTTCCTGTGTATTAAATCATGCATGTAACTGTTCTTTAAAGTTTTAAAATTCTCTCTCTCTCTCTCTCTCTCTCTCTCTCTCTCTAAGGCCAGGGCAGGATGACCTCACTCTCAGCTCTCTTTCCATGCTGCCTCTCTCTCTATCTCTCTGTTCATTGGCATAGGGATTAGGCAGATAATAGGTCTCGGTCAGCTCACTGCCGGTGTGCTTTGGACAGGGCAGGGGGCCTTTGTGGTCAGCACATGCGTAGTGTTACAGGAGCGCACACACACAGAGAACTAGAAGCCAAACATATTCCAAATGTTCCACCGGAGTACACTATGTACGACAGAGCTATTACATAAAATGAGTAAAAGTCAGAATAAATGGATGGATAGACATGGAGGCTCTGAGACAGGAACAGAATGTCTAGTAGTATTGTGTCATTTTTAATAAACATAGTTATATATGGGTGCATCAAAAACTGAAAATGTGCACCAAAATGTAGTATCTCAGAAAATGTATTATTACTTAATACCAATAAAAAAAAAAAAAAAACATTTTTAACACAGAAATGTTGGACTACTGAAAAGTATGAACATGTATGAGCACTCACTACACTTGTTCGGGGATCCCATTGCATGAATTATCGGGGCTAAGGACAAAAAGGACTGGGCTGTTGCTCAGTTGCCTTTTTAGATAAAAGTAAATGTTGCATTTCATTTGGAAATCAAGGTCCTTGTGTCTGGGGGGAAAAGAGGGTTAGGGTTAGGGTTAAAGGAGAGGAACAGAATCCAAGTTGCGTGTAACGTTTGCACAGTCAGTGTCGGTTTGGAGAGCTGCTGGGTTGGTCCACTGTGTTTTATTAGGTCCAAGGTCGGCGCAACTGTCTACCAGGAAGTTGTAGATGCTGATTGCATTTTCCAGCAGGACTTCACATCTGTTCACATTGCCAAAAGTACTAATACCTGGTTTAAGGACCATGGTATCCCTGTGCTTGATTGGCCAGCAAACCCACCCAACCTAAACCCCAGAATCTGTGTCTCCTTTAAAGAGTTGCTTTGTAAAGCCTTTATAAAAGCTGGTAACTCTCAATAAACTTCTCTTCTTGTTTTTGCAAGAACTATTCCAGAACAAGGGACCTTCATGTCTTTAAATAACTACTGACTGTTGTTGTTGTTGTTGTTGTTGATGTCGTCGTTGTTGTTGTTGTTGTTGATGTCGTCGTTACTTAACTACCTAATTCCATATGTATTATTTCCTAGCTATAGTATTATTCCTAGTATGAAATCTCCAGTATTTCTCTGCAGTTGGAGCAACATGTGTTTGACTCTCGGCTGTGTGCATGGTGGATCCTCTCTGCTGCTTGTCGTTGAGATCTGTATTCAGGTGCATTACAGGAGGAAATTAATTTTCAGAATGAACAGAAATGAATATTGACTGTGTAATTCATTTGAACTTTTCACGCCAGTGCACATTAGTTGTGCTTTGCTGATCGTACGAGGTTTAAAAAGCATTGACATTTTCACATGGAGTAGCCAACACAGTTTTAAGCCAGTTTCAACTATAGTTAGGCAAATAAAATGACTCACTGTTTACTACAGATTTGGGGAAAAAAATGACATGGCAATGAACCATTTCAGACTCAAAAGAATCAGATCTTATGGGTGAGCTGCGCTAAATGATCTGAGTCAGAGAAAAAAAAGACTGAATTAGCTTGTCTCCCATGTCTTCCCATTTCTATTACTGAATTATATTTTTTTACATGCCAAATCATATGATTTTAGATAAATAAATAAACATTAAGCTGGTTAAAGAAGCCAGAGCTTTGTCTATCTTCTTTATTATATCATTGATATCAACTTAGCTTACTTGCAGATCTGTTTCTTACACTTCATGTTGTACTGTAGACTTCTCTGGAAGTAGTCTAGTTACCTAGTTGCGGTAAATTCTGGATTCCACAAATGATTGTGGACTCCCTGTATGTGTGCCAAATCCAACTGATTCTAATTATTTTAAAAATGCGCCACTGGATCACCTGTTTCCTTCACACAATGCGGTGCTGGAGAACACCATATTACTCACCACATGGCACATTTGCACTACAGCTCATATGCTGCACATCTCTTGTTTCGAAATTCAGGAGGACTAAACATGGACAATAACACTGCTGCTGACACACACTTAATTCCATACCTCATGTTCCACTCATACTCCTTCATATCTACTGTACATGCCGTATCTTAGGCTACTATAATGCACATTCGGCACATTCGGCACATTCACATGCTGCACATCCTGTTTAACTTATACAATTTTTATTTTTTTATTGTAATTACGTTTCCTATTGCAACTTTGTAATTTGTATATATTTTTGCACTTTAAAATGTGGCTTAGTGGTGGCTTAGTGGTTAGCAATGTCGCCTTGAACCACCAGGGTCTGAGTTTGATTTTCTGTGTGTATGGAGTTTTGATGTTGTCCCTGTGCTTGGTGGGTTTCCTCTGGGTACTCACAGTCCTATGACACGTAGATTAGATTAACTGGTGTTCCCAAATTGCTTGTAGTGTGTGGATGAGAGTGTGTCTGTGTATGTGTGTGCCCTGTGATGGATCAGCACCCTGTCCAGGTTGTACCTCACCTCGTCTCATGAAATAGGCTCCAGGGCCTCCACGACCCCGTATACAGGATGAAGCGGTATAGACGATGAATGAGTGAGTGAGTCAACCTTAGCTTTTTTTTTAAAAAAAAGTTATAAACAGTGGTATAAGCATTTCACTGCATATATATGGTTGTGTATGAATTTGAATTTGAAATTATCTTGTATCAGACTCCTGGGTTTGAAGTTGCTCTCTGCTGCCCCCTACTGAACGTGTCAGAAAAATGTCTAGAATGCTTTTTTTTTTTTTTATA
The DNA here is from genome assembly GCF_024256425.1 of Clarias gariepinus. Classification (NCBI taxonomy): domain Eukaryota; kingdom Metazoa; phylum Chordata; class Actinopteri; order Siluriformes; family Clariidae; genus Clarias; species Clarias gariepinus. Next base: position 40,171,467 of record NC_071101.1, on the reverse strand, counting down.
AAATAAAATAAAAACAGTAATTAAGGCCGACACACTTTTTATAACAATGTAACAGAATTGAATTTGAAATATCATTTACTTTTCTGGTTCATGTTTAAAGATTCTACCAAAGATAAATAAAAACTAGAAATTTTAGTTCAATGGTTTTTTTCTTTTTTACAGTAAAATAAGTAATATTTTTCCTTTACTGAGAGAAAGAGAGAGAGAGAAAGAGAGAGAAAGAGAGAGAGGTGATGCGGCGAGTCGTGAGCGCGGATCAGGTGGATCCAGGAGCCAGGAGTGGGCGTGTGCGCGCCTGCGGGAGCGCGCGTGATTATAGGGCGGGAAGCGCGCGCGACGCGCTCCAAACTGAAGCGCAAGACGGAGAGAGAGAGACGCGCGCGCTCCGAGAGCATCCCTCTGATGGGTGTTTTGGAGATCCTGGGTCGAGGTAGGAGAGTTTTAACAACAGCTCATGGATTTGTAGACTTCTTATATAAAAAAAAAAAAAAGAAAAAGGAAGAAAGAATAATAATATGCAAAAATAATAATAGTGAACATTTCTTGCATAGATAGTGGTGAAGTTGAGGTTAGAGAGGTGAAGTTTTTGGGAAGGTGGCCACTATTATTTGTTAGAGAGAATTAATTCATTCATTATTTAATTAAAAGATTAAATGCCAAAATGCCTGGATGTCTCTTCTTTCCAGTTATGAGGTTACATCTTGCGTGAATACTGTATTTAGAACTAATAAATCTTTTTTGTTTATTTTTTTATTATTAATTTATTTAACCAGAACTGTCTCGCTTTCTATCTGTCCTTGTAATTCTTTGTCCTATAACCAACAACAGAAAAATCTTTTAAACACCTTTATGGAAATCCAGATGTAGGTTTAGATCTCAGCAGGATTCAGGATGTGGCAAGAAAAGAAAATCTCCATAGATCCTCGTCTAGTGCAATTATAAACCCGGCTAGTCAGTGTGTAGAAAGGATAGATGTTCTGTATCATGGGATGAGGACAGGACAGTGATTATGACTACAGGTCTGTAACCTATAGTGTGCATGTGAGAGTAACAGTACAGTAACAGAAGGTGAGCCACAAAGGCAGAAGCTCCAGGCGCATCAGGATGGATTAGAGAGGTGTGTCAGGATCACATGTAACATACAGAGATGACATGATCCATGCTGCAGCTGTGTCCTGTGTTGAAGCTGATTTTTTGGACGTTGCATCTGAACCTTAAATATCAGCCCAAGGGAAGGCCATTTTTTAAAACTTGATTTCTAATATGATACTTAATTTTGATCTAAATATTAAAGCTTACTTTACACTACTTACTTAAATGCTGCACAACATTGGGATTGGCACCCCATCCAGGGTGTACCCCGCCTCGTGCCCTAAGTCACCTGGGATAGGCTCCAAGCCCCCGTGACTCTGTATACAGGATAAAGATCAACATGGACAAAAATAAATTAATTTAAGATGCACCAATCATCTTAATCTTAATTAGGACTTGATACTAATCGGAATCCGAAATCCTCATAGCGTCAGGCCAAATCTGTGCTGGCTTTAATGCTGAGTTACAGTACATGCAATGTACCAGACATGATGGCAACCTATTCCCATGCAGCATCTCTGTCGTGCCACTCAACCGTGAATAGTCTGAGGAAATCATCCATTATAGCACAGCATGAGCAGAGCTGTGGTGCCTGCTGTGTAGACGTTTTCTGACATTTAAAGGTGCAATTGTGACTTTTTCTTAAATAACCAGGAAGATATGTGGAACACGATTAAAACTGAGCATGATTAAACTGCAGATTAAAGCATGGTCACATCATTGAAGTTCAATCAGCTTTGTGTGTGTATATATATAATGATAGCTTTTTTTCTGTACAAAGCTCCACCTCCAGAGTGGTGTATGATACTGTATGATAAATGAAGAACCATCTGAAACACCAGTGCATGTAATGTCTATCAGAAATGCCCCCAAAATTCACGTTTCATCCCTTTAATAAATCACACCACACTAAAAAAGGCACCACCGGTTAGTATTTTAGCATTACTGAGGTTTTTCTCCAAAAGCACATAATGATGCTGAGCTGTTACTGGCCTTTTTTTTTTTCGTTTTCTGAATTGACTTACATGGGGGTTTGCTCTAAAAATCCAAACAAGCACATGTGCACACTTGTGCTAAGCCAATGGCTTTTATATCTACAAAGATTCCAAGTTACTGATACAGTACTACAGTAGGACGTACAGATGACAAAATCCTGCTTTAGCTTTTTCAATAAGGATTATGCAACCATAAAGATGAACTGATATTGATATCCATCATAAACTCTTTTCTTTAAAGATTTCTTGTGAAATAAGCGTGTTATTGCTGCAGCTGATATATGCCTCATTTTTTCTTACCAAAAAAGTCCATCTGTTACACTAGTCTTGTAAATGTGCCATTTTAGAGTCTATGTAAATGAGACACTGCTGAGCCTCGCCCCTTTAGTGAAGAGCAGAACTGAGCAACAAGCCAGGGGGGTCATATCTTCTTATCTGAGGACACATTAGGGGGAAAACTAACTGACTGGAAATGAACTTATATGTATATATGCATATTTGTAGCAACAACAACAGTCAGCTACTATTTTAAGACATGAAGGTCAGCCTTTCTGGAACAGTTCTTGCAAGAACAGTATTGTCAAGTGCATTTGCAAAACCCTTCAAATACCACGATGAAACTGGCTCTCTGCTGCAGAGATTCATTTAGAGTTACCAGCCACAAAAATCACCAATTAACGAACAGCACCTTGGATTAGAACCATTATAAGTAGCAGATACAGTTCAGCAATAACTGTTCAAAGAAACAATGTGAAAAGAAATAAAAATCTGAAACAACAATGGAGTTGGACAGTGATACAATCTCAATAGCGTTGGCGCTATTTTGCATTGGCGTGCTTTTTCGTGCATATATTTCTACTCTTGAAATTTATGTAATTTCATACAGCTTTTCCTTTTTCATTTCCTTTTTTTATTTTGCGTAGCATGACTCTGTCCAGCGCCCCACCACTTCGTAGGGGAAGCACTCCGGTTCCATTCAAATATCAGCTGCGAAGAGAAGAAGCAGTCAACGATGACTCGGAATGGACGACAGGGATCGGAGTAACCGAAGCAACATCGCCTCCTCCGGTTAACTTTGTCCCAGCTCAGGATGAGGCTGCGGGTGCTGATGCGGAAGAGAAACTGGGAGGACCGTTCCGGATCGCCCTGCTTGGCCAGAACGGAGTGGGGAAAACGTCGCTCGCCATCGCCCTCGCCGGGGAAATAGACAGAACTGCATCTGTGGACTCGGATGGTAGATCGATTTACTATGATAGTGCATAAACTAAGAACAAATCTAGGGCTGAACGATATCTCCCATCTACAGTATATATAAATAGCATGTACCATAATCATGCTGTAAAGTTACTGGATGAGAATAAGTATGATGTTCTACTGTTTACTGTTTTAGAGAGAACACACATTTTTTCGTTGTGATTGCAAACAGAGGCAATTTATGACTAATTTTAGCGGTTCAGTTTTTTATATAAACTGCCTGGCCCTAAAATAAAGTCATACACTCCAATATTTCACTCAATGGCCTTTAGACTTGATTACGGCACACAATGTGGTGGAAAATGATTCCGCGTGTTATCAGGACCACTCTTTCACTGAAAATCCTGAAATATGCCTTTTCCCCCAATAAGCTTCACCAACAAGTGGTTCTTGTTGCAGGTGACTGATGGGAAATGACTGTTCGGCACAATCCTTCCATGCTTTAATAATGTGTTCGACAGCTCCTAACTCAAAAATATTCATTGAGTCATTTGCTTGATGCTGGACAATAAGTTGACCATTATTAAAACAATGCTTTTTTTATCTCAATAATGTTCAGATTTTTAAAAAATTACACATTAGGTCCAAATATTAACTGACTTTTTATTGACTCTAGACTTTATATTGACTCTGTACGTTTCCTGCCTCTTATATAACATTGTGGCATTGTGTCCTGTCTAGTATGTTATACAGTAAAGAGTATAACTGTAGATCCTTAAAATCTAATACCTGTGGTGTTTTACTTTAGATGCCCAAGAACTCGATACAATTTAATATTAGATTTAAAATCATTTTTATTTTTTTTTTACTTATGTGATTTACCAGGACCTCTAGATTTATCCTGGGTGTCTAAATTGCCATCTTAATAGTGATGCTGATAATCATGATGATGATGATGGTGATGATGATGAAACCAAAAGAGGCCGCACTCCACTAGATGCCAGACTAATGTCTATCTATGGAAGTAATTTTTTTCAAAACAGATGCTTTTTTAATGCGCTTCCCAACCGCTAGGTAAATAGAGACCAGAAGCATGCCCTTGATAGTTAACATTGTATAGCAGAGAACAGCCTAAGCTGTTTATTTGTCCTCAGTGGGGGTCTTACTGCAGTTGCATAAGCACCTAGAGAGAGAAAAATAAAAAAAAAAACACCAGTCTCTCAGGAGCTGTTGTCTCTTGGGTCACGGATGTTTGTGTGTCTGTGTGTATCTCGCAGGCGAGGGCTACGTTCGCACGGTTACCGTGGACAACGAGGAGAGCACCGTCTTTATCTTTGATAACTGGAGACAGGTGAGATTGTTAAATCAGTTGCTTCCTCTGTAGGTATGAGCTTCCTGTGGTCTTACAATAAATATTTTGGTTTGCTTATGACTGGCATATTAAACGTTTAAAGCCAGTCACATGGTTGATCATTTTGAGAGATTTGTCATATGGGGTATTCACCAGAATTTCACAGATGCCTGGCTCAGTCATTAATCATTAATTAATGAATGAATTCATGAAGATATACCATGTATATGGCCATATACAACCTGTGTATATTAGTGTGGGTGTGTATATACACACTCCATGCTGGCCAACATGCTGGACATAAATTCAATAAATTCTCCCTAATAGCTCTTATGCATGTAAAATAAGCATTCTAGAATTTTGGATTATCATAAAGTGATATGTTTAGAAATGTAAAGTCACTTTAATATTGTGGCTGAGCTTGGGGGAAAAAAGCTGTGGTAGAAAAGAATTCTCAGCTAGTATTGCTTGTCTTGTGGCTCTTATAATATATGTATTATTTCCATGGATGTTTTGGTTAGTGGGATGTTGCAGCGCTCATGAATGGAAAAGTTAAAACAGCACGTTCGCTCTGTAGGCCCTGTAATGACATTTTTCTCTGCAGGAAGTTGAAAGCATTGAAGGAAAACATGCTTAAAAGAATAAAGGTCAGTGGCAAATGTGTGCGACAGTGGTAAAGCAAAAGGACACATGCCGGGATTGGGCATTAGATAATGCTGTATAGACCTAGCACACATGAACCTACAATATACACAGAAGACCTACAATATACAGTGCATCCTGAAAGTATTCTACGTTTTGTTATGTTGCAGTCTTAAATTTATTATTTTCCTCTTTTCATAATGACAACCTGAAAGAAGTTTATTTGGAATCTTTGAAAATATCTATTCACAGCCTTTGCTCAATACTGTGTTGAAGTACCATGGCCTTAATTAAGTCCTTTTTGAGTATGATGCTGTAAGCTTGGCAAACCTATTTTCGGACAGTTTCTCCCATTCTTCATTGCAGGCTCAGGTTCACGTCTGGGCTCTGGCTGGGCTACTCAAGAACATTCACAGTCACTTCTTTGTTATTTTGTCTGTGTGCTTACAGTCATTGTCCTGTTAGAAGATGAACCATTTCCCCAGTCTGAGGTCCAGAGCACTCTTGAGCAGATTTTCATCAAGTATGTCTCTATACATTGCTGCATTCATCTTTCCCTCGATCTTGACTAATCTCACAGTTCCTGCCGCTGAAAAACATCCCCACATGATGATGCTGCCTACACTGTAGGTATGGTGGTTTTCTTCAGATATGATGCCCAACTTTCAGGCAAAAAAGGTCAATTTTTGTTTCATCAGCTCATGGTCTGAGAGTCCTTTAGGTGCCTTTGGGCAAACTCCAATCTACCTTAAAAGCCTGATTGGTGGAGCGCTGCAGAGATGGTTGTTCTTCTAAAAGGTTCTCCTCTTTCCACAGAGAAACACTAGAGCTCATTCAGAGTAACCATTGAGTTCTTGGTCACCTCCCTGACTTAGAAACTTCTTCCATTTATGGATGATGGAGGCCACTGTGCTCATTGGGACATCAATGCTGCAGAAATGTCTCTGTACCTTTCGGTACTCCTTCCACACATCTGTACCTTGATACAAATTCTTCCCAAATGTCTACAGACAATTTCCTGGACCTCATGGCTTGGTTTGTGCTCTCACATGTAATGTTTGCTGTGGGACCGTTTAATACTTTCCAAATGCACTGTATGGACCAGCATGCTTAAAAAAAGAAACAACTAAGAAGTTTAAAAAATTATTGGACCTAAGTGAAGAACTGTATTATGCATTATTGAGACCTGGAATCATAGTGCTGAACCATCAATGTTTTGGAAGTTTTGGTTGGGGGAAAAAAACTGATGAGGCATCATAAAAATGGACAGTAGAGACCAGAGCTATATTCAATAGTGAAAGTAAGAGCATTTCCATACAAACAATGTGAGCAATGAAAATGGTCATGTGGTCTGATGAGTTCAGATTAATCCTATTCCAGAGCGATTGGCACTTCAGCATAAGAAGGGAAGCACATGAAGTGACTGTACAAGCCTCAGGAGGCAGCATTATGATCTGGGGCTGCTTCAGTTGGTCAGAGATATCCTTATGTGAATAACCAGGTTATCACATCTACAGTCCTGTATAAAGTTGACATATTCCAGAACTCTAATGCTACATTCAAATTACCAGCCTGTAGTGGGTCAATTCCAGTTTTTTATCCCAATGTGACAGAGATCTGATTGTTTGGTTTTTGTCTAAACGCACAAATCTGATGTTTTTCTGATCACATCTGAGCCACTTTTGTGGTCCAAGATCGGATACATATCGAATACTCTGCCATTTGACCTGAATGAGACAAGACAGATCACTTTTTCATGTGACTTTTTGCCTCTGCGCATGCGTGGATTGCAGCAGCAGTGCAGGGCATGAAATCGAACCAGTAGTAAACAGATAAAGCGAGGCTTCTGGCTTTCATCCTTCTTCTGGATCTCAACAATTCCAGCTGACTAACTACTTGCCGTCCTCCAGAGTAAAATCCTGAGCATAATTTTGCTAAAATGAATTAGTGGTCACACAAACTCATGACATGTTTTAACGCAGATGGTGTGAACGAAGACATATCGATGTGCACATGTTTATCATTTCCAAGGACAGACATGTTCACATTAGAATCTGATTATAGTCACAATGTGAACCATCATGACATTCAAATCTGATCTGGTGGGATAAAATTAAGCAATGTGACTTGTAATGTGAATATAGCCTAACTGTGATGTGCTTCTAGGAGCATGAGGAATCATTTTCACACATGAATTGGCCACTACATTGCACACAAAGCTAAAGGCGATCATCAAAATCTTAGCGTGGGCGATTTTTTTCTTTTTTTGTCCAGGCAGTGTATATGAACAGCACATTTGCTATAAGTATAACATAGAATACCAGATAAATAGCAGTTTGCAAGAAACTTAATTGCTTTCCAGTACATGTCTTACAAAGAATGTCATTTGTAAGTAGAGGAAATTTTCTTGACTGAAGACTTATGAGATGTCTGCCTCAGCACTAACTTGCTAAATTAATTCAGTCATTTCTACTATAATTATTGAGTTATTACATATGACATTACCACAGCTGGTTACATTTACTTTTATTTATTCTGAACTAAGTTTATAAAATATATAAATTGATACTGACACTGAAAAAAACACCACCAAAATGCAAATGCATATTAAAAGATTTCCATTACTAAATACGTTCATTATTTTTAACATACTGTAAATGCAACCACAGTGGGGCACAATCCAGTCTTTTTGTTCCATTCCCAAGTCTGGATAAATGCAGAGGGTTGTGGCAGAAAGGGCATCCCTCGTAAAACATTTGCCAAACCAAATCATTGAAATGACTTCCATACTGCATCGGTGGCCCTGGTTAACAACGACCACCACCAGTGCTGTTCTACAGGGTGCTCGTGGAAATTGGACTACTGTTGGTCTAAGAAGGAGAGGAGGAAGACATGTTTGTAGGCAGAGAGAAAGAAAGAAAGAAAGAAAGGCAAAAGTTTAGGAGTGACAGTAGGGACTTTAAATGTTGGGACTTTGACAGAGAAGGCAAGAGAGTTGGTTGACATGATGCAAAGAAGGAAGACGAAGGATATACTGTGTGTCCAGGAGACCAGGTGAAAAGGTAGCAAGGCTTTTTTACCATGATGTGGATAAAAAAATAAATGGAGTAGGAGTTGCCCTGAATTAGGAGTTTGTAACTGTATTGGAGGTAAACAGAGTATCAGACAGGTTGATGAGTCTTTAGCTGGAAAATAATGGTGTGATGTTCAATGTTGTTAGTGATTATGCCTCATAGGTAGGATGTGAGTTAAAAAAGAAGGAGAAATTCTGGAGTGAGTTAAATGAAGTAATGCAGAGCATCCCCAGGAGTGAGAGATTGGTAATTGGTGATGTTGGGGAAGGGGACAGTGGTGATAAGAATATGATGGCAGGTTTGGTCTTCAGGACAGGAACGCAGAAGGACAGATGGTGGTGGACTTTGCAAAGAGGATGGAAATGGCAGTAGTGAAGACTTTCTTCCAGAAGAGGCAGGATTGTAGAGTGACATATAAAAGCGGACGCAGAGGCACTCAAGTGGACTACATCTTGTGTTAACATTGTAATTTGAAGAAGATCAGTGACTGCAAAGTATTAGTAGTGGAGAGTGGTGTGTAAAATGAACCTGGTAGTGAGGAAGTTGAAGAGGACAAAGGAAGAGGACAAAGTGGTGGAAGTTGGAAAAGGAAGATAGTTTTCAGGGAGGAGTTGAGGCAGATTCTAGGTGGTCAGGAGGTGCTTTCAGTTGACTGGACAACTACTGTACAGCCAGGTGATCAGGAAGATCGGTAGGAGGGGTATCTTGATGTATCATCAGGAAAGGGAAAAGTGGAGAAAGAGACTTGATGGTGGAACAAGAAAGTCTGAGAGTATATACAGAGAAAGAGGCTAGCTAAAAAGAAGTGGCACACTGAGAAGACTTAAGAGAGCGGGCAGAAGTAAAGACAGAGGCAGTGTAAGGTGAAGATAGATGTGGCAAAGGCCAAACAAAGAGCATATGAGGACTTGTATGCTAGATTGGACAGTGAGGAGCGAGAGGTGGATCTGTACAGGATGGCGAGGTAAAGAGATGGAGATGGAAAGGATGTGCAGCATGTTAGAGTGATGGAAATGTACTGACAGGTGTCAGGAGGTGGAAGGGAAAATGGAAGGGTTGATGAATTAGGAAAATGAAAGAGAACAAAGAGTAGACGAGGTGACTGTTGTGGAGCAGGAAGTAACAAAAAATCAGTAAGAATGAGGTAAGGCAGGCATTAAAGAAGGTAAAGAGTAGAAAGGCAGTTGGTTTTGATGACATATCTGTGGATTTTGGAGAGTAAGAAGATCCCAGAGGATTGGAGGGGAAGTGTATTGGTGCCGATCCTTTAGAACAAGGGGGATGTGCAGAGCTGTGGCAACTACAAAGAACTAAAGCTGATGAGCCATACCATGAAGCTCTGGGAAAGAGTAGTGGAAGCTTGGTTAAGGGCAGAGATAAGCATTTGTGTGTAGCAATATGATTTCATGCCTAGAAAGAATACAACAGATGCAGTATTTGCTTTGAAGATGCTGATGGAGAAGTACAGAGAAGGTAATAGGGAGTTCATTGTGTCTTTGTAGATTTAGTGAGATGTGCTGTAGGTGTAACAGAAGAGTTCAAGATGGAGGAGAGTCTGCATCAAGGATCGATTCTGAGCCCCTTCTTGTTTGCTATAGTGATAAACAAATAGAAAGATGAGGTCGGAGTCTCTATGGACTAAGATGTTTGCAGATGACATTGTGCTTTGTAGCGAGAGAAGGAAACAGGTAAAGAAAAATCTAGAGAGGTGGAGGTACGCTCTGGAAAGCAGGGGAATTGAGGTTAGTCATAGCAGGACAGAATAAATGTGTGTGAATGAGAAGGACCCAAGTGGAATGGTGAGGCTACAGGGAGCAGAGGTAAAATCAACTATCCAGAGAAACGGAGAGTGTGGAAAGGAGATGAAGAGGCGGGTACAGGCAAGTTGGAAAGGGTGGAGAAAAGTGTCAGGTGTGTTATGTGACAGAAGAGTATCAGTGAGAATAAAAGGAAAGGTGTACAGGACAGTGGTAAGACGCGCAAAGCTCTACGGCTTAGACACAATGGCACTGAAGAAAAGACAGGAGGCAGAGCTGGTGGTAGCAGAGATGAAGACCTTGAGGTTCTCTTTGGGAGTGACAAGGATGGATAGGATAAATAATGAGTCCATCAGAGGGACAACCCATGTGAAATGTTTTGGAGACAAAGACAGAGGAGCCAGATTGACCTGTCCAGTGGTTTGGACAGGAGAGATTGTGTAGCATATTGGTAGAAGGATGCTGAGGTTGGACCTGCCAGGCAGGACGTGTAGAGGAAGACCAAGAAGAAGATTTGTGGACGTGGTGAAAGAGGACATGAAGGCAACCCCTGAAAGGGAACAGTCGAAAGACAAAGAAGAAGATTTTGAACATACTGTGGCTACCGCAAAAGGATATAAAAAGTTTAAAACTTCTTAATCCACTACTCTGCGGCACAATGGCTTCATGGTTATCACCTGTTTAGATTCCAGTGGTGCCATCTGTAGTTGTTTGGAAATCATGAACATCTGCTTGTTCACTTAAACATATGGTGCAGGTATTGCTCTTCTCCATGCATGCTCTCCAGTGCCAGTTCAGTTGATATAGTGCCTGGTTTACATTTATCAGAGACAACTGGTACATTTCATGCTTTAAAATTTGTACGACCGTGGTAGGACTTCCAGTCAACATTCACACTATGGGCAAATTGGAAATGCCAGTTAGTCTAATCTGCATGTTCTTGGACTGTGGGAGGAAACCAGAGAACCCAGAAAAAAACCTCTATGGAGAGCATACAAACTTGATGCACACAGACCAGACGCAGGATTCGAACCCTGGACCTGGAGGTGCAGAGTGACAGTGCTATCCATTAAGCCACCATGCGACCGACATGAACAATATAAAACAAATTGTCAGGCATTGTAATTATTGACTGCTGTTGAAGTAGTGGTCTGGATCCACTTCACAGTATATCAGCTATTCCAAAAAAATGATAACTGTAATCAGATTAACCAGTCAAGAGTATAACTGCTTGCTTTTTTGTGTCTGACAGGATCTGTCCACGCTGGTGTGTGAAGTCTGTGTGTTGGTGTTTTCGGTGACAGACCGACGCAGCTTTCACCGCACGGCTCAGCTCCGCCTCCTCCTCAGGGAAAACCAACCTCAAACTCCCATCATCCTTGTGGGCAACAAGAGCGACTTGGTCCGCTCACGAGAGGTCAGCACGGAGGGTACGTCCCCTAGACCAGGCCTTCTAACTGCTGAATTGTTAAATTAACTAATTATTGTTAAAGATAAGACAGTTGAGGCTTATCTTAAGCTCTTTCTGATGGATGTTTTACATGAGAAGATGACATAATAGAATTTTACTAGTGACTTGATAAAAAAAGGCAAATCAAAACAAGTACTGGTTAAACATGCAAAATGACATAACATAGACAAAATTGAAGCACTTGTCAGAGAAGTAATTTAAATCCACGCCAATCAAGCATAATTACTGCAGATTCCCCTGCAGAACAATTACTCCTGTTTGGATGGAAATTAGAAAAAATGTTGCTTGACAGCGTGCCTACGTATAAAGTCTAAGTTTAAAAGAATCTGTTTCCGCAACCTTAATATTTAAAGCATTCAACATTTTAAAGAATGTCCTTTAAAGCTTATTTTATGGTTAAAATAAACCACATATAATATAATAAACCTATTACTAGACATAATTTACTATAGTGATCAGATTGTTTTGCTCTTTTCAGGCTTACATTTCTAGAAAGAAGCAAAGTTGTCTCTTAATTTGGTTTATTGTAATTTCATAATAAGAAATACTGAATACAATGTAATTTGATCAGATTCAAGATATGGTAACTTGGTAAAATGATACTTGCGCATGTCAGTGTATAGATTTATTATTCTGAATTTTAAACTCGAATCGATATATTAAAAGCAGACACGCGTACAAAAAAATATATATATAATTTCCATATAATTCAGCATTTTTACCAGCATGTTCATTTGAGTCTGTTAGGCAGGTTTTTTGTTTTTGTTTTTGTTTAAAGCTTGGATACTTTTTTAAATGTATATAGAACCAGAATTATCAGCCAGGTGAACTAACAAAATTGAAAGAAAAAGTTTTATTGATATACGTGATTTTCTATATAATCCCCTCCTACACTAATGCACTTATCCCAGTGTTTCACTAGTGCTTGGATACTATTAAATTAGAAAGTTTTCTCAGTCTGGCAGGGCCGACCAGAAATGCTGGCCTCCCAGAAACTCCTTCAATGGCCCAAACATGTGGAAATGTCTTGGAGTGAGGTCAGAAGTGTACATGGTGATGTGGAAATACCTCTGAGTCGGGTTTCTGTGATGTCTGTAAAGTTCCCACAGACGATGCATCTCTTGCAAGTTGGCAACAGGATATCCATTGATTTTCTAAGATCAGGCGATGCAGGCTCCAGTCCAGTGGGAGGCGTCATTGCATAAACTGTGCATAAACTCGAAAGAATAATTAGCGATAATCTTGCAAAACATGAGGACTTCTTAAGAGATGCATGCAGTTTGTATTTCTTTAAAAGATGTCGGTATTGTTTGGATCATTTAATATTTGTACGTTTGCCTAAATCAAAAAGTGTACATTGATTCAATTGCACAGTTCTACCACCTTTATAAAAATTTGGATTGTTTACAGGATAAAAAGCACTGGATATAAAATGTTGCTGCTTTTCTTTGAACTTGATCATGTTAAATGGTTTTAATAGTACAGCACAACAGTTTAAGGAGATGTTTGCAAGATTGATCGAAAAACAAAAAGAAGAGCTGTTCGAATGTATCAGCCAAAGCATCCCTGGTAGCCATAGTGCCTTAATCTTCATTGTTGTGTGGGTTAGGTTTATTTACTGTACTCCCATATGCCTGGGGGTCTGTTCGTGCTGCTACTCTTTACTGAGCATTGACTCTCTTTCACTTTCCTTAGACAGACTTTCTCTCTCCGTCTTGTCTTTGGCTTAGGGTGTGTTTGTGTGCATGCACTGGTGTATGCTTGTTATTGTTTGCGCATGTTCAGTGTGTGTGTGTGTGTGTGTCATGTACCCAGCTGGAGGATTTGGAAATTGGCAGATTTGTGAAAGCAGGATATACAGTCTGATCTACTCTGCGTGGGAGGATTTATTAGGAGGATTTTCATGCAAATAGACATATTGCTCTGGTCACCTGTGTCTTTATGCATCTTTATCCACACACGATTCCAGATTGTTTCTGCTGTGCAGTCTGAATGATCTGGGCTCTATTTTGCCCTCATTGGGTGCACATTCATTAGGGAAGAGGGATGACTCGTGTCTGCGTTTCGGTCTAATTTAGAAGACTCCGGTATCAACATTCTTGGTATAATCTTGAAACTCCGCCTGCAGCTTGTTGCATGACATTTGGGGTTAATTGCATTTGGAGGAAACTATCATATTCTCAGGGGATGTCTAGATCATTAGATTTATGTACAGTAGCTACCATTCTTTCTTTCCCCCTTATAACAGATTCGAGATTGTCTTGTGCTTGTTTGTGTGTGTGTGTGTGTGTGTGTGTGAAGGTAGAGGTGAAGTTTTATAATGAGGTTTTTCACCTGGAAAGCCACAGATCTATTACCGTGCTCTCAACGTGTAGTGTTTTCAGGGCAAGGTGAGGATGACTCACAGAGAGAGATAGAGAGAGGGAGAGAGACAACATGGGGCTCGGAACAATTGTCATGCTCCTAAACTACTTACAATATCACTGGTTTTCTCATCATAAAAAGCACCCAAAACAATTAAAGCCAGTGGAGTCAGGCTAGTATGCTTGTAAAGCATTTAGAGGTAACTTCTGAGCAGGTTGTCTCTGGATACATGGAATGATGGGTAGCAGACTACCAGACAATCAAGTCATCTAAAAATAAAATCTGCTAGACAGACATGGCGAGATTTATTTTGGGGTATGAGAGCATCCTTTTGGGAAGCGGTGGATCTTCATACTGAAAGAATAAACATCATTTCAGCACTTCAAGATGCATCGTAAGCCTCAGCGTTGTGTCTTAGGAATAGCCTGAAGAGTCACAAACAACGGCCAGATGTACTGTATGGAATGACGAAAGCACACAGATAACTAAAATGTCTTGCATAAGCAAGCAATTTTTAATAAAAGTCCTTGCATGAGCCACGAAGTAAAATTGTTGAGCCGATCAAACAGTAACTCGATAATTCTTGATTTGGTATAATATAATAATAATAATTATAATAATGAACATAAAGCATTGAACAGTTTGACAGCAGGCGTGCTAAAAACCATTTTTAAATGTTTACTCACCTCATCCACCTTCAGGTTCTGGGTTCGATTCCCACCTCGGTCTGTGTGCATGGAGTTTGCATGTTTTCCCCCGTGCTTCTTGGTTTTTTTTCGGGTACTCCAGTTTCCTTTCACAGTCCAAAGACATGCAGATTAGGATGATTGGCGTTCCCAAATTGCCTGTAGTGTGTGAATGAGCATGTGATGTGGGTATGTATGTGTGTTTGCCCTGTGATGGATTGGCACCCCGTCCAAGGTGTACCCTGCCTCGTGCCATAAGTCTCCTGGGATAGGCTTTAGGCTCCCCACGACCTTGTATACTATATATACATTAACAAAACATTTAATTTAAAAACCACAATTTAACCTTTTTTTTATTTGCCTAAGAGCAAAAGCTGGTGACTTTGTGATGAGCCAATTGCATCACTTCTTTTTGTCATGTGATCAGTGACGCGAAGATGCTTCCTCTGCAAAACAGCAGCTTCAGTGAGTGGTTTAAATGTGTTAAAAGCATTCTTAGAGAATTTTTAAGCCAAGAAATGGATATTTATACTCTGCTACTAAAATTGCACTCACACCAGCTGCAATAAATGAAAGGTACAATATGTGTCACTTAATGTTCTGGAAATGTTCTGTGAAATAGGACAGTATGTAATTTGGAAGTTCTATAAACACTATGTAATGTACTTAACCAAGCAATATGGGATTCTCTAATGTAAGCACTGTGCTGGAGTAGACAAATAGCTTTATAGAACGTAAAATACGCACAACGATTTGAGAAATGAGATGCACGCTGTGTGTGTGAAAAGCTGTTGGTTAAACGTTGCATACCTGTACTATTATAGTGAGATAAAAAAGATTTTGTGTCTAACAAAACTCTAAACTTTTTGCTTCTGTTTTAAACAAACATTTTTATTAATAATAAATTGCAAACTTAACCATAAAAATTAAATAATTAATTAGAATAAAGATGTCACAACTGCACTGGTTTATCAATTGCAACACAACTGTGGAAGCTGGAGTTAGAGTGTTTTGGGGATAAAATTTACACTGAGAATCCACTCTAATATGACTCAAACAATTTCGACAAAAATATTTTTGCCAAAAAATCTTTTTAACACCCCTTGTGACTCAATGGAACCCTGAACAAAATATTCTGTATCAGTTTGGTTTAATTAAATTTTTTTCTCAAAACTATGTAAAAGCATTTTAAATTATTATTTATCCATAAAATATTTTGCACAGAAACAAGTTGATTTTTCTTTTTAAAGTACAGATACTGAAACCTTGAGTAATAGCAGATACAAAGGTAAAAAAAACAGTCAATATTCATTCTTTTTTTCCCTCTCATAACCTGAGCCAGCATTTTCTGGTGATAAATACCAACGCCAGCAGATTTCAGATAGGTGCTTTCTTTCATTTATCACAATGAAGAAACAGGGCTCACAAACAATAGATATAACTAATCAACAACCATCACATGAATACAACCGGAAACGTAAAACATACTGTATATGCAACGCATAAAGCTGAATGGAAAGCAGGACAGGATTTTTACGGGGACACAATCCTTTATGTATGCATGGTCCCTGACATATAGAACCAATAAGTGGGCCTAGATGTGTTTTTGTTATTTGCAGGCACAGATGCTGGTCATGGTTTCAGAACTCAGACTCAGGGATGAAAAACAGTTTATTCAGAGCTTTCAGTGATGTTGACCAGGGCAGGGCTCTTGGCAGATACAGTATGTAAATGTCAGGGCCTACAGGGCATTTGGGCAAGGCAGAGGTCTTGATGTCCTTGCCCACTTTAATTAACCTTGTATTTGGGGTACAAAGCTGGACAGGACAATGTCTAACCCTTTACTATTACTAGCGTTCTCAGCTGCACAAGAGAGAGGATTGTGTTGACCAGTGAAGGTGCTACTGAGCCCCCAGATATGGCCGGGTTGGTCTTCTTAGATGAACAAATGCTGTCGACAGGGTCCAACAGAAAAGGTGCTTGTTTTTCAGAACCTACTAAAGCCTTAATTTAAGTGTTGTTTTTCTCTATTCAGAACCAACTTACACTAAATTATTTAGGCAAACATTTAAATGCTAAATGGCCTAAAATTGAAGACAATCCCTAAAAAATATAACATAACCTTCGCAGAAAATACCAACAGCTTCCATCTTCTGCAAAAACTGACATTTTGCATAAGTATCACTTCTTCTTTAAAGTTTGTGGGCGGTTGGTACAATATCGCCACCTACTGGACTGGAGTGTTGAGGATTTGGCACAATGAGACACAATGTTTAAACAATGAACACAAGTTAGTTTAGGACTAAATTATTTGTAATTTTCTTTTCTTTAAAAGTTTTTTTTTTTTTTACATTTACAGTTCAGAATTCTTGTTTTCTTGTCAGTATTCAGAGGGAAGAAGTGGGTTTTTATATTTAAATGAGAGAGAGTGGTACTGTTGTATCTGGATTTAATATATTGTACTGTAAGTTTCAATATTATTTTTCGAGAATTTTATTATCTCTTCACTTAATTCAAAAGGCTGAAGTAGGTTATTGGTTATATTAACCTTTAATTTTATTAAGGATTAAACTGCCAGTACCGAAGGAACTACTCTCCCTGACTCTGTACTTCATGAAGAGTGTATTAAATGATAATGAAAACATGTTATTTTGAAATATTCGGTAAAGGTAAGTAACTTTATGCTGGCATGACAGAAAGTAGAGGGGGATGTTATTTAATTGAAAATAAGACTTGTGCCAGATGGATGTGTATTTACATGGTGTAAGTGATGTTTTTGTGACTTTGTTTGCTTTACACCAGGCTGACAAATTTGAGCTGATTGTAACAATCTCACTATAATTAATTGCATTAATTTATTATAGTAGGGAAGTCTGATCTGCAACATATTTGCACCCTTTTGGTTCTTTGCTTATCCATGAGTTCTTATAAGCATCTTTCTGAATCTATTTGACTAGATATTGTAATTTAATTGCTACGGTAAAAATTAAATAATAGGGTTTTTTTTATTTTTTTTTTATTCCAACTTGTGATTTATTTCTTTTGTGGTGATGTCAGGGACATTTTAGGTTTCTTATTTATCCAGTAAAAAGTTTAGGGTAAAGAGATTAAATGATAAAAAAAAAAAAAAAACATTTATTTGTAGCTGTTAGAGGAAGCTGTAACGGGTTTGACGCACAGGTGGCACCACAGACACATGGACCCAGGCGAGGTTATTCTTATGAAAAAGGGAAATATTGGGGAAAAAAATGTTTAAGAAGGGTCTGGTGGCAGTGCCCATCCGTCATGTGGGCACGAGGCTGGTGAGCGATGGCGGCAGGCGGAATGGGGGGCCAACATGGAAAGCGGCTTCTGCATGTTCCCTTGAACTGGTCCCTCATGACATCCATCAGCTGGGCGGCTTTCCCGGCTGGGAACGGGGGCTTTAGTGTAAAAACACAGAGGTCTTCACGAAGGCTGGCTCTGTGCAAAAGTAAAAGTGCCACAGGAGCTTGTGCAGTCTTTTCACAGCTGTCCACAGCGTGAAGATCAAAAGGCGGCATTCAGTTCTAAGCCTTTAAAGTCCCCTTTGAAGCAATTTTAGTGTCTGACTTAGTGTGTAACTTTGCTCTGTAGACCTCAAGCTAAACTCCTTTTTTTGTTTTTATAACGCAGAGAAAGTCTTATAGAAATTGACCAAAATATTTATTTATAATAACGCTACCTTTTCATTTACAGTAAAACTTAACCAACATACTATTGATAGTTAAATCTAGGCTGATTGATCCATTGTGATAAAACTGTGAGAGGGGGAACGATAGCTTTTTAAAAAAAAAAAAAATCACACAACATTGACAAAATATTCTTGTTATTTTTGCTTTTTAACAGGCTTGCAACTTACCTAGACAAAAAAAGGCTTATACATGAACTGAAAGAACAAACTATATCTTGAATTTGTGAATATATACTGTAAGTGTTTCTGTATAATTTACAATGCTCTGTTTGTCTCACAGAGGCTCAATCCAACGCTGCTCTCTATGAGTCTCCCTATGTGGAGCTGTCTGCATCTCTGGACCATGGCACCACCGAGCTTCTGGAGATGACTGTGAGGGCAGCGCGAGGAGAGAGCCTGGGGTCCCTGATGGCCAGCGGTGCCGAAGGTGCGACTGGGGGTCGCCGCGAGAGCATGACCACGCGGGCTAAGCGATTCCTGTCCAACCTTGTACCACGCTATCCCAGAGAAAAAGAGCGTGATGGTGGAAAGTTCTTCAGGCAGAAATCTCGCTCCTGTCACGATCTCGGAGCATTGTGAGTCATAGATAGAGTGAGAGGGTGAAAAACAGAGGCAAGGTAAGCAGGAAAGGGAGAGGTGTAAGATTTACAGTGGAGATGTGTGAGACCAGAGTCTGCACAGAATAAACAAGACTAACAGAAAGTTATTGGGATTTCATGAAATGGTATGAAGAATAAAAAGAGAGTGATGAAATAATATTAATTAAAAAAAATAAGGTAGAGCATTTGGTACAGTTGAAACTGTAGACCTTTGACTGACTGAACAAATGTAGTGTGCATGTTCCACTATATAAAAAAAATGTTTCACGCAAATAGTATAGAGAATATAGTTACTGTGAGTATTTGTGTATTATCCTACTATAGTTGTGTATTTTGAACAAAATTGTTGAAGACATTCAGTTCTAACTCCAAACCCTGGGGAAATCAGTTTTCTGTTCCAACAGTAGAAGGAACTTTTATTCTCCCTGATTGCAATCACATTAATGACTGTGACACTCAAAGTATATGTGCGAGAGCCTGACCCCCAAGGTCTCAATCTAATTGAGGGGTGCATTAAAAGTATTGAAAAATCTCAAAAAAGCTTCCTGTGCCATCATTTACAAGTCAACATCACGAAGTTTGATCATCACAATGACACGTTTTTTTTTTTTTAAAGACAGCTAACATTCAATCCGTCTGACATTTAACGTCTAGCGTTATTGATGTGAACCACTTAAAATGGATGACTTACTGCATGTCGTTCACTAATAATGGGTCTCATTTATCAGCCTTTTATTAAAATTGGGTGGAAATATTTGTCAAACTGAACCCAAACATTTTGTTTACATCGGTTTGGAAAAGGCTAATTTAAAGTGTATCCGAGACACAGCTCATTTGGAATTTGTGGCGCAAAAAAAAAAAAAATAGTAAAGTGCATTAAGAGCTTAGAGCATGAAATGAACAGGAAAAACAGAAGTGGATGTAATTTTTACTCAAACTGAAAACTGTGGATAAAGGCAGAAGGCATGAAATGTATATTATTTTGACTCACTTTCAATATAATAATAACAATAATAATAACAACAATAATAATAAACCAAAAACAGTAAAGAAGTATATGATTCTGTAATATTTTTTTCCCAAATTACTAACAACAGTGGTTTTGTTTAAATGGTCCAAATTAGACACACACTTTATATTATGTGGCCATAATACATAGACAATTATAGTTTATTCAGTTAAAATTGTTTTTTGTAATATTCCCAATAATTATTGTTCGCACACAAACTGTACCATTAAAGTTCCAGAGCGACCTCAGTGCTTTGCATGAGAGATGGTTTTTGGCAAAAGCTTAAAAAGCCAACAATCTGTAGTGTCCGTAACCATGTTATGCATATCTTAACAATTTAGCATTGTAGAATAATACACTTTTCAGGTTTATGTCTTTTCATGTGAAATCAAAATTTTCCACGTTTCCTGTGAATGACAGTTAAGATCATTATATGATTTAAATTTTAAAACAGTTACTGACACTACATAAAAGGGCATAAAAATGCATTTAGCATTTAGTTTCTTTTTATCTGGTATAAATGTGCATTCTTTTTTTTTTTATAAAAAAAAAGCATGGATCAAGGAAATGCACTAAGAAGCGTTAAGTATTATGAAAAATGGTGTTATATATGATCGTATACAGTATATATTTAAAATTCACTTAACTATGGTTTAGCCGAATAATAGTAATAATAATTATTTATTTGTGTGTTTACAGTTTTTTTTCATATTAAAAAGCAACTGTTCAGATGAGACAAGGTTTCTAAACAGAAAAAAGCTTTTGTAATCGACATTTTAATTAT
This sequence comes from Clarias gariepinus, assembly GCF_024256425.1. Taxonomy (NCBI): domain Eukaryota; kingdom Metazoa; phylum Chordata; class Actinopteri; order Siluriformes; family Clariidae; genus Clarias; species Clarias gariepinus. Next base: position 40,150,737 of record NC_071101.1, on the reverse strand, counting down.
CTGAAGGCAATTTATCAGACCAGTGATTAATTATATAGCTAGAAATAGAAGAATTTTTACAGATTTTTCTGGCCTTTTTTTCATTTATTTGTTTTATACTCTGTGGTGACAAATTAGTTAAGTGTACAAATTAGGCATTGACATATGCATTAACATATTCTCAAAATGTATGCCTGAAACCTGATACAGCTCAAAAGTTGGAGGAAATTCATTGCTTTAAATCATTAAAGTTTGAAACTCCATTCTTTAAGCTGATTAGAAGTTAATATTATGTTGAATTCATGAATAGATTTAAATAAAGTGTACCAATTCTGTGAAGTTACAACTGTACTTACAGTAAAGACACTGTTGTTTCCGCAGTGACTTATGATACAGTAACATCACTTCAGAGTTCTTCTTACACAAACCCATGTTTGTTATGTGTCAGGACACAGCATCCCAAGAGCTGATGGAATTAAGGAACTTAGTGGAAGCTCAATAATAATAAGTAATACTTAGGCAATGTTGTTATTCGATTGTTCTGTCCTTTGTATGAAAATAAATTTATAAAAATGTCATAAATACAAAAGGCGTTCAACAAAAATTCATGTCAAACTGGGACTCCAGGTAAAATATTGCAAAATCGATTGAAGACTTCAAGGACAGTATGATGATGGGACCCTTAGGTACAGTAAAATATTTGCATTGTGCAAATGTGTTAAGGAAGGCTGTATATCCATGCATGATGATCCCAGCCGAGGTGGCTCAGAGCCCACTGCAGTCATTCGACGAGTAGAACGTCAGATCTGTGAAAATCGATGGATAATGCCAATGATACCAACTTGCAGAAGAGACGCATCTGTCTGTGGGAACTGTACACACAATTGTTCAGAGACACCACTTTCACATTACAGGATCTGGGCTGGGAGTTATTGCCACATCCCCCATATAGCCCTGACTTCAACCATGGTTCTGGCATAATGATAAATCTGTCTACCTTGATGGTATTTAAGTACTAGTGAAAATCTGTGATAATTGCATTAGTGTAGCAGGGGATTGTATAATAGAAATAAATGGAGTTTTTTCTGTGTTTTAGCATTCTGTGCAAACAAAGGTCCCAGATAAGTTGATCTGTAAGTAAGCCTTTCCATTACTTAAAATCCACGGCTCATAAGTATAATAACAACAACAGTATAATACTCAGAATATGTACATACAGTATGAATACACCCACTAAACAGAGGTTTTATGCAATCACAATTTACATGTTTAAAGTACTCTGCGTTTATTAACGTCTAAGCATCGAAGATTCATTAATCACCACCCATCAAATACTTTTTATTGTACTTCTAAAAATATGTCTTTTAATATAATATTAAATAAAGCCCACCTAATATGACTTGGTCAGTAGAGCTCATGAGCCAGGGAGATCGAGAAACACAGAAAACGTCTGTCCTGGTTTTTTCTGTTCTTTAAATCGAAGGAGGCGGTGAACTGTCTAATCGTTGCCTGGTGACAGTAGTCATAGAAACTGGAAATCGTTGTCACATGAAAAAAAATCTTTTACATTTCGTCCTTTTACAAGCATCTCAGTACAGGTAGAAAATAGTCAAATTTAAAATATGTGCGATATGGCTGAAGAGAGTTTTAATATTGTAAAATAATAGAAAGATCCCTTATCTTAATTTAAATGTCATTTTATCTGCATGAGGATAGAAATTATGATTATTGGAATGATCAGGCATGGAAAAAAAATCACACGCAATTTTAGCACTATATTTAAGTCCTTCATTAGAGGGATGGGAGATGTGATAAGATCACAGAGTAGATTAAACCTCTAGGTGGTGACATAACCTTACTAATAATCCATTGGAAGAGCTTCATTTCAGCGGCTCACAACCAGGAGTCTCCGCAATCACACATAATCTGAAGACTTTGGTACAGGAAGAATCGACTGCCCTCTTGTGGAAATAATAACATGAATGTATTTAAGGTGTAAAAGAATAAATCTGCTGAAGACCTGCTGATATATTATGGATGTTTCGTTTCTTTCGAAAGAAGCTTTCTTTAACGACTAGAGAATTAGATTTTGCTAAAGTCAATAATTTATTTTGAGGTTAAAGATGTTAGAGTACTAATCGCTCTTAACTTTCCAAAGATCTATGTAATTAAAGATACAGGTATGAGATTTTGGCAGTTTGTTGAAATGACGTGGAGATCTAACCAGAGTCTACAATTAAACCCGTTTGTCTGTTGGCAGCCACTATTCAACAGACAAACAGGTTTAATCATAAATCAAACTGATCGAAGCCACTATCACCTGTGCAGTGCAAGTAAACAGCAATTTATTAAACAATACAAAGATGCAGATGTAGTAATTGGTTTCATTCAAATTAGTCAAACACTGTTCCAATCTCTGCTGCTGGTGTCTTCACATCTTAGTCACAGACTGGAAATTTTTAGCTGATATCTACAGTATGGGAATCTAGGTCTATTCTCCAGTAGGAAAAATATTCTTTCAGATAGATTTTGAAGTGGTTTTAAATGAACTTTTACATATAACAAGCCACAGTGCTTGGTGGTGGTAGACTTGGATATGATGAAAGGTTTTAGTACACCACACCTATATGTGTGCGTCCCCTAAACGTTTTTGAGGCACACCAGTGTGTAGAATGTCCTTGTAAGCTGTAACATTACAAATCTCCCTTCACTGAAAACTTGGAGGTCCAAAGGTCCTGCAAAGAACCAAAAGGAAGCAAGCCAATGTATAAATATGTTTTTATGAACAGTGTCAGTCAAAAGTTTAGACACAAATTCAAATTTATTTTTTACCCTCTAGAAGAATACTGGCGGGTCGGGGCGAACAGAAAGACTGTTTTATTGAAAAAATTAGCAATGAACATCGCTAATGACACTCGCGTGAACAACGCATACTAACTGTGTGTGTGCGTGTGTGTGTGTGTGTGTGTGTGTGTGTGTGTGCGTGTGTGAAGAGGCAAGGTGTCCAATGACGGGCAATGGAACAATCCCCAGGGACTTTAAAGAGACGAGTACGCCATTGATCTCCACAATGCGGTCAGACGCGAGCTCACTGCTGGAGTTCCCGCCGCTCTTCAGCTTTTACACGGAGCCGTATAATCGTGATCCTGCCGCAGATGAAAAAAAGGCCGCAAATAGGGACATGTCACGACCCCTGTTCCCAGCCGGGGATGACAGATAGGACTCCCGTCTGAGGCTGCGCCCACAGAGAAAGCTGGGAGGGGCAGGCCCGGTCATCGCCCAAGAGGAGTCAGCACAGGCGAAGTCCACATAAGCTGTTGTCCATGCAGGGTAAATTACCCTTTTTCCTGTAAGACCTCTCCTGGTGTCTGTGCTTTATGGTGCCACCCATGCCTCATGGGATGAACCCGTTACAACGACATTCAGATTTTTTTCTCATGATTTGGAGGACCACAATCGCCATGGGCTGGAGGAGACCAAGCTCGAGTATCTACATACTGCCAATCAGGCTCGATGGGCACTATTTTTCTTCTAATTCAACTTTGTCCTGTCATACTGGCCAGGCTCTAAAAACACCAAGCTAGACGCTCTCTCACGACAGTTCTACTCCCCCTATAACCCCATGCTGTGCAACATTATTCTGCCTTCTCGTTATCTAGTAGCAGCCGTGGAACCAGACATTGAGGCTAAAGTCAAGCAGACATTGACTCAGGAGCCTGGGCCAAGCAATGTTCCTCCGAGTCGCCTCTTAGTCCCCCTGTGTTTACGCTTACAGATCTTGGAATGGGGCCATGTATCCATGCTGTCCTCTGATCCAGGCTTCGCCCCGACCCGCTTCATTATTCAACAGCATTTCTGGTGGCTCACGTTGGGGGAGGACATTTCCAGCTTTTTGGCAGCCTGCGACATCTGCGCCGACTGTAAACACAACAATCGACCATTGGCTGGTTCTCTCAGACCCTTACCCGTGCCCCACTATCCCTGGTCCCATACTGTATATCACTGGACTTCATAAGGGGCCTACTGTACCCTCATCTGACGGGAACGCTTGCGTCATGACCACTGTAGACTGTTTTTCTAAATCTGTCCACCTACTGCCACTTCCCAAGCTTCCCTATGACATTGTCTCAGATTGAGACCCACAGTTCACCTCACGTTTCTGAAAAGCCTTTTGTACGGCCACCCCTAATCTTTCTTTTGGCATTCATCCCCAATCCAACGGCCAAATGAGATGAAAGAAACAGGCGCTGGAAGTCGCCCCCTGGATGCATGACCACTTATGACACCACCACCTGGAGCAAGTGCCTCCCATGGGTCGAGTACCTCCACAACTCCTTAGTATTCATCCAATTGTTTCATAACAGATCTGAGTTAGATTTTGTAATTTATCTCTGTATACTGAAAATAGTCTGAGGAATGAATCACGGACAAATATAAACTTCTTGTACACTACCGTTCAAAAATTTTAGAACTCCATGATGGTTCCTGATTTTTTTTGTTTATGTTTTGTCTTTCTACATTGTAAAGGAATGCTGAAGGCGTCCAAAAAAAGCATAATCTCCTTTGAACAGTTAATGGTGAGATGTGGCTGCTACTTATGCTCTGTAAAGACTTCATAACGCCTCCAATCCGAGGTGCTGTTAATTGGTCATTTTTCAGGCTGATAACTCTAAATGAACTTCTGGTCTGTAGCAGAGGTAGGTTTTGGTCTCACCCTCCTGGGATGGCCTTCATGAGAGCCAGTTTAATTATGGTGCTTGACAGATTTTGAAAATGCACTTGACAATACTGTTCTTGCAAGAACTATTACAGAAAGGCTGACCTCTGTGTCTTAAAATAACAACTAACTGTTGTTTTTCTTGTAACATAATTACCTAATCCCATATGTGTTATTTTATAGTTTTTAAATCCCCGGTATTGTTGTAGAATGTAGAAAATAAATTGTTAATAAAGTGTTCTAAAACTTTTGAACGGTAGTGTACGTCTCAAGTTTTTTTTTCATTAATGGCTTGAGGTATTTTTTTTTAGGTGCTGTAGAAAGGATCCATGAATTAATGGGGATGTCATCAGGGTTTCTGTAAGATACCCCCAACATCCCTCGGACACTTACACAAAACAGAACGGTCATGATCCGTTTTAATATAGTGCAGCCAACTTTGGAAACGTACCAGTAGATGATTCCGTGAATTCTCCTTGTCTCACCAGACCTCAGAGGATTATTCTGCCTCTACATTGAAATGTCTGTTCCTATCTGTTTCTACAGTATAAGGAAGAACAAGAGAACATATTTTCACCTCTAATTTACCCCACCTCTCGAATCTCGGAATCTGTTTTGTTTATTTGTGCAAAAGTGAAACGAATATATATCAAATGTAGCACTGGGTGTGCCAGCTATTCTGCTAATTACCGTCATGCTCGGTGATGGTGAATGTGTTACTGGTGCTGGCAGTGTCTTATTTACACTTAACAAAAATATAAACGCAACACTTTTGTTTCTGCTCCGATTTTTTATGAGATGGACTTAAAGATCTAAAATTCATTCCAGATACACAATATTACCATTTCTCTCAAACATTGTTCACAAATCAGTCTAAATGTGTGATAGTGAGCACTTCTGCTTTGCTGAGATAATCCATCCCACCTCACAGGTGTGCCACATCAAGATGCTGATCTGACATCATGAGTAGTGCACAGGTGTACCTTATACTGCCCACAATAAAAGGCCACCCTGGAATGTGCAGTTTTTTGCTTTATTGGGGGTCTGGGGACTTAGAACCGGTCAGTATCTGGTGTGACCACCATTTGCCTCATGCAGTGCAACACATCTTCTTCGCATAGAGTTTATTAGATTGTCAATTGTGGCCTGTGGAATGTTGGTCCACTCCTCTTCAATGGCTGTGCGAAGTTGTTGGATATTAGTGGGAACTGGTACACGCTGTCATATACGCCGGTCAAGCACATCCCAAACATGCTCAACGGGTGACATGTCCAGTGAGTATGCTGGCCATGCAAGAACTGGGACATTTTCAGCTTCCAAGAACTGTGTACAGATCCTTGCAACATGGGGCCATGGATTATCTTGCTGAAACATGAGGTGATGTTCATGGATGTATGGCACAACAATGGGCCTCAGGATCTCATCACGGGGTCTCTGTGCATTCAAAATGCCATTAATAAAATGTACCTGTGTTCTTCTTCCATAACAGATGCCCGCCCATACCATAACCCCACCACCACCATGGGCCACTCGATCCACAACATTGACATCAGCAAAGCGCTCACCCACACGACGCCACACGCGCTGTCTGCCATCTGCCCTGAACAATGTAAACCCAGATTCATCCGTGAAGAGAACACCTCTCCAACATGCCAGACGCCATCGAATGTGAGCATTTGCCCTCTCAAGTCTGTTACGGCGGCGAGCTGGAGTCAGGTCAAGACCCCGATGAGGACGACGAGCATGCAGCTGAGACGGTTTCTGACAGTTTGTGCAGAAATTGTTTGGTTATGCAAACCAATTGTTTCAGCAGCTGTCTGAGTGGCTGGTCTCAGACGATCTTGGAGGTGAACCTGCTGGATGTGGAGGTCCTGGGCTGGTGTGGTTACACGTGGTCTGCGGTTGTGAGGCTGGTTGGATGTACTGCCATATTCTCTGAAACGCCTTTGGAGACGGCTTATGGTGGAGAAATGAACATTCAATGCACGAGCAACAGATCTGGTTGACATTCCTGTTGTCAGCATGCCAATTGCACGCCTCCTCAATGCTTGTGGCATCTGTGGCATTTTGCTGTGAGACAAAACTGCACATTCCAGGGTGGCCTTTTATTGTGGGCAGTATAAGATACACCTGTGCACTACTCATGATGTCAGATCAGCATCTTGATGTGGCACACCTGTGAGGTGGGATGGATTATCTCAGCAAAGCAGAAGTGCTCACTATCACACATTTAGACTGATTTGTGAACAATGTTTGAGAGAAATGGTAATATTGTGTATCTGGAATGAATTTTAGATCTTTAAGTCATGAAAAATCGGAGCAGAAACAGAGGTGTTGCGTTTATATTTTTGTTGAGTGTATTTATTGTTATAGGAGTTATAGGGAGCGTTAAAAAAAATGGCGGAGACCCAAAGTCTGAATGTGGAGCGCGGACAAAACAAAAGCATTTTTAGCAATTTGGACATCCGCCAAGAGTTTGCAGAAATTGGAAAGTGCTTTAAGAAAAAAAAGTGTATGAGAAAATAAGAGAATTCAATTCAATTCAATTCAATTTTATTTGTATAGCGCTTTTAACGATTTACATCATCACAAAGCAGCTTTACACAATTAAAAGAATTAAGTTTGTATAAAATGTGAATGTGTATGAATCAAAATTATATGATTGTCCCTGATGAGCAAGCCTAGGACGACGGCGAGAGTGGCAAGGAAAAACTCCCTAAGATGGTAATAGGAAGAAACCTTGAGAGGAACCAGACTCAACAGGGAACCCATCCTCATCTGGGTGAAAACAGATAGCAGGGATTGATGTGCATAATAATATGCGAGAGTGGAAGTTCAGTATAAGAGAAGATGTGTAAGATTAAAGTCCAGTTTGTTCCTGGAGGCTCAGGTAGACTGTGAGAAATTCCAGTCCTGAACTATTGAGCGACTGAAGTCACAGGTCCTCAGAGAACAGCTGTCTGCATCAGTCGAGGACAGGACCACCTTCATAGAAAAGTGGAACCAACCCCAGTCACCACACGCATTCCAGGCAGACCACACAGGGGGCATCCATGTGATGAGATCTCCAACCAGAAGCAGGACTTCAGGATGAGTTAGAGAGGTCCAGCGGGCAGAGGGGGTCTGGATCACTGGCAGCTCAGGAGCGACATGTATAGCTCGACAGAGAGATAGGTAGAGGAAAAAAGAGAGAGGGAGAGAGAGAGAGGAGAGAGCAGAAAAGGAGAGAGCAAAGAGATGGAGAAATAACAGTTAGGTATGGTCACAGTCGAACAATGTAAAAAGTGAATGTATATTTAGTGCAGAGTGCAAACAGAGACTCCGGCAGGACTAACTATGACAGCATAACTAAAAAGGGAGAGCCAGAAGGAAACACAAACATGAGGGCTTCCAGAGATGTAAGGCAACCAATCACCTCACCGTCAACAAACCTGAGTAATCAATGAGAGTGGGGAAGACAGCATCCAAACATACCAGTTCACCTAATACTCTACGTCCATGAGTCCCCCAGATCTGCTCCTTTACCTAAGGCAAATCTATTTATAAAAATGCTTGGCTAAATAAATAGGTTTTTAGCCTGGAGTTAAACACTGAGACTGTGTCTGAGTCCCGAACACTATTTGGAAGACTATTCCATAATTTTGGGGCTTTGTAAGAAAAAGCTCTGCCCCCTGCTGTAGTTTTAATAATACGCGGTACTGACAAGCAGCCTTCATCCTTTGATCGAAGTAGGCGTGGCGGATTGTAAGACACTAGCAGTTTACCCAGATACTGCGGCGCGAGACCATTTAATGCTTTATACGTCAAGAGTAGTATTTTAAAATCAATGTGAAATTTCACAGGAAGCCAATGCAATGTCGATAAGATAGGGGTGATGTGCTCGTTTCTTCTGGTTCTAGTGAGGAGTATCGCTGCTGCATTCTGGACTAGCTGAAGCTTGTTTATGCACCTAGTTGAACAACCAGACAGTAACGCATTACAATAGTCCAACCTAGAGGTGATAAAAGCATGAACTAGTTTTTCTGCATCGTTTAGCGAAAATATATTTCTTATCTTGGCAATATTTCTGAGGTGAAAGAATGCTATCCTGGTAATATTATCTACATGAGCTTCAAATGAAAGGCTGGAATCTATAATCACACGAGGTCTTTTACTGTTGCACTTGATGGAACAGAAAGGCCATCTAAAGTTACAGAGTGATCTTGAATCTTACTTCCAGCTGTATGCGGTCCTATGACTAGAATTTCTGTCTTATCTGGATTAAGCAGAAGGAAGTTAATTAGCATCCAATTTCTTATGTCCTGCACACATTGCTCAACTTTAGTAAGCTGGTTTTTCACATCAGGTTTTGCTGAGACATATAACTGTGGTTGTCAGCATAACAGTAAAAACTAATACCATGCGTACGGATTATGTTGCCCAGAGGAAGCATGTAAAGGGAAAAAAACAGTGGGCCTAAAACTGAACCCTGTGGAACACCAAACTCCACTAGAGAACATGCGGAATAATCACCATTACAACCACCGATACCGATCGGTCAAATAGGATCTGAGCCAGGAGAGGGCTGTACCCATAATTCCTACTACATTTTCTAGTCTGTGAAGAAGAATACTATGATCAATGGTGTCAAAAGCTGCACTAAGATCGAGTAATACAAGCATGGTTACACAACCTTGATCAGAGGCCAATAGGAGGTCATTTACTACTTTAATGAGTGCTGTATCTGTGCTGTGATGAGGCCTAAATCCTGACTGATACAGTTCATGTATGCCATTTCTATGCAGATATGAGCATAGCTGCTCCGCTACTATCTTTTCCAAAATCTTAGAGATACAGGAGAGGTTTGATATTGGCCTGTAATTGGACAGCTGACAGGGGTCAAGGTCAGGTTTCTTAATAATCGATTTAATAACTGCTAATTTGAAAGATTTTAGAACATAACCAATGCTGAGTAAGGAATAAATTATTCTCAACAGGGGTTCTGTTATTGCTGGTACTATCTGTTTAAGAAAATGTGTCGGTCCAGGATCTAATATACAGGTTGATGAATTTGCAGAAGAGATGAGTGAAATAAGTTAATTCTCTTCAAGGGGAGTAAAGTATTCTAGGTTCCGATCTGACATGGCTAGATTAACATCTGCATAACTTACATTGTTTGGTTTTAAAGCCTCAATTTTATGCCTAATATTTACAATTTTATTATTAAAAAGTTCATGAAGTCCTCACTATTACACAATCCTGTTGTGGAGATTTTTGCAGTGGTCTTATTTCTAGTTAATTTGGATATGATATTAAATAAAAATCTAGGATTATTTTTGTTATTTTCTATAAGAGTGGAGAGATACGTTGATCTTGCTACACTAAGAGCTTTTCTATAGTTCAGGATGCTCTCCTTCCATGCTATTTGAAATATTAACAATTTAGTTTGGCGCCATTTACGTTCTAATTTCCGAGCGGTCTGTTTTAAAGAGCGTGTGTGGTCGTTATACCAGGGAGCGAGTTTCTTATCTCTAATAATTTTTCTTTTAACTGAAGCTACATTATCTAAGGTATAATGGAACATTGACTATAAATATTCAGTCGCCTGATCGAGTTCTGTGGGGTCAGACGGTGATCTAATCAAAGTTGGTAACTCTGGGAGATTACTGATAAAACTCTGTGTGGTAGTTGATGTGAATGTACGTTTGGTACTGTAGTGCAGCGCTGTGCGTACGTTATTACTATGACACACTTGAATTGAGACAAGATAGTGATCTGATATAACTTCAGACAATGGACTTGTAAATAAATTTCTTATACTTAATCCGAAGAATATTGTTAAATCTAATGTGTGACCTGCTTTATGAGTGGGTCCTACTACACACTGATTTACTCCCGAGTCCAGTATGGACATAAATGCTCTACGCACAGGGTCTTCTGGATTCTTAAAATTAATATTAAAATCTCCCGCAATTAACGCCTTGTCTACAGAAACGACTAGGTTTGAGAGGAAATCTGCAAATTTACTAAGGAATTCAGAGTACGGCCCTGGAGGTCTGTAAATGACAATTAGTGGAATCGACTGAGCTTACTTAATATTTGTAGCTACACTTATGTTACTATAGAGAACTTTAAATGAATTAAATTTGTGTCCATGTTTTTGTATAATAGTCAAATTAGCGTTGTGAATAACTGCGACGCCTCCTTCTCTACCAGTTAACCGAGGCTGGTGTATGTAGCTGTATCCAGGAGGACTAGCTTCATTTAGAGCTACATAGTCGTCCTGTTTAATCCAGGTTTCTTTTAAACAGAGTATATCAAACTTCTGATCCGTGATAATTTCATTAACTATAACTGCTTTAGATGCGAGAGATCTAATATTTAACAGTCCTAGCTTCAGATCAGAGGTGCCGGCTGCGCATTCAGTATGATCTGAGTTTGTGGTATCTATGTTAATTAAATTACTAAAACAGACTTTCTGGGTCTTTCTACATTTTTGCTTGTAGAATCACATATAAGAGTGAACACAGTCTCAATATTGTGAACCCTGAGTGACAACTATATGCAGCTAGCAGACGGTTGGTTTAGCCTGTCTGTCTGCTCCCTGGCTCTGGATTGTCACCGATTAACTAGACCTCTTCTGAGACTATGAGCTATACTGCAAGAAATGAGAGCAGCACCTTCCCGAGTGGGATGGACACCGTCCCGCCCTAACAGGCCAGTTTTGCCCTCAAAGGTCTTTCAATTATTAATAAAGCCCACGTTGTTTTTGGAGCACCACCTGAACATCCAGCGGTTCAGCGACCATAACTTGCTGTAAGTTATGTCACCACGTCTCATTGGGATGGGACCAGAGCATATTACGTCATCGGACATCGCCTTCGCTAATTTAACCACCTCTAAAAAGTTACTCTTGCTAACCTGTGACTGACGAAGGCGTTTTTGTGAAAAACTATTTGCCCCTTCCTGATTTCTTATTCTTTTGCATGTTTGTCACACAAAATGTTTCATCAAACACATTTAACTATTTGTCAAAGATAACACAAGTAAACACAAAATGCAGTTTTTAAATGATGGTTTTTATTATTTAGGGAGAAAAAAAAAATCCAAACCTACATAGCTCTGTGTGAAAAAGTAATTGCCCCCTGAACCTAATAACTGGTTGGGCCACCCTTAGCAGCAATAACTGCAATCAAGCGTTTGCGATAACTTGATAAATTGAGACGAGCCTTAATGTTCTTTTTGCTTAAAAGTGGTTTGCACCTTGGAAATCTGCCATGCAGGCCGTTTTTGCCCAGTCTCTTTCTTATGGTGGAGTTGTGAACACTGACCTTAATTGAGGCAAGTGAGGCCTGCAGTTCTTTAGATGTTGTCCTGGGGTCTTTTGTGGTCTCTCGGATGAGTTGTCTCTGCGCTCTTGGGGTAATTTTGGTCGACCGGCCACTCCTGGAAAGGTTCACCACTGTTCCATGTTTTTGCCATTTGTGGATAATGGCTCTCACTGTGGTTCGCTGGAGTCCCAAAGCTTTAGAAATGGCTTTGTAACCTTTAGCAGACCGATAGATCTCAATTACTTTTGTTCTTATTTGTTCCTGAATTTCTTTGGATCTTGGCATTATGTCTAGCTTTTGAGGTGCTTTTGGTCTACTTCTCTGTGTCAGGTAGCTCCTATTTAAGTGATTTCTTGATTGAAACAGGTGTGGCAGTAATCAGGCCTGGGGGTGACTACAGAAATTGAACTCAGGTGTGATAAACCACAGTCAAGTTATTTTTTAACAAGGAGGGAAATCACTTTTTCACACAGGGCCATGTAGATTTGGAGTTTTTTTTTTCTCCCTTAATAACATAAACCTTCATTTAAAAACTGCATTTTGTGTTCAATTATGTTATCTTTGACTAATAGTTAACGGTTTTTGATGAGCAGAAACATTTAAGTGTGACAAACATGCAAAAGAATAAGAAATCAGTAAGGGGGCAAATAGTTTTTCACACCACTGTATCATTAGCTCTAAGATTACCTGCTATGTCCGGTGCTCTGGCTCCCGGGATACACCTAACCACTGCCGCTGGCGCCCCTAAAGGCCTTGCTAATTTCACATTTCTCAGTATAGCGTCTCCCATAACCAGAGCTCTTTCTCAGCGGGTGCATCACTGAGGAAAGCAAACCTGTTGGACACGTGAAGCGCAGAAGAGGTGTGCTCCGGTGGGCTAGCCTTAGCGTTAGCTTTGGCTGAACGAGTATGCCGCCGAGTCGTCACCCACTCGCCCCGCTGTGAGGGCTCTAATACCGGAGTCGGGGGCTGGTTATCTCCGCCTGCTACACCCAGACTGTCCGCTACAGGAATAACACTGCTCTCACGCTCTCTAACCCTCTCTAAAGTCTGGATGCACTCCTCTAACGTTAATATCTTCTCAGTCAGAGTGCTTACTAAAACACACCTATCACAAATAAAATTACCACTAACGACGGAGGAAGAATGTCTAAACATCCTGCACTCCACACACTGAACAAGCTGAATGGTACAGTAGACATGATATCGTAGTTGGAGTTTGGTTGTTTTGAGCTCAATTTCGTTTTTTGTTCTTAGAAGAAGAAACTCGCCATACTGTATGTAATAATTAAAGCGCAGGGCTTCAGGTGGTGTCAGGGAAATGAGAGTGTTCGAGAGTGATTGTGCACATCCTGTTCGAAGATACTGTAACATAGGTTTGTTAATTCCTATGAACTGAAAACAATTAACTAAAGTAGACAACTTAAAGAAAACAATAAACAACTAAAAGAAATGAAAACAATAAACTAAAATACAAACCTCTCCCATCTCTTCGAGACAGGACAGCGCTTTGGTAACCAAAATAAACAGTTTGTTTATCTTTTACTTATTTTCTTTTCAATTCTCACTCTTTTGTTTATCATTCACTTTTATCTGGGAGCATACGCTTATGACATTGATAAGCGTGATAAGCGCTGCTCTCTCCTTTTCCTCCTTTTTGTCTTGGATTGGTTGTATCTTGATCTTTGCCTTTGTTGTTGTTTTGGCCCTAATACTGGAGTAATGTGCTTACTACCTACTGTAGGTGTTACCAAATGATGGTACACTGTATGCCGATTTCTGCAGGCCCAAATAGATGAGCTGACAGGGGTAGCTAAAAACGTCTCCACTGATTGCCCGCAACTTGTACGTGTATTAGCGTAATTTCTGTGTCTTCCACATACTCTGCCTATACACGGTAACCTTGATTGGCTCTGTTGCGTGACATGTACAATAAGTAATTAACCAGAATGCCTATTACCACCATGCTTACTGCTATTGCAAAACATCAGCATGCAAAATAAATCTGTCCAGAGTCATTTGTGAACTGACTGCCCGCTAAGTGATGCAAAGCGACATTTTGCAAACAGCTGCAATTGCCGTTTTTTATTCTAAGTAAAGGGGAATTCATTAAAAAGTCATAACAATATGTTGTATCAAAGACATATTACAGTGATGGTAATTTCCGAGTACTTAATACAACAAACATAAAAAATCTGAACCAGAGATATTGACTTGTACTCTACAATAATGAGCAGTGGCGGTTTTAGGCATGGGCGAACTGGGCAGCCTCTCAGGGCAGCATTTTTTTTTAAGGGCGGCACACGAACTTGGAGAAAAAAATTATAATCTGTGCCGCTAAGCGGTTTTCTATTATGTATAATACCTGTGCCGCCCCTGCTGCTGAAGAAGCCACACAGAAGCTGAGCGCGAGCGGAGAGGAGAGGGGATGAAGGGGGTAGAGTACAGTTCACCTCTCACAAATGAAGCGGACAAGGAGGGGGATAAATTATGTCAGTGACACCTGGCTTTCTTACAAATAACGCACCAAATATTATAAACACAGACCAATAATTACTTCATTGTGTGAAATGGCTAATAAAAATAGGTAATTGACTTCTGGTTGTGAGACAGCGTTGGGGGAAATCTGTTAATTGTCGAATCGTCAATTACAAAGTAAACACAGCGACGGAGAGAAAAAGGCCAAAGCTGTCAGGTGACCAATTTAGGAAAAATAGAAAAGAAGATGAGGAGAAATGGGCAAAAGATAAAGCTATGCAACAATGTTCTCTCTGTATAATTAAGGTATTTATGTCATTAGTGGTATAACGTTACCTCTTAGGTTTGTTTGCCTTCTTGCTTATGATGCTTGCTATGCTTACCATGCTAAAAAAAAAATTTGGGGGGGGGATTTGGAGGGAGTCTCGCCCAGGGAGCAATTCAGTGTAGAACCGCCACTGATAATGAGTTATAAAAGAGAAAACATTGGTTAAATTTTATTTATACAAATGATCAAGTTCATTAGCTGACAATATTATTTGTACACAGAATGAACGGTTATATAGTCTATTTTTGTTTGTATTCATTTTATTGTTATTATTTAAAAAAATATCTTACTTTTAAAAAGACATTAAACTTTAAATATAGAAATAACCGGGATCGGTTTTGTGTGAATCTCCCATTCTCTTTAGGGTCCAGCTGTCATTCAATATCTGGGATAAAGGAATAGCTCTTCTTCTTTTTTCAAATAACTATATGTAGACAAATGTCATAGCTGTTCTTATCTGATTTCTATTTGTGGCCACAAATGAATGCGTCATCAACTACAAACTGGTCATTACCACGTTTTAAAGTAGAGTAAAAAAAAAAAAAAGTATTGGAGCAATGGAGAAAGATAATGTGGTTTGATGAGTCCTGATTCAACACACTCCAGAGTGAAAGGTGCATCAGGGTAAGAAATTATGCATATTGCATGTCAAATTGTGGTGGGTAGATCCCTTGTCAGAGCACTAAAACAGTAGTTCTTGTCTACCTGAGTCTCCCATAATTATTTGGACTCCATATTAACACATCTTTCAGCCTCATAACACTCTGTATGACTGCAGATCAAATCCCTGCTATCTGTTATCAGCCAAATATGGATGGGTTCCCTGTTGAGTCTGGTGCCTCTCAAGGTTTTTACCTATTGAGTTTCTCCTCACCACTGTTGCTGTTGCCCTTTGCTTGCTCATCAGGGACAATTTTATCATTTTGATTTATACACATTTGCAATTCATACAAACTTCTATAATTCTTATGATTGTGTAAAACTTGTTTGCGACAATGAAAATTGTTAAAAGTGCAATACAAATACAATTTAATTGAAATTAAATTAAATTATGGGATGTTCCTGATCTGCAGTGGGTCAGGACTCTCGTAAGTGGTCCAAGGAAGGAAACTGATGAACCAACAAGATGGTAATGGGCAGCCAAGGCTCACTGATCCACGTGGGGAGTAAAGGCTGGCTTGTCTAGTCCAATCCAGTGGAAGTCCACTGCAGCTCAGAGTGCTAAAAAAGTTCATGCTGGTTCCCATAGAGTATGTGTATGTGTGTGCCCTGCAATGGGATAGACTCCAGGTCCTTACGACCCTGAATACAGGATAAAGCAGTATAGACAAT
The DNA here is from genome assembly GCF_024256425.1 of Clarias gariepinus. NCBI lineage: Eukaryota > Metazoa > Chordata > Actinopteri > Siluriformes > Clariidae > Clarias > Clarias gariepinus. Next base: position 40,134,593 of record NC_071101.1, on the reverse strand, counting down.
GAGTGAGTGAGTGGGTCCCATAGAAGGGTGACCTACTTAACATTAGACAAGAACCAAGAATAAGCTATTTTATTCTGGGATTAATAAAGTTCTTTGAATCTTGAATCTTAACCGTTGTGGACAATTTTTCTAAGTCGGCTCTCTTCATTCCATTACCCAAATGTAGAGTTTCAGCTCTGATTCAGAGGTGAATCGAATCTTTAAGGATTGGGGTAATTTCATTGAACTGAATTAAAATTTATAGTGTAGTGTACTGCATGCGCTGCCCGTTATCTCTGTGCTCTTGCGGTGGCGCTTCATGTGTTCGCATTCCAGCAAGACTTAATCTGCTCAATCAACGCTTAGTAATAAAACCATCACACTGCCTGCTCAGTCTTCCACAAGCACCTCTTCACTTCTACAAGGGATCTCTCACACCACCTGCACTTGGGTACTCCAGGATCTCTCCCGAGCCTGACTGAAACTCACCAATGACATTATGCAGGTTGTGTCCAAAACACTGGAGGTTGATCCACTCGTTTAGTTTCAGAACTTTGATTATGTTGGTGCCACTGTCCGTTGTCATGCAGACATGCCTGTCTTCCCCAAGTTTCCATAAAGCCAAAGCATCTCCCATCCTTCCTCCTTCATCCCTTGGGTGATGGAGTCCAGATATGTTATACAAAGTACTGTCAACTGAAATTGGGCTTGGACTTGGACTTAAAAGGTCTGTTGTAGTGGAGTAAAATGACACACCCTGCAGCTGTTTTTTGATCTTTTCGTGTGTAGCATTGTATAAATGAGAGAGGGCAAATTCTGAAAAATACTGTTGGCTTGGAAGCTAATATTGCAGGTTGACTACTTTGAACATAAATCCAGGCTTATGCAAAACGACAATGGTCTGAAACCAGCAAGTCCACATCTAAATGGCTAAAAAAAAAAAAAAAAGGTTTTGGAATACTTTAGTCAAAGTCTGGACTTAAATTCGATTGAGATTGTGACCTTACAGAGGCTTGAGTGTGGCCGAATTAATTCAATTCAATTCAATTTTATTTATATAGCGCTTTTAACAATGGTCATTGTCTCAAAGCAGCTTCACAAAAAATTAAAGAATTGTTTTTTTTTTTTTTAGAAAAGAAAAGAAAATATTTGGAAGTGTGTATGTGTGAGAAAAATGTGTCTAGATAATAATGAGATGAATGAATGATAAATGAAATGTCTCTGATGAGCAAGCCAAGGGTGACGGCGATGGTGGCAAGGAAAAACTCCGTGAGATGGCAATAGGAAGAAACCTTGAGAGGAACCAGACTCAACAGGGAACCCATCCTCATCTGGGTGATAACAGATAGAAATAACATCATGTGTGTTGTGCAGGTGAAAGTTCAATATATCAGAAGTTGTGTAGATTAACATGAAGTCCAGTTCAGCACAGGGAGTCAGTAGGTGCAGAGGGCAGATGGGGTCTGGGTCACTGGAAGCACAGGAGCAGCATGTGTAGCTCCAACCATCATAAAGCAGAATCCAGCTGGAGCTGGTCCTTCTCTGGATGCCTTAGAAACCTCGCGGGGTTGGCCTTTGTCTACTAAAGCTGGCACAATCTCCAGATGCCTCGGGATGGGTAGAAAAATACAGAAAAGATGGAGAGAATTAGCGTAGTTGCCATTTAGGATAGGTGTACTGGAGTATGAGGTTATGGGATGAGTTACGCGTATGCCAGATTAAAGAGATGCGTCTTGGGTCTACTTTTGAATTGGGAAACCGTGTATGAGCTCCGAACACTGTCTGGAAGGCTATTCCAAAGTTTTGGAGCCAAATATGAAAATGCCCTGCCCCCTTTTGTAGATTTTAAAATTCTGGAAATTACCAGAAGTCCGGAGTTTTGTGATCTTAAGGGACGTGGTGGATTATAGCGTATCAGAAGACTGGTTAGGTATGTGGGAGCTAAACCATTTAAAGCCTTGTATGTAAGTAGTACTATTCTGTAATTAATTCTAAATTGAACAGGTAGCCAGTGCAGGGATGATAATATAGGTGTTATATGATCATATTTTCTGGATCTAGTGAGAACCCTGGCGGCTGCATTTTGGACTAACTGTAGCTTGTTTATTGAGGATGCAGGACAACCATCTAGTAATGCATTACAATAGTCCAGTCTGGAGGTTATGAATGCATGAACTAGCTTTTCTGCATCAGATACAGATAGGATACTCCTAAGTTTGGCAATATTTCTAAGATGGAAAAAGGCTGTTTTTGTGATATTGGAAATATGATTTTCAAAAGACAAGTTACTGTCTAATATTATGCCCAGGTCTTTTACTGTTGAGCTAGCAGTAACAGTACATCCTTCTAAACGCAGGCTGAATTGTGAAAGCTGTTGTGTGCTGGTTTTTGGGCCGATGAGTAATATCTCTGTCTTGTCTGAATTTAGTAAAAGAAAGTTATTGGTCATCCAATCTTTTATGTCCTGGACACACTCGGTTCATCTAGACAACTTGGGTATTTCATCTGGTTTCATCAGCATAACAATGGAAACTAATCCCATGCCTTCTAATGATGTTTCCCAAGGGAAGCATGTTTATTGAGAACAGCAGAGGTCCTAAAACTGACCCTTTTGGGACCCCATATTTTACTGGCATTACATCAGACGGTACTCCATTTAGATCTACAAAATGGTATCGATCAGACAGGTATGATCTAAACCATTTTAATGCCTGCCCCATAATACCTATATGATTTTGTAGGCGGTCTATGAGAATATTATGATCTATGGTGTCGAATGCAGCACTAAGATCAAGCAAGACTAGTATTGAGATGCAGCCTTGGTCTGAAGCTAAAAACAAGTCGTTCGCAATCTTAACTAGTGCAGTTTCTGTACTATGATGGGGCCTGAAACGTGACTGAAATTCTTCTAGGATGTTGTTTTCCTGCAAGAATGTGCATATTTGAGCTGATACTACTTTTTCTAATATTTTTGATATGAACGGAAGGTTTGAAATCGGTCTGTAATTTGTTATTTCATTCGCGTCCAAATTAGATGTTTTAAGAAGCGGCTTAATAACTGCCAGCTTCAAAGGTTTAGGGACGTGACCTAGATATAATGAAGAATTAATAATGTTTAGAAGTGGCTCTCCAACTGTAAGCATCACTTCTTTTAAAAATCTGGTTGGTATTGGGTCTAACAGGCACGTTGTTGATTTAGCTGAGGTGATAAGTTTATACAGCTCTTCCTGTCCTATACCTGTAAAGCACTGAAAATCTAAATTTGAAGCTATAGGCTGAACTTGATCGTGAGATACTGTTAGAGGTTGAACCTCCGGTATTTTCTTCCTGATACTATTGATTTTTTCATTAAAGAAGTCCATAAAGTCTTCACTTCTAAACTGTGATGGGATACTCTCTGCAGGCATCTTAGGTTTTGTTAGGCAAGCCACTGTACTAAATAAGAACCTGGGATTGTTTTGGTTTCTTGCTAAAAGTTGGCTAAGATGCTCGGTCCTAGCAGTTTTTAGGGCCTGTCTATAGTTCAATTCAATTCAATTCAATTTTATTTATATAGCGCTTTTAACAATGGTCATTGTCCCAAAGCAGCTTCACAAAAAAAAAAAAAATTTAAAGATTTTTTTTTTTTTTTAGAAAAGAAAATAAAATATTTGGAAGTGTGTATGTGTGAGAAAAATGTGTCTAGATAATAATGAAATAAATGAATGATGAATGAAATGTCTCTGATGAGCAAGCCAAGGGTGACGGCGACAGTGGCAAGGAAAAACTCCCTGAGATGGCAATAGGAAGAAACCTTGAGAGGAACCAGACTCAACAGGGAACGCATCCTCATCTGGGTGATAACAGATAGAAATAACATCAAGTGTGTTGTGCAGGTGAAAGTTCAATATATCAGAAGTTGTGTAGATTCAGTTCAGCAGTAGGTGCAGAGGGCAGATGGGGTCAGATCACTGGAAGCACAGGAGCAGGATGTGTAGCTCCAGCCATCATAAAGCAGAATCTAGCTGGAGCAGGTCCTTCTCAAGATGCCTTAGAAACCTCGCAGGGTTGGCCTTTGTCTACTGAAGCTGGCACAATCTCCAGATGTCTCAGGATGGGTAGAAAAATACAGAAAAGATGGAGAGAATTAGCGTAGTTTCCATTTAGGATAGGTGTACTGGAGTATGAGGTTATGGGATGAGTTACGCGTATGCCAGATTAAAGAGATGCGTCTTGAGCCTACTTTTGAATTGGGAAACCGTGTCTGCTCCCCGAACAGTGTCTGGAAGGCTATTCCAAAGCTTTGGAGCCAAATATGAAAATGCCCTGCCCCCTTTTGTAGATTTTAAAATTCTGGGAATTACCAGAAGTCCGGAGTTTTGTGATCTTAAGGGACGTGGTGGATTATAGCGTATCAAAAGACTGGTTAGGTATGACGGAGCTAAACCATTTAAAGGCTTGTATGTAAGTAGTACTATTTTGTAATTAATTCTAAATTGAACAGGTAGCCAGTGCAGGGATGATAATATAGGTGTTATATGATCATATTTTCTGGATCTAGTGAGAACCCTGGCGGCTGCATTTTGGACTAACTGTAGCTTGTTTATTGAGGATGCAGGACAACCACCTAGTAATGCATTACAATAGTCCAGTCTGGAGGTCATGAATGCATGAACTAGCTTTTCTGCATCAGATACGGATAGGATACTCCTAAGTTTGGCAATATTTCTAAGATGGAAAAAGGCTTTTTTTGTGATATTGGAAATATGATTTTCAAAAGACAAGTTACTGTCTAATATCACGCCCAGGTCTTTTACTGTTGAGCTAGTAGTAACAGTACATCCTTCTAAACGCAGGCTGAATTTTGAAAGCAGTTGTGTGCTGGTTTTTGGGCCGATGAGCAATATCTCTGTCTTATCTGAATTTAGTAAAAGAAAGTTATTGGTCATCCAATCTTTTATGTCCTGGACACACTCTGTTAATCTAGACAACTTGGGTATTTCATCTGGTTTTGTTGAGATGTATAATTGGGTATCATCAGCATAACAATGGAAACTAATCCCATGCCTTCTAATGATGTTTCCCAGGGGAAGCATGTAAATTGAGAACAGGAGAGGTCCTAAAACTGACCCTTGTGGGACCCCATATTTCACTGGCATTACATCAGACGGTACTCCATTTAGATCTACAAAATGGTATCGATCAGACAGGTATGATCTAAACCATTTTAATGCCTGCCCCTGAATACCTATATGATTTTGTAGGCGGTCTATGAGAATATTATGATCTATGGTGTCGAATGCAGCACTTAGATCAAGTAAGACTAGTATTGAGATGCAGCCTTGGTCTGAAGCTAAAAACAAGTCGTTTGCAATCTTAACTAGTGCAGTTTCTGTACTATGATGGGGCCTGAAACCTGACTGAAATTCTTCTAGGATGTTGTTTTCCTGCAAGAATGTGCATATTTGAGCTGATACTACTTTTTCTAATATTTTTGATATGAACGGAAGGTTTGAAATCGGTCTATAATTTGTTATTTCATTCGCGTCCAAATTAGATTTTTTAAGAAGCGGCTTAATAAATGCCAGCTTCAAAGGTTTAGGGACGTGACCTAGATATAATGAAGAATTAATAATGTTTAGAAGTGGCTCTCCAACTGTAAGCATCACTTCTTTTAAAAATCTGGTTGGTATTGGGTCTAACAGGCACGTTGTTGATTTAGCTGAGGTGATAAGTTTATACAGCTCTTCCTGTCCTATACCTGTAAAGCACTGAAAATCTAAATGTGAAGCTCTAGGCTGAACTAGATCATGAGGTGCTATTAGAGGTTGAACCTCTGTTATTTTCTTCCTTATGCTATCGCTGCATAGCTGCACATACTGTCTTTATTCGCAATTCGAAAAACTTCTAATTTAGAATTAAAACAACTCTGAGAAGAAGAGTGGGCAAAAATTATTCCGCGTTGATGTGAAAGTCTCTTTGCTAGTTATTGCAAACACTTTATTGCAGTTGTTGCTGCAAAGAGTGGCATAACCAGTTATTAGATTTGGAGGCAATTACTTTGTCAAAATGACCAGGCAGGTTTGGACAGTTTTTTTCCCCTCAATAAATGAAATCTTCATTTAAAAACTGCATTTTGGTTTTACTCGGATTATATTTGTGTAAGATTAAAATTTGTTTGATGATCTCAAAGTGTGACCAATATACAAAAAAAAAAAAAAATTGGGTGCAAATACTTTTTTTCACAGCACTCTATCTATCTATCTATCTATCTATCTATCTATCTATCTATCCATCTAAATTGTGGAAGAGTGTTTCTGGGAGCATGAGAAATACTTTTTACACATGAAATTACTTAAACCTTGTGGGCTGTAATCAAAGCTAACAATGGTCAAACAATTTATTTATTTATTTGTCAGATAGGGTACAATATAAAGGTTTATATTAATGACATAACTCATCATATGTAATTGTTCCTACAACAATATATTTAAACACATTAGTGCATTAATATTGAACAAATGTGGTTTAATATAGCTTATAAAACTATGACTTATACTGTACACATATTAACATGCATTAGGCACGATAATGATATGCACTACTTAGTACTTAGAACTTACTTAGGGCACCATTTAAGCATAAGCACATGATACAGGTGATACTGAGGTTGTCCTACTAATAAAAATTCTTGTGATGCATAAATACAATGCAAAGGGAAAAATAAACAGACAAAAAACCCTTTTTTTCTCTTGCATTTGCAACAATCAGGAATTCTGGTAAAACATAAAATTCATTCTGCCAGCATTTTTGGACCTCATGTAGTATAATTCAATAATAATGATTTTCTGCTTGGAAAGATGTTTTTTTTTAAAGAAAGGTTAGAGAGCTTTAATTTTTAAACCAAAAAAGAGGCACTTGTAATGCCTCAAAATGAAGTGTAGAACAAGAGCAGATATTTTCTGTCACCATAACACACATGCATCTGAAATCAATAAAGTGGACTAATGCCAAGTTCTTACACAAGATTTTTCAAACAAGTGAACAAAGACAACAATCATATTACAGAACAGAAAAAATTTAGATGATGTTTTTAGAATTGAGATTTTATACATTTTCATGATCTTCATATCCAAACAGTCTGAAGTCTGCTTCATAAATTTCATATAGTTTCCTTCTCCGTTCTTTGGAGATGTCCGAATACCATTTTTTAATCCAACTTGTCTCTGCTGTAATAGTCCAGGCTTTAAAGCTGACAAGGTTATCAACATGGAGCATTCGTAGTAAGTGAGCAACATCTTCTTCCATGGTTTCCATTTTTCCAATAAAGTCATAATTAATCAAGCAGGGATGGCACATTTGAAATGTTTCTCGCCAGTGTTCATCAATGTCTGCGTCATCTGGAAATGGAAGACTTATTATATATTCAATAAAGTTGTAGAAAGAAGGAATGATACCTGCAGCATTTGCTTCCTTTGCCGATGCTGGTGGATTAGACACATTTCTGAATTTGCTTAATATTTTCATCCCAATTGTTTCATAATAATTTTGATTTGGATTTTGTATCTTATCTCTGTATGCTGAAATCAGTCTGACAAATGGATCTCGCACAAATATGAACTTCTTGTACGTCTTAAGTTTTTCTGTCATCACTTTCTTGGGGTATTTGTTGAGGTGCTGTAAAGAAGATCCATGAACATCTTCAATGGGGATGTCATTAGGGTTCCTGTAAGGTACCCCATACACCTTCAGACTCTCACTCAGAACAATCATGATCCTTTTTAATACAGTGCAGCCAACTTTTGGAACGTAGCAATAGATGATTCCATGCCGGTCATCGACAAGCAGGTTGTTTAACTCTGAAAGGGGAATTCGATCAACTGAATTCCATTTGTTCCTGATCTTCATGGTATTGCACTGGTTATGGAGAAGGTCCTTCCTGGTATGCTGTCTGAGCTTTAGCTCCAGTGGGATCAGGTTTGTGTGAATCTTCCCCTCACATCTCCCCCTCTCGTCAGGGTCCAGCTGTCGTTCAATATCTGGGTTAAAAGAATGAGTCTTAGGACAGAGATATTCTTCCTGGTCATGCACTGTTTGTCTCTTAATAAAGAAGAGATAATAAAAAACACCCATGGTTAAAAGTAAAGCAGACAAAATCTTTAACCTGCCCATTTTATCTGGTAGGGAAGGGACTCTGAGCTCTGTAAACAGATCTAGACTGAAGTAATTATAAGTGAGAGTAAGCTTTGCTTAAATCGAAACATTAATGAGAGACAATTGCAGCGGGGCGTGGAACTGATTCAGAAAGACTAGTAGAACAGGAGTGATTTCATAAACTCTTTAATTACATTGTAAAATTGTATGGAATTTAGAAACAACAAAATGTTTGATTTGAGTGTCACCCAAATCAAAGAAAGAAACAAAAGAAACGAACCTTATTTCTAAATCTGAACTAATTAACAAAAGAAATACTAAATAAACCCGAAATCCTCAGTGCAAGCGACGCTCTGACTCCCTAAAAATAAGGAAACAAAAGTACAAGGGTGGCGTAACACTCAACCTAAACTAACAATTAACTAATTTAACAGTAGAAAATAAAACAAAGCACCAACATGCTTCCTAACAATGGGGTTGAACTTGCCATGTAGTAGGCTAAACCAATCTTCAACACATTTAGTGTAAACGCATTAAAGTTCAATAGAACGCTACAGAAAAATTGTTACGAACTAACCGAAAGTGAAGCAGAAGACTTAGCAGTTAGCCCGTGTAGCGTGGACAGTAAACCCAAACGGAAATAGCGCGGATCAGCAGGATAACCACGCGTATTATTATTAGAACTCTCTCCGATTGAGAGCAGGAGTTTACACAATTAAACCTGCTAACAACACACACACTCGTCAGCAAGAGAAACCCAGAAAAGGTGAGTACTCACAAGTAGGAAGCGCTGCGTCGGAACCAGCATGGGCGAACTCAATGACTGAGCAATGTGATGCGCCATTTTGTCTCCTTTTATGCTTCCTGTGTCGCGACCGTACCACTTCTGGGTCCTAGTGCCGGTCGCGGAGCGAGTGTGCATGACAGTACCCCCCTGTCCAGAACCGGCAGGAGGTCCTGTGGTGGAGGATACCCGACGACGGTAGTCTCGAATAAGTTTGGGGTCGGAATCCAAGACCGCTCCTCAGGGCCGTAGCCCTCCCAATCGACCAGGTACTGGGTACAGCCTTAGAGAACCAGTCGACAATGGTCATGATGGTGTCTTTTCCTTCGGAGACCGGCAGGCCCGTGACAAAGTCGACAGCAATGTGCGTCCAGGGTCGACGAGAAACCGAGAGAGGTTGAAGTTCTTCTGATGTTGGTCGGTTGGTGCCTTTTGCCCTGGCGCACACCGGGCATGCCTGGACAAACTCATTGATGTCCTTCGCTATGGATGGCCACCAGAAGTCGCGCTGGAGGAACTGGAGGGTGCGTCGTGTTCCCGGATGTCCCGAGATGGGTGAGGAGTGACCCCACTGGAGAACTTCTGATCTCATGATGTTGGGAACATAGAGTCGTCCAGGCGGCACACCTGCCAGTTTGGCCTCTGTGGTCTGTGCCTGGCAGACCCTTGCTTCCAGGTCCAACTGTAGTGGCACGATGATCTTTGAAGGACAGGCGCGGGGTCCATCCGCGGGGCGTCTACCTCATTTTGGACCCCCGGCGGTACAAGAGGTGGAAATTATAATCTTCAAAAAACAACGCCCACAACGCCTGTCTGGGGTTTAGCTGTTTTAGGTTTCGGATGGTGATAAGGTTTTGATGGTCAGTTCAGATGGTGAATGTCTCCCTGGCGCCCTGGAACTTTATGGCCAGCAGCTCGCGGTCCCCTACCCTGTATTACTGCTGAGTGCTATTGAATTTTTTGGAGAAGTGCTGGATGTGTTCGTCAACGGTGCAGGAGTAAATGAGTATGTAGTCCAAGTAAATAAATGCCCACCGGCCTAGAGGACATCGTTAATGAAGTGTTGAAAGCCGACGGGGGCATTGCACAGTCCAAAGGGAATTACTAGGCTCTTATAGTGTCCGGTAGGGGTGATGAAGGCCGTCTTCCACTTATCACCCTCTCTGATGCGCACCAAATTGTAGGTGCTCCAGAGGTCCAACTTTGTAAAAATAGTGGCACCTTAGAGAGCATCCAGGGCTGAGATGGTAAGAGGCAACGGGTGTCGGTTTTTGATAGTGATGTTGTCGAGCCCCCGATAGTCGACACATGGACGAAGTTTGCTGCCCCTCTTCTTTACGAAAAAAAAACCTGCAGGTGAGGAGAAGGGCGGGATGGTGCCGTGGCAGAGAGCGTCAGTTACATACTTCTTCATCGCCTGCGTCTTTGTAGATGACAATGAATAAAGGTGGCCGCAGGCCTGGGCAGTGCCTGGCTGGAGGTCTATTGCCAGGTCGTAAGGCCGGTGAGGAGGAAGGTGAGTGGCTCATCTTTTACAGAAAACCTTAGCTAGGTCCCTGTATTCGGCAGGGATGGGGTTAACGTCGACGCCATTGGACTCGGACTCCCTAGAGCACGTCCCAGCTGAAGCCCGTAGGCATAGTTCAGTGCAGGTTGCACCCCACTGTAGAATCCGGTTTTGTGTCCAAGGATGATGAGAGGAGAGGAGATGGAGGTGACATGAAATCTAAGCTGGTCCTGATGTTGGTCAATAAGGAGGGTGATGGGTTGAGTTTGGGTTGTGATGGGACTGCTGGAAAGGGGCCGACCGTCGACAGATGTAATCCACACAGGCTGGGATAACGCCTCAAGTTTTGCACCCTATTTTTTGGCATAAGAAAAGTCAATGAATTTACCTGAGGCACTGGAATCGATGAACACAGTACTTCTGACTCGTTTGTGGCCAAATTGGAGGTGTATTTGAACCGTGAGACGGGAGGAGTCGATCGAGGTGGTGGAGAGTTGGAGATGAGCCACCCTCATTTCTCACCGGATCTGAGCGTTTCCCAGGCAGAGTGGACAAATAGCTTGGTGGTGCGCCACCGATCCACAATAGGCGCAGAGAAATCCGCAGAGTGTAACGGCTCACGGACGACCCTCCCTACCATAAGTGGTTCAGTTTGGTGTCTGTCTCTACCTCGCCGGCAGGATGTTCAAAGGTGAGCTTAAGTTGGCGGGTGAATTTGTTGTAGGAGTGCGCTGTGTCTGAATCGGAGCGCAGAAACGCTGTGGCCCACTCAGGTGCCTGCCTGGGTAGCAACGAGATGAGAAGGGCGATACGCAACTGGTCTGTGGAGTACCTGGTGGAATTATACTCAAACACGAGTTCCAGTGCGGTTAGAAAAATGCTACACTTCCCATCTGTGCCATCCCATTTATCCGGAAGTGCAAGGCAAACATCAGAGGAGGGTTAAGGTTTCGGTGCAGCAGCCGCTGCGACGGGCAGCAGGGAAACTGGAAGAGGAGCAGCCTTGCGGACGGCCGCATTCTCCCGCTGCAACGCCACCATACGGCGCAAGGCCGCAATGGTCTTGGACGCTGCCGCGAAGAGACGCAACCTTGCCAGTCAGCTGCTCGATCAACTCGGCATGCCTGTTTACCACATCGCAGAGGTGAGCATAATCCACTGGGTTTACTGCAGATGTGGGCTCAGTCATTCTGTCATGAACTAACTGGAGGTGAAGCAGAAGACTTAGCAGTTAGCCCGTGTAGCATGGACGGTAAACCCAAACGCCGAAATAACGCGAATTGGCAGGACAACCACACGTATTATTATTAGAACTCTCTCCGAATGAGAGCAAGAGTTAATTCTAACAACACACACTCGTCAGGAATAGAAACCCAAAAAAGGTGAGTAATGGAGTGATGCGCCATTTTATCTCCTTTTATGCTTTCTGTGTCGCGACCAGACTACTTCCTGGTCCTAGTGCTGCTCGCGGACCGAGTGTGCATAAAAGAAATATCCAATCACACAACCAAGCAAAAAAAAAAAAAGAACAATATAGTTAAACAATACACAACTGGAAGCTAGTAAAGTCAAACATGGAAGATTGAGCTCATTGAAGCACATGGTACGCTGACAAGGCAAAGTCGCGCACACGCTCTCACTGTATTGTACACTTAAACCATTACAGGACAGTAAAATAGTTACTTGCTGGGGGACAGAGAATAACCTTGTCTGCCCTATTTAATGCCACCCTACCCTGAACCTGCGTGGGCACAGGTCAGTCCAGAGAGGGCATGAGACATCATAGTGGCTTGTTGTGCTTCACAACATTGCCAATTTAAGAGGGGAGAGCCACCCTCCTTGTATTGAAGAAGATGGCCCAGAGGAACCGCTACAGATTTTGGCAAACAACAGAGATGTACTTGGCTTCTGGCTCCAGAAGGATTACCCCTTATTAAATAAGAAACCATAAATTCCTAGTCAATATACATTTGGTATTTTTTACCTAAAGAAATTAATGGCAGGAAAAGTAAATGCTTTCAAATACTTTCATTTACCAGTCAAAAAGATGCAAAAGTGGTGTTTAATTATTTTGCATTATAATAAAAGGGGAGGTGATGTTAAATTTGCGAATTTAATACACTCACGCATTTACTCTGTCCGTTATTTTTTGCCAAGCCAACTCTCTTTCTTTAGCCGGTGCAGCCGTATTGCTTTTTTCATTATTATTGGCTTGAATTCTTCATATGTGTGCATTAAAATCTCTGTTTGATTTTCTATTTTGAAAGGAGGTTGATTAAACTTACTCTTCTCAGTTGTTTTGGAACCGACATACTCATGGTATGCGGGTTTGCGGTAAATCAACCGAGAGGTTGTGATTTACTAAATGGTAATCAAACCAAGCTTTCTAGAATACCCCCAGGTCTTGTGGGATGTTCCTGATCTGCAGTTGATCGCGACTGCCAAAAGTGGTCCAAGGAAGGAAAACTGGTGAACTTGCAACATGGTCATGGGCCAAGGGTCACTGATGCACTTGAAAAATAATGGCTGGCTCATCTAGTCCAATCCAGTGGAAGATCCACTGTAGCATTGTAGCACTGTAGCGCTGAAAAGAATTATGCTGGTCCCCATAGAAAGGTGTCAGAATACACACTGCCTCATTGTTGTAGTGGCTAAAGTGGAGACCTACTCAATATTGGACAGGTGGTCATAATGTTATGGCTGATTTGTCTATATCCCTATGATTATGCAACAATAACTTCTTGTACAGAAAGTTTTTCTTTCATCACATTCTTAGGGTATTTGTTAAGGCGCTGTAGAGAGGATCCATGAACGTCTACTGTACAATGAGGATGTCATTAAGGTTTCTGTAAGGTACCCCATACACCTTCAGACTCTCACTCAGAACGATCATGGTCCTTTTAAATACAGTGCAGCCAACTTTTGGAATGTAGCAATAGATGATTCCGTGCCAGTCATCGACAAGCAGGTTGTTCAACTCTGAAAGGGTAATTTTGATCAACTGAATTCTATTTGTTCCTGATCTTCATTGTATTGCACTGGTTACAGAGAAGATCCTTCATGGTATGCTGTCTGAGCGCCAACTCCAGTAAAATCAGGTTTGTGTTAATCTTCCCCTCACATCTCCTGTTCTCTTCAGGGTCCAGATGTCGTTTAATATCTGGGTTAAAAGAATGAGGCTCGAGACAGAGATATTCTTTCTGGTCATTCACTTTTTGTCTCTTAATGAAAAAGAGACAAGAAAAAACACCCATGGTTGAAAAGTAAAGCGGACAAAATCTTTAACCTGTCCATTTCATCTGGTAGGGAAGGGACTCTTCTGCGAACAGTTCTTTCCTAGAAACTTTCCCAGACTTTTTTCTGCCATTGTTTTCATTACCAAAACACTGTAGTTAGTGTTAAATAGTTTTTTATGAAGTGTTTCCAGGTTCTGAAGTACAGTAAATTCATAAGTATTCACCTGATGTTAAAGATGTTACTTTAAGTGTGAGCAGAAATTCTCATAAAAAGTACAGTATATAAATAGAATAGAATATCTTAAATATAAGCAAATTCAAATAGTAATTCTCTCTGTTCTTTTTATTTTCTTTTAAAATATACAGTATAAAATCTAAACCTAGTTCAGGACTTTCTTTACTTATGTAAAGTTCCAAAATATTTTTCTATCAGCAAAAAAATGTATTATTTTAAGCATTTATTCCTAGAAAGAAGCAAAAATGATTTCCCAACAGAATAAGACCATTTTGAGCTTAAGCTGTTATCTGTTACACTGTATTTTACAAGAATAATTATTATATATCTTTTCATTTTTTTAAAGATGTCTTCACTTTCTAAGAAACTATTTCTTTATTTTAATAAATAGTGCCTTCTGGTTTAAATCTAGTATGTCATTTAGTGTCAAACTGGAGAGATAAAGCAGGTTTCTGGCCTCCCCTTGTGGCTCTAGCTATTAAGTTCTACCCATGGATTGTGCCTGTTAGCTGTGTGAGGTGAGAAGAACATAAAATGAACAAACTAAATGCTAAAAAATTTTTAAGGTTCACAACTTATAGAAAGATAAAATAAAATAAAACAGAAACTACAAAGCTGAGATTGACACATAGTGAAAAAAAAAATGTGGTCAGAGAATTAAAAAAGGAAAGTGGTCAGAGAAGCAACATAATGCATGTGGTCCATGATCTCCACTTTACTTTAAGTTTGAAATAGTTAAAAACATCTGATAGATATTTTTATTCATACAACTGCACTCTTGAATTCTAAAATCAAATTGGTCAGAAGGGATTGATTAATTTTCAAGAACAGCAGCCCTGACAGTAGTGATGACAGCAGGAGAAATCACGGGTTTCTGTGAATGCGTTCATTCTAATGTGATAGTGGTTCTATATTAAAATTCGCATGACTTGGATGATGGATGCTCTGTATAATCTGAGATATATAATGAATGTGGTTTTTTATTTTATTAGTAAATAAAGAGAGTCAGGAAGAAAGATTTAGGACTTTTTTAAGACTCAAATGCAGCATGAGTTGGGGGGTGGGGTGCTAAATAAATATTGAATTGAGTACGTCATAGGATATCATATGATGCTTGTTGTCTGATGTTTCTTTAGATCCTTCTACAATCGCTTTATTTCAATTAACAAGAAGCCCAATATATTGTTCGATATGAGGAAGAGTAAATTAATATATTATTTTTTTAACCTAAAAATATCCAAACTACACATTTTATTCGCCTTCTTGAACACCTGACCATCACCAGTATACGGTGGTTTTCCCAAAAGTTGTGCCACAAAGATGGACACACATACTGTACAGTAACTTACACTCTTAGTAAAACATTTGAATGGTGCAAACATTTTTAAAGAAGGCTGCATATCCGTGAATTACGATCCTGGAAAAGATGCTGCAGTCATTCCTGTCATCATTCGGCTAGTGGACACCTGATCCTTTAAAATCAACAAATAACTTGCTGCCAATTTGTGAAAGAAATGCATATGTCTGCGGGAACTGTACACACAATCATTCACCACCACTTGCACGTTACAGGAACTTAACCTTTCTCCAAGCTGTTTCCACATGTTCACGCCATTAAAGGAGTTCCTGGGAGGCCAGTGTTTCAGGTTTAAAGCAGGAAGTCAGATCATAGCTCTAGCCTACTAAAAAAAAAACTTTGGACTTGATGGTATCCAAGACTTGGAGAGGCGCTGGGATTAGTGTAGCAAGGGATTTTTTCTTTAAATTAATGTTTTCTTATTGGTGCAATCAAAAGAGAGTGGAGATTTAAAAAGTCCCACCTGTGCTCCAGGATACTAGTGAACTTTTACAGCTGTGCCCTTGAGAGGATTCTAACAAACCGCATCTCAGATAGGTACAGCAACTGTACTGCTTCGGACCGTAAACAACTTTACAACAACAACAAAAAAAATAACTGTCCGACAAATCATCGGCACTCAGTTTTTCCCACCTTGGAGGACATTTATGAGAAATGCTGTCTGTCCAGGGGCGAGAGGCATTATTAAAGACATCTCTCATCCCTGTGCACATGACTCATCCCTGTATTACTCATTTAACATGTACTTTGCACAATGACAATAAAGTTAAATGTAATCTAATACTCAATCATTGTTGTGTATAACTTTTTATCCTGTATACAGGGTCACTGGAGCCAAATCCAGTGTCCAGTATCCACAGCGTATGGGTCACTGGGAGGAAACCGGAGTACCCTGAGGAAACCCACCAAGCACTGAGAGCATGCAATCTCCATGCACTCAGTCAGGAATCGAACCTGGACTCTGGAGGTGCAAGGCGACAGTGCTAACCTTTACACCACTGCGCGATATAATCTAATCTAATCTAATCTCATATCATATCATATCATATCAGTGCACACACTTTTGGCCAATACAGTCTGTATAAACTGAAGAAAATAAATAAATAAAAACTATTAAATTCTAAGTCATACTGTGTATATATTAATGTGTTGTGTATTTATGTGTTGTGCATTTATATGTGGATTAGGACTCCTGGAACTAGTATGAACCAGAATTTTTTATTGTTTATTAAAGTGTATAGTAAGAAACTGACCAAAAAGTGGTAAAATATGGTCATTAGGACATTTTTGTTCATATCGTGACTGAAATGCTGAGTAATTTTTTGGTGAAATGTGACTTATTGACGGCGTGTCGCTGCTCGGCGCTTGGTCAGCTCTCCCTCAGCAATATCGCCGTGGCTTAGAGAGAGACAAACAGCCTCACTCGGCAACAACATGGAATAAACAACATGGCCCACAAGAAGAGCGTTTTTATCGAAGGTCAGTAGATATTACAGCTAATTACGGCACCAGCCGCGTCTGATAACCCGCACGAAGTTTGTTGGTGTGCTCGAGGGGAAACGTATGTGCATTTTTAATGCAGTCCGAAGTCGGGCTGTTTTGTCTCCGAGGCTGGCTGTGCGTGGAGCTAGCATTAGCCTTAGCGCGATGCTAACATGTACTGTATGCTAGCTCGGCTAGTTTGCCATTGATTGTTAGCTTTCCTGCTCATTCACTCAATACAGCTGCAAAACAGCAATAACTCAGGTTAAACCCGACACACTCCGGATGCACCACTTTTCCCAAGGTGAAGTCTAGTTTATTGTCTTTTATTGTTCTTTAATATGTGTTAATTTTATACATTTTTCTTTTTAAAACATAACAAGCTATGACAGTTAGCTTCAATTCAATTTAATCCAGCACTGTTTATTTTTTTAGTTCCATGCTAAAATGAACAAACGTGCAAGAATTAACCTGAAATAAAGTAATTCTCATGCATGACATGCTCGTTTATCAAATAAAAAAACAAACAAAAACAATAAAACTCCTCATCAGGTCGCTTAGCTAGGTTGCTGGATATTAAAAGCTAAAGCTAGCTCCTAATCAGCAGGCCTAACCAGGGACGTGAAAGCGTCATGTCTAAGCAATAAATAGATTTTTATTGTATATTTTTAAACTAGCTTTAACTTAACTAAATGCATGTGGCATACATTGATGGTTGTTTTAATATTATGTGCTTAATTAAGGGATAATTACCCTAACTGACTTTGGATGGTTGGCTAACTAAGTACAGCTTTGTCTGCAACACACAAGCTGGTCTAATCTAATATAAAATAGCAATAAATAATATAAATAAACCTATATATTTTCTTTTCAGGAACTTTCTTTAAGCATGCATTATTAACATGATGTTGTTCTGTCACTGTTCTGCCAGTAATCACTGTTTCTGATGGCTTTTTCTTATTTCTCCTTTTGCTAGCTGATGTGCACACTGATAATGTTTGGGGATTTTTTTTTCTCTTTAATTGTTGAATTTTGTGTTTTTCTGAGAATTGCACATACATCATGATATTTAAGCCAAGCCGAAGCAACAGGACTTGGATGTGGCATTTATCTGTGTGTCCTGATGAGACGTTTCATGTAATAAATGTTTTAAAAATATATGTTAAAATGCATGGGACTTATTGAGCATGATCCATCACTCATAATACTACTACTACTACTAATAATAATAATAATCTGGTCAGAAATGATCTTGTCTCCAATAAATGACTAAATGTGGGCAAAGTAGAATCTTGCCCTGGAAAATCAGATTACATCAGTCATATCGAAATGGGATATTGACATTATCGTGAAGCTGTTGGTAATTGGATTAATATTGCACTTCTATAAGTATCACGATTTTATAAATATCTGAATTCAGTATACATTTTTTCCCCTGATTTTGTTAAAATTTGAAGCCATTAAACCTTCAAAGTCGTCAGAACTCAAACATTTTATGCTGTACGTCAGCTTTATTCAACTGCTTTATAATTGAATTGAACATGATTGATTAAATGTAGCTCATAAAATTTTCAAATAACTTCAAACTTCAAGTAAAGGAGTTTAACATTTTACTGAGTCCATGTATCTGTCATTCACCATAATTATTATTTCCACACGAACATAGTAAACAAGTAACTTCTACCACACAGGTAGTAGATGCCAGTGTGTTAGTTTAGAGTGTACGGCCCTGTAGGATTATAAAGAAACGGTGAGATTTTTCCACCCCAACATGTGCTCAAGACTTTCGAGGCGATAAAATGGTGACGTCTGTGGGATTATAAAGAAATGTTAAGCAGGTCCAAGCGCTTGCTTCTAATGCAGACGTGCTCAGCATCTAACATGTGTTTTGATACTGATTAACGGTCGCGGTTTTTGAGACTGATGTAAGCGTGTGTTTGAGACTAATTCACTCGTAGAATTTAAAGTGTTTTTTTTAATGCGCACAACTTTTGATAATGTAATGCCATAAAATTGCGTTTCTGTCGCACCACACAGAAGCTCGTGCACTCAGCACAGAATGTTATGTAACATTTATGGTCACGGTTGATCATAAGCTGGTCAAGCCTGATAAAGCTGAAAACCAGCCAATTCTGATCACCTACTGATCGACTGATGTATGGCTCTTACTAATGTAGTGCATCATTTAAAAAGTTTAGATTTTGGGGTTAAAGTGGTACTACATGAATCGGCACATGAAACAATTAGGATTCATAACTGAATTTTTTAAAACTATCTTTAACAAAAACTCCCTTTATTTCTTTATACAATTCCCAGCTTTCTTAGTACACCAGAACCATGATTGAACCGCCTGCTTCTCGTCTAAAACATTGGCCTCCCAGACGCTCCTTTAGTTGCCTAAACATGTACAAATGGCTTGGAGTGAGGTTAGGACTGCTGAATGTTCATGGCAATGACCGCTGCGGGCTTCAAGCCACGGACTTACGGCCTTCTTCCAAAAATGTTTGCACCATTTACATATTTAGCTGCGGCTAAGATTCTCATGCTCATTGAAGTTTTCTGTAAATGTCAATTGGTTTTACATCTTCATTGACAAAGAAATTACGTTATGACTTTGAGCCTCTATATTATTATACATACCCATTTCAAGGACACACGTCAGTCTGTATAATACTCCATTGTGGGTATACGATGATGTAATGCAAGATATTATAGCGTGTCAGTAACTGTTCTCTTTGAAGTCATTCAGAAGTCTAACTAATCTGGTCAATTGTGGAGGCAGCAATACCGGAGAACGATTGTTGAGGGTTGAACTCGATAACCAAACAAAGCTCCCCATCTCTTCGGTGCTTCTTCACAGGCTCCACCACAAAAATTAACAGATAGCTAACATCCAGGCTTGCTATCTATCTAGTATTAATTAGATATTATTAATATACATAGTATTATCCTCTAATATTGTTGTTTCCTGGTTACAGAACCAGGGCTGTGTATAAACACACATTTGGATTAAAAAAAAAAAAATTCCCAGAGAGCGGGCAGCTAGCAAACCAAAAGAATGTACCCGCCATATCTGACCAAGCAAATGCATTAGATGAGAATTGATGAATTTTTCTTTAACTGTTTGAGATCAACTGGAGGGGAAAAAATCATTAGGGTCGTAAATCACTAGGGATTGGCCGAAACAATATTATCACGGTACTTCAGTGCTGATTAGATTTGTATTGCACATATCTCGAGTCAGTATTTTTATTTTAGGTTTTCAGCACATCTGCCTGTAGGATTACAGAGGAACTGCAACATTTCACCACCTAAAAGGCAAACGTACTGTATTAAAATTAATTGTAATTTAATTAATTTAACTGTAACTAAAACCAAATCATAGAGTAAATTATTAATCACAAAGGGAAATTGTATAAATCATTACAAAAATCATGATTTTTAAGATTATATTATGATGCATCCCAGAAGCTTTTTTTTCCCTCCTCCATTTCTAATAATCTGATTAAACATGCTGTTCTAAGAAAAGTAGAGTGATGTGCACAAATACAAATAAAGCAGTTTTTTAAGTTGTTTTGTTAATTGTAAAAATCAAGGTTTTTTTTTCTCCTTGTTGTCATGTTAAGTAAACTTTGAAGCTCATCATCCTGCATGATTTTCTACGAGTTACAGGTTCACCTTGAACTGTTACTACATCAACTGTGACTACATCAACAATTAAGATATATTTGTTGTGTAAAACATGTAAAGGAGAATGAGATCAACCTGGCACCGGTTCACCTCCTTTAAAAGATTTTATAGATTTGCGTAATAGAAGATGATGCATTTGATTAACGAATCAAGCTGAGACACCATCTGCGCTCGCTTTCCTTTCCGCCTGAATATCATGCGCTTTGACACATAGCGCTCACCTCAGTGTGTGTGTATGTTGGCTTTCACCACTGTGCTGCAAATCTGTGCCCTTTGTTTTTTATTTAAATTTTTTTGCCCCGCTATGATATTCATCTTTTCTGTATATGTTTAAGCTCTTGATAGATCAGAAGCCAGCAGAGATGGAGGGTACAAGCAGGGCTGGAGTTTTTGTCTCTCGCCTGACCGTGAGGAGGAGAGAAGGAGCGAGTAAGCACCTCAATACCGCTTGTTTTAGCGTTCAGGGCTGCTGGAGGTTCGTTCAATGAACGCACACACAAAGTGTGAGAAAGAAGCGACAGCGGCGTCGGGACAGGTTTCACCATGGCGTCGACGTGTTGGTTTTGTCTTTGGTCATCAGAGAGACGTCATTTGGAATCTTTAGTACACCATTTTAAAGCCAAAAAAGCTCAGCTGCTTATTACAGGCATGGAGCGTTATATTTCCGAACTTTCTACGTTTCAGGTCCCGAGTCGGGATCGTACTCCGATGTCGGCAACAAAATAAAGAAATCATGAGCCAGTGATTTTTAAATCATGTAAAGAAAGAAAAAACAAACATCCTGAATGCTGAGTCTTGACTCTGTTTTAAGAACTTGCGCACAAGGTGTTTAGAGTCAATATGACCTGGCAGTATGGAACAATGGGTTTATTTGTGGTCTAAATGATGCAAAACAACATTTTCTTGTAATAGTTTTTTTTTTTTAACCATCTGTAAAGTATGTACAATGTAAACATGACAGTCAATATACAGTATAATTCATTTAAAGCTAAGAAGCATTGTTTGCTATAGTGACTATTTTTTTGCTTAATGCATTCCTTATGGATTACATTATTGTTGAAAAGAAAGTGCATGTTTTTCCCCCCTCACTTCACTGTACAGAGGTACCAAACTATAAATCTTGCATACCGTTGTGCCCCCACTCATTTATGTATACAGTAAGTTCCCGACTTACCAAACGAGTTCTGTTCCGTGATCACATTCGTAAGTTCGACAAAGTGAGTCTTACACAAATGCTTTACACTCTTGCGAGTCTGCACCACTAAATTGCGAGGGGGAATCCTGGTAATACAGCAGGATTTAGCCCTCGTTTAAAGGGCTATTTTCTATTATTGGCTCTTGGACTGATTCATTGAATCCGGTGAGGCCCGACTCATTTCTCCTGGACACGCACACATACAATTTACCGGACATTTTATACATGCGTTTACAAATTGAAAATATTGTATATAATTGTAAATATTGGTATCTGGTGCACTGCGGAGGCTTATTTTTTTGTACAGTACACATGAGCTACTTCCGCAATTTTTTCACGTATATTCGAATGTTCGTAAGTCAAGGACTTGTTGTATTCCGGATAATTACATGCAACTTCCACTAGATGGCACATTAGAGCCAAAACATCTTGTTTTGAATTGTATCGTTTAGTCACAAGTTCAGGTTCTCTTTAAAACCTCATCAGTGTCTCAAATCACTGTAGCTTAGAAAAAATATTCACTAGATCCTTTGGGGTGTAAAAGTAAAATTTAATCTAATTGTAATCGGAAATCTATTAGGGATTAGTACTCAATAAATAAGCATGTGACCTTGAGATTCACACGGTGCTAATTCTTTACATCGCCAGCGCGCGATGCTGACGCCAGTTAACGAGCAGTCCCAACTCGGCCGCTTGGCTCCCCCACGCTCTGACCTTCAGCAGATCGTCATGATCCAGTTAGATATGAGCCAGTGTTTCTTCATGCTGTTGTTTTTGTCTGTGGTGTATTTCACCCACGTCTGCCTGTGTTTGCTCTGCAGTTCTTCCTTGGTGACCATGGATCAGGCGGGCGGGCGGCAGGAACTTTCCCCTGAAGGGGTGAAGGTATTCACATGTACATTATATCTCGTGCTTTTTCTTTCTCTCTTCAGCTGTCCTGACTGCTATCACTTACGTCACTTTTACTGACTCCAGATTTATCTTCATTTTCCTGATAATAGATGTTTTTATCAAATTCCGATAAGAAGAATTAACCCATAATAATGATTAAAACCCTTAATGAAATCTTATTAATTCAGTATTGTCCTACTTTCCTTATAGTGGCCTTAGGAGCTACTAAATTTCTACCAGGACAAACTTGAAAGAACTTATTCTGCAAGATGAAACCAGAGAATCTGCCAAAAGTGCTTTTAAAGAACCTTGTATGAAAATCTTGTTCTTCTGGCCAAGGCCATGTCATAATGTGATATTTATTTACTTACTTACCCTTTTTTTAAATTATTTTACTACCTTTTAAATATCTTACATTATATCTATAACTTAATATTATATTGGCGGAATGTTTAATATGTATCTGCCATGAAATAGCGTGTGAAGATAACATGGCAGTAAACCCTAATACAAACAAACGAAGAGCTACTTAAAAAAAAAAAAAAAAAATCCTGTAACCTCTCGCAGCCAGAGGTCTAGAGAGATTGGCCGAGCTCTCTCAGAGGGGAGGGATGAGAGGTACTTGGTGCTCCCACATTAATCACGGCTCTACAGCCAATCAGGGGCGTCTGTGAGCTCACGCAAGCGAAAGGAGCGGATAGCGCTGTCCTCAACGGTGCGCGAGCGAGCAGTTCGAAAAGATGCGGTCGGCTGGCATCACGTGGTTCGGAGGAAACGTGATTGTCTTCGGCCCTGTGGTAGGAGTAGCCTTAATGTGGGAGCCCCCTAGTGACTGGGAGAAATTGGACACGACTAATTTAGGGAGAAAATCTTGAAAAAAACAAAAAAATAGTTGTATTATGTGCATTAAGTATTGTATCATTCTTCCACGCTGCTGATGGTCTTTCTGCTTCCTGTCTTAGCAGACGCCCCCTCTGAGGCACTTTGACCTCATGGAGCCGATGAAGACGTACGAACGGCGGCCAAACCATTTCAAACCCCTGAACAGATTGGGAACGGGCAAACCCAGGTATCAGTAGAGTGTTCGTGCTGTTTAAGCAGTTTGTCAGGACACAAGTGTAGCAGTTTCAGAAGACTCCGAGGCCAAGTGATTATGTTTACAAATGAATGATCGTTCAAGTCAAACTGATGGATTGATTGATTAAATTTCGGGTGAATGAAGGTGTGAAAGTGTTTAAAATTTACAGAAGACGTCAAGGCTGATGACGTCTGGCTGATGGTTGGGAATTAGTTAATATTATGTAGTTTGAGGAAGAAGCCCGTAAATTACAGAAAATGCGACTAGTTATTTAGTTAACAAGATTATTTTTTTTTATTACTGGTCGTGTAGTAGAAAGTGCGCTGCGTTCCAGTGTTTTGTGGTAATTCCTAGGATGAAATCAGCCAATGTGTTTGATGATGCATATTTCACATTTAGCAAATTGTATACGTACTGTTTAAGATATAACATAAGAATATTCCAAGAATAAGTTAATGTGAATTTTAGTAAATACTTATACAGTAAGTTCCCGACTTATGAACAAGTTTCATTCCGGAAGTACATTCGTAGGTCAGATTCGTTTGTATGTCTAACGAAATGAGTCTTGTACACCTTTGAAACATGTGTATATATATAAAATGTAAAGCATTAAAAAAAAAACACACAGGTTTGGTGTTTTGATTCCGCATTGCACACATAGAATATACTGGAGTTTAGACATTTTATACATTCAATTTCTCACTAAAAATATTGTACATAATTGTAAATATTGGTTTTTAGTGCACTGCAGTGTCTATTTTTTTTTTTTTTTTTGTACAATACACTTGAGCTGCGTCTACGAATCTTCGTAGTTCGGGGACTACCTGTGAATCAAGTATAATTCTTAAACATAATCCTTTGTTGATGTTTTATTATGGTTTCGAGCGTTGTCCTGGTCGTAGGATAGGAATCACATGTTGTGAGAATTACTTTTATCTGGCGCAACTCAACGCTGATGTCTCTCTCTCTCTGTCTCTGTCTCGTTCCGTTCCCAGTGAAGCCCCGCACCCGATGGCCATTACCCCTCTTCCCAACAGAACCAATTATTTAATTATGAGTCAGGCACCATCTCCAGGAGTGCTCGTACAAGGAAGGCTGTTTCAACACACCCATCTCCCCTCTCCTGTTAGAAAGCCAGTACAAAGGTAACAGTACTGTGGGGTCCCGTCTCTGTCCTTTTACTTTTAAACCATACTTTGTGTTAACGTAAACAATGTTTGTGTCTCCATTTTAAAGCAGCCTCGACTTGAAAGAAAGGTAAGGCTCCCCCCACCCCCCCCCCCCCCCCCCCCCCCGAGCGCTAGTAATTCAGCAGACGTTTAGGACGCGCTGTTTATCGCACGCTCTTTAACCGGCCACTTTCGTGACATCACTGACATGCTAGATCAGAATAGTTTGCATGCTGTACAGAGCTTTCGACTCACTTCTTGCAGATATGCTCGGGTGCATGTAACTGAGCTTCTGTCCTGAAATCAGATACACTGCACTCATGTCATGTCAGTGCAATCGATCTACATTTAAACTTTTTTTTTTTTTATCTTGATCTGATCTAATGTTTTTTACTTATTTGTACTTGTAGCAGATCTGACTTCACCACCCAAAGGCCAGAGCTAGACAAAATCATCCTCACCTGCCCAGAGATCTCAGGTAAGCTTTAGTGCTCTCTTGTATGTATGTATTTGTTTGTTTTTCGCTTTAATATAGCTTAAGAATAATCAATCAGAGATGGAGAGGGCGTATTCAGTTCTGTAAAAAAAAAAAAAAAAAAAAAAATGCACCCTGAAAAAACACATAATTTATGGCTATATTTCTTGTTGATAAAGTATCAGGTTTTCCTACAGGTGCTCGACTCTTTCAAATATAAAATGGCATATGCAAAACAAAGTTCATTGGCAAGTTGCCAAGTCATATCAGATTTGCGTATAAACCAGGACGCCGGATTATGTCACCGGAGCAAAGTCTGCCGCAGATTGAATGCTGCATTGAATCCTGCCTCGTCTCCGTCGCTCTTCGATTCACCCTTTCAGACGGACGGAACGTTTGCATTTTACTCTGGTTTTCTGGCAGCCGAAGCGCGGCGCTCGGTCAGCGCCCAAGGACGACACGTTGTGTTCGAGCCAGGCGCTTGACAGTCTCAGTAATTCTTATCAAAATTACAGCCTTATTCAGAAATAACTGCCAGCTACTGTGTATATTGTTATAAGACGTACGCCACTACTTTTTCCTGCGTTGCTCGCTTTGCCTTCAGGTGATTGAGGTCCCTTTTGATGAGAATGGTTGGCTTGTGCATGTAGGAGAAAAAATTATTTAAAAAAAGTGCTTGTCCATGACCGAGCTGAAAGGATAAAGGAACAGAGTGTTTCATGGCTGTGCGCTGTTTAAGACACTACAGCCTGTGGCAATGTGTGTGTGTGTGTGCACCAGCCAAATGTGGTGGTGTGTGTCAGCGAACACCAGAGTGAATCGCCCGCCTATGATTAATCTGTGTCTCCCATGAGGAGAGGGGGGAAAAAAAGGAATGAGACAAGATGTGAAGCTAGAAAAAGAAAACTGACATAGACCGTTTATAAAACAAATTAATAAATAAAAAGATGCGGCCCGTTCCCTTGGCGATGGCAGAATAGAATGCAACAAATGGTCTAGACGCGGGCAGCCGGATAACCTCATAAAGCACTGAATCACAGGATGTTTGTCTCCAGCCTTGTCTTTTTCATGATTTTTAGCGCGTTACGTGCGTGAAGTTTCACCGAATCTTATGTGCTGCGCAAATTTTTTTATTTACGAATTCAAATATTTAATCCCATTTGCCAGGTATTAAAATGACATTAAGTAAAGCATAGTGTTTATTCTTTATTCTTATGATATGTAGGACGAAAGAGTGCTACGTAAAGAGTTAACCTAAATGCTGCTTTTTTTTCTTTTTTTTCTTTTTCTCTTTTCCTTTATTGAATTTTCTTTTCAATAAACTTAAGTTGAATGTTATCGTTATTATTAGCGTCCAGTGTGTTTGAGGTGGTGAGATAGTAGGTAGGTGTACTGTACACTACCGTTTGAAATTGTGGGATAACTTGTAAATTTCTTTCTTTTTATTTAGTGATTTATTTTCTACATCCTACAACAATACTGGGGGATTTCAAAACTATGAAATATGGAATTATGTAACAACATACATACTTGTTATTTTAAGACATGAAGGTCAGCTGTTCTTAAACAGTTCCTGCAAGAACAGTATTGTGTCGAGTGCATTTCCAAACCCATCACCATGATGAGACTGTCTCTCATGAAGACCTTGCCATTAAAGCGAGACCAAAATTTTCCTCTGCTGCAGAGCAGAAGTTCATTTAGAGTCACCAGCTTCAGAAATCACCAATTAACAAACAGCGCCTCAGATTACAGCCGATATGAAGGATTTACAGAGACTAAGTAGCAGAAACATCTCAATATCAACAGTTCAAAGGAGATTATTGTGTATTTTGGATGCTTTTAGCATTGTTTTACAGTGTAGAAAGAAATGTAAAAAATCAGAAATGACCATTGAGTTTGAAAGTGACCTAATTTCTAGAAATGTAGCTCATAGCTCATAGTTCTGTCTTTTCATGCTCTCTGTCCGTCAGACTCGGACACCCTGAACATAAAGAGGTGCGTCCAGGCGAAGAGGCGGCCGATGTTTGACAGCGCAGAGGTGAGGGAGGCTTGAAACAGTTCGGTAGCAAACGTGTGCAACAGAGAAATGTCTCTTTTGAGAGGAAGAGTCCTGTCTGAAGTCTTCCTCCCTCCCTCTCTCTCTCTCTCTCTCTCTCTCTCTCAGTCGTTGCAGCCGGACGAGTACTTCACCGTGTGTGGAAAGTGCGGCCAGCAGAGCGAAGACCACGCCAAGTGCGAAAGCTGCGGCAGCCCGCTGCACGCCGAAGTGGCTCTTTCGTCTGCTGTCCCCTCCTCACCCACCCGAGTGCCTGTACGCTCCCTTCCCTCCACCAACGCCACTCAGCTCAGCAAGAGCTTCTACGGCGTGACATCTGGAGGGCGCTCCGTCTCCGCTCGCACCGAAACGGCCATGAACCCGCCGGCACGCACTACCCGCGGGGGTCTGCTTCTCGGGCACAACGGCGCCAAGCTGGCCGTGGCGAAGAGGCAGCCCCCGGGAAAGCAGAACGAACTCAATGACCCCAGTGAGTGCCGCGTAATAGACATCGGTGCTGATGACGAGGATTGTCCGTTAAATAGTTAATCAACAATAGTACCATAAATTTATTTATCCGCAGTTGTACTGTCCAGCGATGAAGATGACGAGGCTGACAGTTCCAGCACGGGCAGCGTGAACCGTCTGGACAGCGTCTCGCCGAGGCCGGCCGACTCCGCCCACTCCTCCCCCGCCCCCTCCAGCGGCAGAGTCGAGGCAGCTGTCAAGGAAGTCGCCGAACATGAAGAGCACGCTTGTGAATTTTTCTCCGATGTGGACCACAAGAGCATGGTGCCCAGAAGGAACCGCTTAAAAGAACCAGTAAGCGCTGTCCTCTTCTTCTGTTCACTCGACCGGATAGTTTTAGTCTTTCATCGTCGAGCTAATTAAGTCATTGTCTAATTGATTGCAGAATAAACACTAGAGGAAAAGATCTTGAGTGTAAAAAAAAAAAAAAAAAAAGAAATCTTGTTGTTTTTCTTGTTTAACATCTCAGCAGTTTCGAAACTCCTTGTGCGAAGACCCTTCTCCTTCTAAGAAGCGGAAAATGGCACAGACGGCCAAGTTGGAGAGCATTATTCTGCCGTGCAGGAGCGTACGGATAGGAACTCTGCGCAGGATGGTCACCAAACCTGTCGTTGTAAGACCGGTTACTTCATTTATTTATTTTATTTGTGAAAATGTTTGACAGTCAATTGTTCATCTACAAAGCTACAAATTACAGAAATTAAGCCTTAACATTTATAATTACTACGTGTTTAATTTCCAATATGTGAGTCATATGAGGTTTATGTAGACCATACAGTGCATCCGGAAAGTATTCACAGCGCATCACTATTTTCACATTTTGTTATGTTAAAGCCTTATTCTAAAATGGATTAAATTCTTTTTTTTCACTCAGAATTCTACACACAACACCCCATAATGATAACATGAAAAAGTTTACATGAGATTTTAGCAAATTTATTAAAAATAAAAAAACTAAGAAATCACATGTACATAAGTATTCACAGCCTTTGCTCAATACTTTGTCGATGCCCCTTTGGCAGCAATTACAGCCTCAAGTCCTTTTGATTATGATGCCACAAGCTTGGCACACCTACCCTTTGCCAGTTTCGTCCATTCCTTTTTGCAGCACCTCTCAAACTCCATCAGGTTTAAAGGGAAGCGTCGATGCTCAGCCATTTTATGATCTCTAATAAAATTTTAAGTCTGGGCTCTGGCTGGGCCACTCAAGGACATTCACAGAGTTGTTCTGAAGCCACTCCTTTAATATCTTGGCTGTGTGCTTAGAGTCGTTGTCCTGCTAAAAGATAAACCGTCGCCCCAGTCTGAGGTCAAGAGCGGTCTGGAGCGAGTTTTCATCCAGGATGTCTTTGTACATTATTGCAGTCATCTTTCCCTTTATCCTGACTAGTCTCCCAGTTCCTGTTGCTGAAAAACATCCCCACAGCATGATGCTTCCACCACCATGCTTCACTGTAGGAATGATATTGGCCTGGAGGCCACTGTGCTTATTGGGACCTTTGAAGCAGCAGAATTTTTTTTTTGTAACCTTCCCCAGATTCGTGCCTCAAGACAATCCTGTCTCGGAGGTCTACAGACAATTCTTTTGACTTTATGCTTGGTTTGTGCTCTGACATGAACTGTCAACTGTGGGACCTTATATAGACAGGTGTGTGAATACTTTTGTACATGTGCTTTCTCAATTATTATTATTTTTTAAATAAATTTGCAAAAAATCTTTCGTAAAATTCTTTCATGTTGTCACTATGGGTTGTTTGTAGAATTCTGAGAAGATATTTTTTTTTAATCAATTTTAGAATAAGGCTGTGACATGACATAAAATGTGGAAAAGGTGATGCGCTGTTTCGATTAATTTTCCCAACCGACAACCACCGTTCGTTATCCGAACATTAATCGTTAACTGATCAGATTAAAATATAAAATTAGAATTGAATGAAAATATAACTGAGGAGTGTCTGATTAAATATGCAAACAAATCTTTTTTTTTTCACTTTTTAATTTAACATGTGCGAACAACAGCCCACAGAACATATCAAGAACAAAATCTGGATTCACACATCGTCAAATTTTCATGCCCCTGACGCGTTTCCGACAACAGAGAAAAACAAAGTAATATAAATAAAAAGAATAAAATAAATAGGCCAGCACTAAATATTTTTTACTTAAATAACAAATTAAGATTACAAAATGAAAAACGCTGAAATACCTTTGAAGCTTTAACGATCAGGCATTAGCTAATTTTTTCAGACATTGGCTACTACGTTTTTTTCGGTTAATAAAATAGCAGGCTTCTCTTTTCACTTGCTTCATTTTGCTTGCCCAGCAAAATACGTCTGAAGGCACGTGTCGTTGCACGTGATAACGCCCAGTGAGTTAACAAATAACATATGTATAGCATATTTATGCCGCAAAACTTTATACTAGTACTACTACTACCACCAATAATAATATAAAGAATATATATATAATGTTTTTTTAGTTCAAGTCCAGCACGTGTGCATCTTGTAAATCTGAAAAGGCAGCAGCATTATTGTCTTATACTTTTCCCCCTGTCTTTTTTTTTTTTTTACTTTTCAGTTCACAGTAGAGTACATCCAGCTCGAGACAGAAGGTAAGTCACGTGTTACATAATTTTCAAATGTAATCAGGTGTGTGTATTCTAATACTGTCTAAGGCGGGGGAGTTCGGTTCTGTACACAGTCCAGGGGCCCGGATTAACTGAGTGTCTCCTAGGGAGTTCATTTAGAAATGAAAATATTCTTGCTTGTTCAGAGTCTGACATAAGTTATTTATGAAGCATCCTACTCAGCGAAATGGTGATTCAGCGGGAGTTGTGTAAAAGCTTTTCATGCACGCAGACAAAAACAACGTATATATGCGTGAATCAACTGCATGACGTCATCCTGATCAGACTGCTCCAATCACAGCTGTTTAAAGCCCCTATAATAATAGAGCTGTCTAGCACTTTCATAATCTGATTTTACAATAATTTGGAAAAAGAAAGTAAAACTGGAGAGTGGATGAGAGCGTTTTGTTAGCGGAGGAGTTAGTAAAATACAGAAATAATTAAGGTGCCCTACTCTTACCTTCTATAGATAAACAGTAAATGTTTGTAAAAGCATCAGTGCCACCTGTCAGTTTGCCGCACGCACCCCAGCGGAAATGTGAAACACGGATACGGAATGTTAATGAAGTGTTGGGAAACAAACAATTTAAATAGTTTAATATAAATATATAAACTGTATAAACGTGGTTATTTTATTTTTTTTGGATACAGCTTGCGCTCCGTGCATGATCTGCGGCGCTACAAGAGCTTAAGAGAGTTTAATTCATTATTTCCGACACATGGAGACACCATGCAACATGTTCATTAATGAACTAGTACACACCGCACAGGATGTTTACGTGAATACCGCACATGATGTTCATGAGTCTATTTTATGGGCTCTGTGTCACTCCATGTTTCTAAAACACCTTCTATCTGCGCACGTCTCTGCCCTGAATGCCATTTCCTCACTACTTCTAACCAGTTAGGACATCTCCTAAATTTTGGTGGGAAAAAAAAAACAACAGGAATTGTTATTGTAAGGATCTTGATAAATAGCTCCTACTCCTATAAGTAGGATCAAAATTGCATCTCGCATAGTCAGTACGGGTCCAGGTATGGGGCGTTTAAATCCATCCAAATAGGAGGTAAGTCTGCAGATAACATGCCACGGTCCAGCTCTGATAAGTCGGCGCTTCAACCATTGCGTCCAGGTCAGGAGATCGACGTGATGGAGGACGTGCGCCTCAGGTCGTCGGAGCTGACGAGCTGTGAATGGTGCTGCGTCCGGAAGCTGCCCGTGCTCTTTGTCCAGACCAGCGAAAGCGAGTGCCAGCGCCTGCGCACGCAGCTCCAGATGTCCCAGGAGAGCGGCGGCCTGTGGTACGACTGCAACGGTGAAAGTGAGCATCTCATTTGTGACGTTTTAAAAGGTGGAAGGAGCTCTATAGCAACCTGTATCATAATAATAATAATAATTATGATAATCCCAACAATAATCCATAATTATCTCATCTTATTAACGGTTTAATTGTTTTTGGAATGTTCTTGGATGAGTTGCAATGTGGACGATATTAATTTGTTTATTTTTTCTTCAGACATGGACGAGAAGTACATAGTGCTGATTTTCGAGAACGGCCCCTCGATGCAAGAGCAGATTATTTTAGAAGACATCCTGGTCGAGATCGGACGAAACAACAAGCTCACGAACTTTCCTGCCAGGCTGACATTCGACGAGGCCAACGTTAGACTGGTTCAGTATAACAAAGCGTCAAAAGAGAAGGAAAAGGTGCGATCCTATAAATGTAAAAGCTTTTATACAGTATTTGTGTTTTATTTTCGGTGTATATCATTAGCTAAACACCAGCTTATTTCTTGGAACACCAGTCAATTGGCCGCAGCGCCGTTTTGTAAGACGTTGTTTTGTAACCGTCCCTCAGGCAAAGGTTCAGAAAAGCAAATTACATTCGCCCTCTACGACATCAGCACCAACTACGACAACAGGAAACGTCTCCGTCACCACGGCAACAGCGACCTCGGCAACAACAAGCACAGTTACAGCTACTTCAGCCACGTCGACAGAGGCACCGGTCCAGACCCGGTTTTCCACACACCTCCACGGGATCTTCGACGATGAGGACATGGCAGAGCTGCAGCCCACGTTCACCGGCCCCATTATCAAGTGAGATCAAACGTTTACTCAACTTTAGAAGGAGAAGAATTTGTGTTTGCTTTCTTTATAAAAGAAGAGGTGGTTTAAAAAAAAAAAAAAAGGCATGAGGTGTAGATCTGCCAGTCCAAATGTGAGGTCATGTTAAAACTTAGACACTGTCGAACTCGGGCGTGTGATTGATTGATGCGTACCTGTTTTCTCTACTAGGTTGATCGTGTACCCCCCTCCTCCGGCTAAAGGAGGAATCTCTGTGACCAATGAAGACCTTCACTGTCTAAACGAAGGCGAGTTTCTCAACGACGTCATCATTGACTTTTATTTAAAGTGAGTGTAATAAAATTTATAAACCATAATCTTACAGTTTTACTTTAAGCTTTTAAGAAATTGGGGGGACAAATGGATTATATGGACAGGACAATGACGGGAACAGATTTACAGTTGGTCAGAAATTTTATATTCCTTATATATAAAATAGTCTTCAGAGTCTTCAAAACTTGAGTTTCAGAGTTTGCAGCCTCAGTCATTTGCTGATTATTATTATTTATTTAGTTATTTTATAAATTTTTTTGGTTTAAGAACCTTTTTTTTTTTTTTATTTAAAATTAAATTTTTTAATTTATAAAAAATTTATAAAAAATGGTTGTGGTTATCCTTTTTTTTTTTCGCCGCAGTATACCATTTTTCATACATTTTACTGTTTTAAAATGTTGAACAGTTAAGAATGATATAATTTGCTTATTTTCTAAACATAAATACTAATGTAAATGTTGCTAAATTTCCATATCAAATTAAACACTGTATACATTTTTAAGTACTGTAGAAAGAACACAAAGCAACCGTAGAGGAAAAAATGCGTCTTGGGACAGTGAATTATTATTATTATTATTATTATTATTATTGTATTTACCCTACAGTACTTGTACCAAAGAAAATGTGCTTGCATGAGTTACAGTACATATAGAGGAGTAACATAGGTGTTTTACATTTTAGCACAGGGGGAGACACAACAGTACTATACATTACGGGTTTCCTTTACATTCTGTATACACACATTTTAACAAACAAAAAAAACACAGAATTGTTGAAATTTTTGCAGATTTATTTAAAAAAGAAAAACTGAAAAGCCACACACCTGTCTATATAAGACCTTACAGCTCACAATGCATGTGGGAGCAAATGAGAATCATGAGGTCTAAGGAACTGCCTGAAGAGCTCAGAGACAGAATTGTGGCAAGGCACAGATCTGGCCAAGGTTACGAAAATATTTCTGCTGCACTTAAGGTCCTAAGAGCACAGCGGCCTCCATAATCCTTAAATGGAAGACGTTTGGGACGACCAGAACCCTTCCTAGAGCTGGCCGTCCGGCCAAACTGAGCTAACGAGGGAGAAGAGCCTCAGTGAGGGAGGTAAAGAAAAACCCAAAGATCACTGTGGCTGAGGTACAGAGATGCAGTCAGGAGATGGGAGAAAGTTGTACAAAGTTAAACATCACTGCAGCCCTTCACCAGTCGGGACTTTAAGGCAGAGTGGCCCTACGGAAGCCTCTCCTCAGTGCAAGACGCATTAAAAAACAGCTGAAGAACTCCCAGATGGTGAGAAATAAGATCCTATGGTCTGATGAGACCAAGATAGAACTTTTTGGCGATAATTCTAAGCGGCATGTTTGGAGAAAACCTGGAAATGCTCATCAGCTCTCCAATACAGTCCCAACAGTAAAGCATGGTGGTGGCAGCATCATGCTGTGCGGGTGTTTTTCAGCTGCAGGGACAGGACGACTGGTTGCAATCAAGGGAAAGATAAATGCGGCCAAGTACAGGGATATCCTGGACGAAAACCTTCTCCAGAGGGCTCAGGACCTCAGACTGGGCCGAAGGTTTACCTTCCAGCAAGACAACGACCCTAAGCACACAGCTAAAATAACGAAGGAGTGGCTTTACAACAACTCTGTGACTGTTCTTGATTGGCCCAGCCAGAGCTCTGACTTAAACCCAATTAAGCATCTCTGGAGAGACCTAAAAATGGCTGTCCACCAGAGTCCACCATCCAACCTGACAGAACTGGAGAGGATTTGCAAAGAGGAATGGCAGAGGATCCCCAAATCCAGGTGTGAAAAACTTGTTGCATCTTTCCTAAAAAGACTGGGCTGTATTAGATCAAAAGGGTGCTCCTAATAAATACTGAGCAAAAGGTCTGAATACTTAGGACCATAAAATATTTCAGTTTTTCTTTTTTTAAAAATCTGCAAAAATGTCAACAATTCAGTGTTTTTCTGTCAATATGGGGTGCTGTGTGTATTAATGAGGGGGAAAAAAAGAACTTATGATTTTAGCAAATGGCTGCAATATAACAGTGAAAAATTTAAGTGGGTCTGAATACTTTCCGTACCCACTATATATAATATATAATGTGTGTATATGTGTATATAAAATATAATTATACAATTTTTTTTTGTTGCCACACGAGTCTGTACTGTAGGCATTTTAAGGGTTAATCCTCTTGTGTTTTTTATTTATTTATTTTATTAATAAGAGCCCGTACACTAAGTAAAACGTGTGATAGTTTCAACGGCAGTTGAGATCTGCTGTATTCCGTGTCTTTTGTACAGTTTGCTCTCATGCTACCGCTAATTGTACCTGTTTATTCTGTACTAAGACGCAAACTGTCCACTACTAGTTAAACAATTATGAAGGAAACGATTTATTTGTTTTAAAAGTCTGCAAATATAATTGGTTGGCTGTCGATCTACTGTACTGGGATGGCCCGTCCAAGTAAACTCTATGTTTAAGTCAACACTGCTGTATTTTTATGTAAGGGAATGGGTTTGTAGTTGCTCTACTAAAAATCTGTCAGGATCTCTGTTAAGATAAATGCATATATATGAGTATATGAGTCGTGATGATTATACATATACATGATGATTGTGGCTTTGTTTTTGTTTTTGTTTTTTTTCTCCCAGATATCTCTTTATGGAGAAGTTAAAAAAGGAGGATGCGAGCAGAAGTCACGTTTTCAGCTCTTTCTTTTACAAGAGACTTAACCAGAGAGAAAGGAGAAACGCAGCAGACACTACTAACCTACCGTAGGTTCTCTCTCAGACGTATATGACTATAGTAGGTCTGCACAATGCTGATGTTACTCTTGTGCTTTAAAAATGATGGCGTGATGGCATTTAAAATCATTTTGGCTCAATTTAAAGTCATGTATTTCTGATCTGATCTTTTGTTTTGTCACCGTTTCTAGAATACAGAAGAGGAAGCACAATCGGGTAAAAACGTGGACGCGACACGTGGACCTTTTTCAGAAGGACTTCATTTTCGTTCCCATCAATGAGTCGTAAGCCATCGTCTTTATAACTCGAATCGCACAGGGAATGATGTGTTGAGTGATGCAGCCTGTCAGGAAAATGTCATCTTATCTTCACATAATGTTTTATTTTGTATTTTATTTTGTACGCAGCATTACACTTGATAGTTCATTAGTACTTACACACACTGACACATCACAACTCGAATTCTGGAAACAAAATGAGCTCATTTCAAATTTAATGCCTGCTACAGGTTTCAAAATAGTTGGTACGGGGGCATGTTTCCCATGGTGTAACATCTCCTCTTTTCGAAACCGTTTGTAGACGTCTAGGTGTTGAGGTTATGAGTTTCTGGAGTTTTCATGTTGGAACTTGGTCCCATTCTTGCCTGATATCAGTTTCCAGCTGCTCAAGAGATCATCGTCGCACTTATCGAAGATCATTTTTCATTTAATGATGCACCAAATGTTCTCTATAGGTGAAACATCTGGACTGCAGACTCGCTAATTCAGCACCTGGACTCTTCTACTACTAAAAGCCATTCTGTTGTAATGGCTGCAGTATGTGATTTTGCATTTTTCTGCTAAAAACATGAGGCTTTCTCTAAAATAAATGTCGTCTAAAACCTTTTATGTACCTTTCAGCATTAGTGCTTTACAAAACATGCAAGCTGCTCATACCGTATGCACTTATGCACCAAATTCCATCAGAGATGCTGGCTTTTAAAACTGAACGCTGATTGAACGCTAGAAGGTCTCCCTCCCCTTTTTTGCGGAGGACACAGCGTCCGTGATTTCCAACATGAATGTCAAATTTGGACTCGTCTGACCATGGGACACTTTTCCACTTTGAAACAGTCCATCGTAATGAGACTTGGCCCACAGGACACAACGGCGCTTCTGTACCATGTTCACACATGGCTACCTTTTTGCATTATGGAGCTTTGGTTGGCAACTGCACATGTCATGGGATATAAGGAATATTGTTTACAGTCAGTGGTTTCTGGAAGTATTCCTGAGCCCATTTAGTAATGTCAGTGAGACCAATTGTGTCAGTGACAACCGATGAGTGATGCAATGTCGTCATCCAAAGGTCTTTATCCTTGTCCCTTACACACAGGGATTTCTCCAGGTTCTCTGAATCTTTTGACGATGTAATGCACGGTAGATGATGAGATTTGCCAAGCCTTTGCAATTTGATGTTGAGGAACGATGTTTACTCCATTTAAAGTATCTTCTTACACACTCACAGATTGGAGAGCCTCTGTCCATCTTTACTTCTCTTTATGTTCTCCCAGCTGATTTTTTTTTTTTTTAATTTCTTGCTTTTTCAGCCCTGTTTGCCTTAATGGCAACTTTTTAACTTGCAATCAGATTAGAAATGATTTAAACATTCATGTTCCGTTCTTTTTTATATTGTGAATAAAATATTGGCTCACGTGATTTGAAAGTCTTTTATTGCATTTAAGTAAAATAAAAAACATCCCAAAATTTCCAGGAATCCAGGTTGTAATTAATAATTGTTTGATGTGTTTAACATCTACAAAGCACATATCAAAGATTAGACGCAGTAATCCATTCGTTTCTATATTTAGATAATGCAGTGTCCACTAAAGTCCCTTTGAAGCAGCTGTTACTATGGAAACAAGGGCATTAAAATCAGAGAGATATATAATCAGATATATGACTTTAGTCAGAGCTGATATTATAGAAAATCATAGTATAAGTGATCTTATCTTACGATTTATATTCAAGGTGTTGTGTTTTTCGCAGCGTTCACACGTTATTAGTATTTTCAGGGTAAATTTGTATTTTTTTTTATTTTTCTTCCTCCGATGCAGAGCACACTGGTATCTTGCAGTGATCTGCTTTCCAGGTCTAGAGGGACCCTGCCTCGAGCCCAATCCTCATTATCAGCCCCTGACGCAGTCCCAGAACCCGGCTTCGTCCCCGTCCGAGTTTGGGAGCTCCATCCTGAGTGAAGGAGGCATCGAGGAGCCCTCGCCTCACACGGAGCCGCTCTCCTTTAATCCAGACGAGGTCATTACGGAAGGACAGGAGGGACAGGACGCATGCCACTCCAGCATGCCCGTGTGTCCGCACCGAGCGGCAGATCACAGCTGTGCTCACGGCCAAAGGATCAATGGGCAGGTTCAGTCCAATTACACGGGTGAGTGTTGCTCGAACATGAGAATTCTGAACCTCACGATAAAACGGGTTGACTCGGACATAATAATGGTTTCTTTTTGTTTGTTGTTGTTTTTTTTAAGATGGCTTGCAAAGAATCAGTGTGTGCTATAGCAGTGAAGATCCTGGCACCTTCTCTGATGACCAAAGCTCTTCTCATGTAAGTGTTTTTGTCCCACAACACACAGCACGCCTCGCGCGAAAATTCCCCCCCTCCGGATAGTTTTTAGGACATGAACTGCGTTCCATGCCGAGGTGTACTTCACAGGGTGGTCCCTACACCATGCTAAGTATGAAGAGAATGTTGGCGAAGGGAACTTCCCATGATAAAACTCCACCATTTGGAACATCCTGCGAAGTGCGTTACCATGGTAACATAAGCACCTCGGATACCTGCCGTTGCTGCTGTGGAAATTTCTCATTTAGTATTAAATATTTATATAAGTATACTTGATTAAAGATGTACAGAGATTAAATTATTATTATTTTTATTTATTTATTTATTTTTTTTACAGATTACTAGTCTATTTGGATTGGCTACGGATTTCTTTATTAAATTAAAATTAGGGATGCTCTGATTGATCGGTCGCCGATCATAAACGGCCGATAATTGCTTTGGGAAGTTTGATTGGCAGTCTCTATAATGGTCGATAAAGAAAAGCTGATCAGATGACGCAAAACTGAATTTTTTGAGCGCGGCTAAAATGGCTTTACCGGTCTTGCAATTCTACGTGTTGTGTGAAAAAGACAATACATTATGTGTATCGTGTGTAACAGGCCAATTTCACGAGGCGGAAAGCACCCAAAGCATTTTAACACCACGAACCTCATCAGACACTTGAAGGTTAGTCACGTAAAGGAACATGAGCAGTTTTCAAAGTTGGCTAGCGCTAAAAGAAAGCGTGAGAGTTGAGCAACTCGCGCGTGACGTACTAAGCCGTCGGTAACAGAGACGTTTTAAAGATAGCAACCCTACTGTAAGGACAGTAAGAAACAAAATTTTGCCTATAGCCTTTTTTTTTAAATTTTTTTTATAAATTTAGTCCTGTCCAATTCTTTTTCCCCGATTTTCTCCCCAATCTAGTCGTGTAGCCAATTCCTCCCCGTAACTAGGAGGCTCCCACATTAAGGCTACTACTACCACTCAGTCGGGAGGGCGAAAGCTATCCCGTGTTTCCTCCGAACCATGTGACGCGAGCCGACCGCTTTTTTTCGAACTGCTCGCTCACACACCGTTAGGGGCGGAGTAACACACTCAGAGGAAAGCGCTAGCCGTTCCTTCCGCGTGCGCGAGCTCACAGACGCCCCTGATTGGCTGTAGAGCCGTGATTAATGTGGGAGCGCAAGTACCTCTCATCCCTCCCCCCTGAAAGAGCTCGGCCAATCAGCTCTCTCTGTGCCTCTGGCTGTGAGAGGAAAACAGCATCACCCCAATTGGCCCCAAAAATCCTGATCGGAGCACACCTGTTTAAAATTTTAATTATTGTGTCCTATAAGTATGATGTCGTCCTTGATGATAATGATGGTAGATATATAGATCTTTTTTGCAAGCTGTTTCTCCCCCATGCTCCAGCGAGACCCAATGAAATTTTACATTCTCTTTTCCGGTGATGTGAAGACTTGTTCACTCATTCCCTTCACCGTTCGCAGTTCCCTTTGACCCGAACATTGTTTTGAATCACACTTAACATGTTTTAAACACCCTGTGAAGTATACTACACAAGAACCTTCAGGCTGAACGGAACGCAACTGAGTTTATCAGTAGTCTTATGAGCTGTTAGTTTGCAGATCAGACAACATCTTCGGTCTCCATGTCTCACTGTATGTATCGTGATTCTTCTTTTAGGACGAGTGCAGCGAGGACGGAGCGCTGGCGGACGAAACTGCCACGTCAGAGAGCATGGAGTGGGCATCCAAACCCACCATCTGTAAACAGTGAGTACGAACAAACACACAGGAACCACGACATCACGGAAATATCCCGAGGGAAGCGCGGTGATGTAAAAATAGATGAGCCTTACTAGGATTAATAAGGCTGCATCGTTCTCACTGCTGGTTTTATTAGTGTAGATAATACACTGAAATAAAAAAAAATAGAAGCAAAGTAAATGCAGCATCTGACTTAAAATCTTTATCACAGTTACACAGCTGCAAGCAGATACATGCTAGGCAAGTTCTATAAAAAGGCCTTTTTTTTTTTTTTACTTGTGCAAAGCATTTTATTGCCACTAGGGAGCAACGTAACTGCAGTTTGAGTAGGTCTCCTCCATGCACTGTTGTACATTAGCCTGGCTAAGAATCAAGAGATCACCTTGAAAAGCTGTGAGCCAAGAATGAATCTCTGACTTCATTTCTTTATCAGAATTAAATATTTGTCCACGTACGGCTGCTTTCAGGAGACCAAACAGGTCAGAAAGTCTGATGGAGCGAGATTAGGACTTTTGCAGAGTGTCGACAGTGTGTGCAGAAGTGTGCGGACGTGCATCGTCATGCGAGATGACAATACCCTTGGATATGTTTAATCTGAAGTTTAGTTTTAGCTCTTCAATTAGCGTCTCACTGTAACGAGCACTGCTGATTGTTCAACCTTTTTTCTGATAATGCTCCAATACTGGATCTTGAGAATTCCAGAAAACTATAAGCGTTGATGTTGATGAATTTTCCAGGGGAAAAAATAACTAATTGCTGCACTTTGCACTCTTTTTCTGTGCAAATCTCAAGTCAAACATCCTTTTTGCTCGCAGTGCAGTTAAAAATAAACGTATGTAACACGTTCACACCTGCACAGCAGTGATTGGGAAGACCTTAGACTGTGGATGATTTTGACCCTTCCTTGTATTAGCAGCAGTGGTAAAACACTGTGTTAAATGCAGAATGAAAACAGATTTATGTCTGTCTTTTGGACCTGACTGAAAAAGGTTCAGCTTGTTATGCTGATGAACTGTTTATCAATGTGATTTGCTCCTTTCTCTTTTTCTCTCAGACCTTGTATCCTCATCATGGACTCGTTGCGAGGCCCTGCCAGATCTACAGTGGTGAAGACACTGCGAGAGTAATGCCCCTAATATGTGTTATATAAAAAAATGTTCTTGCCATTCATTATGAAGGAATGGATTATAAGAATGTGAGTTCACTCCTTTTTTTTTTTTTTTTTGTTTTCTTGTGTGTGTGTTTGGCCAGGTATCTGGAGATAGAGTGGGAAGTAAGGAAGGGCTCTCAGAGGAGCTTTGGGAAGGACGTAATGAGGGGCTCGAGTCCACGTGTGCCACAGCAGGACAACTTCAGCGACTGTGGCGTCTACGTGCTGCAATATGTCGAGAGCTTCTTTGAGGTACAGATAAAAATGCAGAGTCCCTGTATGTGTCATGTGACTGTGTGACAGATCAGCATTAAATTCTTTAATTTAAGCATTTTGCGAGTTGATTAGTTAGTTATACTATTTGATATAATCTCTATGCTAAGATGAAGATTGATGTGAATAATTTTCTAGGTTTGTTAAAATACTAATTACGCTCCGAGTGGCGCAGTGGTAAAGTGCTCGCCCTATCATCCGGAGATTGCAAGTTCGATTCCCGGGTGATGCTGTAACCTCTCGCAGCCGGAGGTCCACATTAATCACGGCTCTACAGCGTCTGTGAGCTCGCACAAGCGGAAGGAGCGGATAGCGCTGTCCTTCGAGTGTGTTGCACCTCCCCAACGTTGTGTGAGCGAGCAATTCGAGAAGATGGTGGTCGGCTGGCGTCACGTGGTTCGGAGGAAACACGTGATAGTCTTCGGCCCTCCCGACTGAGTGGTATTAGTAGTTTTAATGTGGGAGCCCCCTAGTGACGGTGAAGAATTGGACACGACTAAATTAGGGAAAAAATTGTGGAGGCTTCGAATGACAGGGATTTCTGCTGCTCAGTAAAATTTTGATGTTTAATTTTAATTTAAGTGAGAAAAGTGTTATGAGGAGTGGGCTAAAAGATAATATAGAAAGTATAAAACATTCAAGGTTTTTTTTTTTAGGTTAAAAGTCTTAAAATTGTAACAAAATCTGGATTTTTTTTTAATTGAATTGGCATATTTAAAGTAAATTGTTATACAAAATCGCAATATTCGTCGAATTGGTGCCTACTGTAGGTGTCGTGTCATCGCATCAAGAGGTAACTGGCGATTCTTATTCCTAATGGACACATGACATGCAAATGAAGGGGAGGGGCCTTAATCATTTTGATTGTTCTGATTAGAGCATCGTGACTGAAGTGAAAAAAAAACACACAGCAACACTTTTCTAATTACACGCCAAAAGCCGTCAGATCTGCTTTCGATAACAATACTATATTCACATGTTCACAGTGACATTACCGTGTAAATAACTCCAATCAGATTTAAGATCGCGGTCAGAAACAATAAAGAATTAAACAATTTTCCGGCTCTTTCCAAGGTCAGCAGGACACTTGTCTTGAGTTTGAGCGCGTTTGTTATTTTTAAAATATTGCTCCCAGGCACAACAGAGCTCTGCTTACTGTAAATAAACCATTTTAGAACAGGAAATGTGTGAGATCTAACATTTTCTAACATGTTTTCACTTTCTTTTACAAAGAACCCCGTGCCAAGCTTCCATCTCCCCATGAACTTACTGGACTGGTTCCCCCAGCAGCGGATGAAGACTAAACGTGAGGAGATCAAGGAGCTCATCCTGAAGATCCAGTCCCGACAACAGTTAGACCGGGGGAACTCTGGGCAGGACCTGGACATCGGCGAGGTCTGCGAGGACCTGGACATCGGGGACGCCTTAGAGTCAGCCGACCTCATTCCACCGATCAGCTCATGAACCCCAGACTCATGCTGCTATATAGCTCTTCTGACAAATACCCCCCCCCCACACACACACCCACACCCCTCCTCCACACCCTTCATCCTTAACTCAGGGCACCGACGGTTAGTCGGCGCCTCTTCACGATCGTACGCTGCTGGAAGACTCCGCCGTGACAACAACTGTTTCCGTTTTCGGGTTGTTTAGTTTTGTTTCCTCTGTTAACAAAAGAGCAAGAAGACTTCATTTGTATTAAAGAAAACGTGTATATATAAGCTGAACAGTTCTTATTTTTGTTCGTTATTATTATTATTTTTGTTTTTTTTGCCG
This sequence comes from Clarias gariepinus, assembly GCF_024256425.1. Taxonomy (NCBI): domain Eukaryota; kingdom Metazoa; phylum Chordata; class Actinopteri; order Siluriformes; family Clariidae; genus Clarias; species Clarias gariepinus. The sequence continues at coordinate 40,091,483 of NC_071101.1, read as the reverse complement.
ACTTGTGAATCCAACCTCTCGTCTCTCACTCTTTGCACCGAGTTAAGTGTTCATTCATCTATCGACTCCATGAAGGGTACAAACAAGCCCTGACCTCTACACAAGCTTTTGAACAGTTACTGTTTAATGTCCCGTTCTGTCCGTACTTCCACTCTATGCTTTTTCCACCACAGAAAAATCATTGTTGTTCGTAGCCCAAGTATCAAAAAACATCTGGTTTTTTTTTTCCCCCCTTTCCGCTTCTCTAATGGCATAACACGTTTGCTAGTCAGTGCCTGTCAGAGCTTTATACAATGTTACCACATGTAAATGGACCTCATTTTTAATATTAAAACTTATTTGAGATGAAAGAGTGCACATCTGCCTTAGTTCCTACAGATTTGAAACGGAGGCTCACGAGTGCTCTTTTCTATTCTTTGCTGGTCTGCAATAAATATAATATAATAAAGCGAGTAAAATTGATAGTATTTGACGACGGGCACTTCTGTTTATTTTCTTGTAAATGTTTCACACTGGATCTCAATTCTCCTCATTCGTTAATGACTGTACTGCGTCATATGTCTGTCCAAATGTGGATTATTATTATTATTATTATTATTATTATTAAATTACTTGGTATTCAATTAACTTTATGTTTTGTCACAGTTACGACTGTATACACTTAATACGGACGAGTCCAGTCACCACAACAGAACTCGTTGTCTTGGGTAGGAAGGAGTTTGGTGGATTCATCCAACACAAACTCCAATAAGAAAATCTTATGAAACATTTCAATCCTGATTTGAATGCTGTTTTTTCCTTCACTGTCAGCAGATTTCAACATTAAACACAATATATTTGGGAGTGAGGTTTCAATTGAGCACTCCCTACAGTTTGGATCAAAACATTAGGGAATCTCGTTGTCCAGGACAGTTTGAGAGACTTGTAGCATTTGTGCCAAAGTGAATTGAAGCTGTAAATGAGATCAGATTTGGTTTTAACTTATTCATTTATTTTTCTTAACTTTGATCACGGTCACAATTGTCAAATTAATGCTGAGCTTCGGTTAGCGTCCATGTTCTTCAAATGTCTGTGTGCTTCCTAAAGACATACCGGTTCTACTTAATGCCTCCATGACTCTGAACTTAATGCAGCAGTTTCTGATGATCAATGAAAAGGGTAGACCTTTACATTAGCTTCAGTCATCAGAGACAATTCTTATATATCTATTGCAATGAATTGTCATTATTTTAAATGTCATTTATCTTCTAGAGGCGTTCAAGTCAAACTAGCACTTGTGAATGAAGGTGTCCGATTAACATTTATAGAATACTCCAAGCACAGTATGTTGGTAAGAGTCCGTTTTAAAATAGGCCGAGGTGGCTCGGACCGAACTGCAGTCGTTCCTCTAAATATTCCTTGTCATTGAAAATTAAAAAATACTGTAGCTTGTTACAAACTTGTGGAAAAGACGTATCCGTCTGTGGGAACTGTACACACAATTATTAACCAACACCACTTATATATTACAGGAACTCTGGGAAGGCTGGGATGTATTGCCACATTCCCTGTACAATCCTGACCTCGCTTCAAGCCATTTCCACATTAAAGGAACTCCTGGGAGGCCAGCATTTTGAACGTAAAGCAGGCAATCCGATAATGGCTCCGGTGTACCGAGAAATCTTTGCAACTTGATGATATCCAAGCACTAGTGAAACACTGGGATAAGTGCATTAGTGTAGCAGAGGATTATATATAGAGAAGTAAACTGGGTTTTTCCGTTCATAACTGAAAGTCTTGGTTTGAATCTATTATATAAAATTGAACATTACTATTTTTATTTTCTAATTTTGTGGCATGATTGTGAAATCCTGTTCAAGTACAGGAAAGTTTTTATAGGTGAGATTATTCTGGCAAATGATTTGGACCTGAACTATGGACCATCCATGAGATCACTGAGAGTGATAGTCAAAATCAGGCACCTGATGCTTCTGCTGTGCCCAGATTTCAAGCTTCATAATGGACAGTGTCTACAGTGCAAACATTTAAAAAGCTTTTTAACTGGATCAATGGGATTCATAAACCATTGGCTAAATGTCAAGTGCACTCGTTCCTGTGTCTTGTTCGTCTGCGTTTCCATCCGATGTTACAAACACTGTTTGCTCAGCTTGTACCTGTTAGGGTGAATTTCCTTTGGAGCATCAGTCAAACAATACAACGCACTCCTCTGTTCTCATTTGTAAATAGCTAAAAGGAGAATGGATCTAACATCAGGGGCAGCTGGTATAAATGTACTATAGCTGAGCCAATTTGGTAGTATAGGTGGCACATGGTGTAGTGGTTAGCTCTGTGGCGTCGCGCCTCATAGGTGAAGAGTTCGATTCCTGCCTCAGGATCTGTGTGGAATTGACTTTCCCAGTGTGCACTCTGAGATGGATTAGAACCCTGTCCAGGGTGTACCCCACCTCGTGCCCAAAGTCTCCTGGGATAGGCTTCAGGCCCCTGCGACCCTGGATAAGAGGTATAGAAGGTTAATTAAGGCAAAAAAGAATTTAGTATTTTTGTAAATAGCTTTGTTTCAGTATCACTTGTCAAGCTACAATTTTAGCCCCCTACTACTATGGTTTTAAAGAAAGAAGTCCTGCTTTGGATTACAACCCTTTATCAAATAATGCACAATTCCTTTTTTTTTTTTTTTTTAAACTATATAATCCAGAGTCGCATTCAGCATGGATCCTCTTTCAATCTTCAGTGACATGACCATGTGGACTGAAAGCAAACTTGACAGATAGCAAGTTATTACTGTACATGGCCTATTTAAATAAAACAGATTCTATAACAAATGATTAAAAAGATGATCTATATGTCTATATCTAAAAAATTTCAAGCAAGATTCTTACATTTTAAGATAGTAAGTTTGTCTATGTTCTTGTGTTTGGATGTATTTTTTATCAACCCACTTCTGGGTTAAAAAATTTGTTCACTTTCAGTTCTATAGGAGGTAGGGGGTCTTTCGTTAAGGTTCTGAGTGGTCAGGAGTTTGTAGGTTCACAAGAGGCTTTTGACGTAGTTTTACTCGACCCCATTTTAAAGACAAGACACTACAGGTAGAAACAACAGCTTTGAGCTCAGAAATGCAAGACGCGATGTCTGTGACTTTGGACTGTAGAAGACTGGACGAAAGACAATTTCAGTCGCCTTAAATTCCTCAAATTTCCCATTCCACAACATCCCAAAGTCGCCCTATTGGATTGATGATCTGGTGACTGTGGGGGATTTGAGTACAGTGAACGTTTTATGTTCAAGGAACCAGTTTGAGATGATGTTCGCTTTGTAACGTGGTGAGTTATCCTGTGGTCATAAAGGGATGGACATGGTCAGCAACTACTGTACACTCAGGTAGGTTGTGGCTTTTTAACGATGCTCAGTTGGTACTAAGAGGCCCAAAGTGTGCCAAGAAAATCTCCCTCACACCATTACACCTCTAGCCTGAAGCGCTGATACAAGCAGGATGGATCCATGCTTTTATGATGTTACGACCAAATTCTGACCCTACCATCTGAACATCACAGCAGAAATTGAGACTCAACAGACCAGGCAACATTTTTCCAATGTTGTAGCCTTTTTTCGGATAGTTTCCTGTTGGTTGTAGGCCATCTGCTTCAAGGTTTGACGTGTTGTATACATGTATTCAGAGATGCTCTTCGGCGAACCTCGGTTGTAACCTCATGTTATTTGCTTAGCTTTTAACTTGAACCAGCTCTGACCTTGGGCATAAACAAGGCATTTTCGCCTGGAGAAGATATTTATTCTTTTTCAGAGCATGTTCTGTAAACCTTAAAGATGGTTGTGGTGTAATAATCCCAGTAGAAATACTCAGACCAGCCTGTCTGCCACCAACAACCATCCATCCATCTAGGAACCTCCGTAGTACAACTAGTGATTGCCATTGTGTTTATTCCCATTTTACAACCGTGGTAGGACCTCTGGTCAATATTCACACGTGCATTCACACACTTTGAGAACACCAATCAGCCTGATTTACATGTCTTTGGACTGTGAGAGGAAACGGAGTACCCAGAGAACACGCAAACTCCATGCACTCAGAACCCAAGAAGGGAATTAAACCCAGATCCTGGAGGTGCACGGCGACAGTGCTAACCACTAAGCCCCCGTGCCACCACCACCACCACCACCAACCATGCTACACTATATGGACAAAATTATTTGGCCAAACGTGTTAATTATTGAATTTAGGGCAATCCTAATGCTCCAGCACACCAAGACATCGCACGCAATGATCAGTTTTCAACTTTGTGCTAGAAGTTTGGGGAAGACCCTTTTCTATTCCAACATGACGTGATCGTTATAAAGACGTGATGAGTTCGGTGTAAAAGAACTTCCACAACTCCATCCAGCACCTTTGGGATGAACTGGAACGGAGATAGCGAGCCAGGCCTTCTCGTCCAACATCAGTGCCGGACCTCATAAATGATCCACAGAATGAAGGGGCACGAGTTCCCTCAGAAACGCATGAAAATCTTGTGGACGGCCTTCGGGAGCAGTCGAAGCCGCAGTACAGTTTATACAGTGCGTGTTTGGATACGATGTCATTGCAGGTTTGGCCGAATACTTTTGACCATACAGTGTATACTCAAATCCATTTAAATGATCCATTTTTTTTTTTTACGCGGGGTTTGAACTTCATCAGATTAACAGTATTGATCGTGTCTACATCTCTGTTATTTGATCAGATTTACAGGTGTACCTAATAAAGTGGCCAGTGAGTGTGTATATACAGGATAATCTTATAATATAATATAATATAATATAATAATCTGCGTTCATTAAAGTGTAGTAAAGATTAAACTGTGAATGAGATTTTTTCTCTCTCTCTCTCTCGCTGAGGTTTTGGTTTAAGCCGGAAGTCCAAACTCCGACCGGTTTAATACACCTGCTGGGAAAAGGTCCGGTCATGTTCGTGCGGTGACGTCACAGCCGCGCTGAAGCGCTCTGATTGGCTAACACCAGGCCGCGACACCCCGCCCTCCGGTCTGGGCTCATTTTGTTGCCAGATTTCCCTCAATTCCCGCCTTTTCTCGGTGAGAGTTGTGAACCGTGTGAATGTATTAGTGTCATTTATGGTTATCTGGCAACCCGTCGATCGAGTTCATTGTGGGAGTCAGAGGCAGAAAGAGAGAGAGAGAGAGAGAGAGATCATAACAGAGGAGGGATCAGCAGGTCTGTGTGCGCAGTTTAACTTTAATGTAAATTGACACACAGGTATCAGGGAGTGTATCCGATCGGAGGTGAGTACTGATTCACACTGATTATTATTAATATCGCACCTTTGTTGTTGTTTTTGGCTGGTGGGAAGTGTGCTGGAGGGTAATGGAGGATGTGGTAGGGGACAGACTGGCACACTCTGTCTGTCCTCCTCCATCAGCAGTGCTTTTCTCTACACTGTATTCCTCAAACTGTGTGGGATTTGAGAGGATCCGTTCTATTTATTTATTTTTAAATCAAGCACACAACCTCGCTCATCCTGATCTGAACAGCTGATGTTTTCTAAACAAAGGCATAGAGGTGGCATGCACCAGCTTCTTAACAACTCTCCTGGAGAACTGACACCTGCTCAGGTGTGGTGGAGGTGTCACTAGGAGAACTCGCTCCTAAAGGTAACCAGGTCCAGACGTCAAGAGGTCAGACGTCAGAAGACTGATCACTTTGTCGTTGTTGGTCTTGTACACTAAAGTGAGAGCGATGAACACACACACATGCACACGAGAGTAAAGAAACCCGACCACACACTATCAGTGGATGGTGTCATCATTTTCCAGCCTTCACTTTGTTTCAAGGAGGTGTAGTCGTTAGCACTGTCGCCTCGCACCCCTCAGGGTCCGGGTTCGGTTCCCATCTCGGGGTCTGTGTGTGTGTGTATGGAGTTTGCATGTTCTCCCTGTGTTTGGTGGGTTTCCTCTCGCAGTCCAAAAACATGCAGATTAGGCTACTTGCCTTTCCCAAATAGCTTGTAGTATAATTAATGGACCCCATCTAAGGTGTACCCCTCTAAATAGACTCCTCACCCCACCCCACGACCCTGTATACTGGATAAAGTGGTATAGACGACCATCTTATTATATCCATTATGGTAGATCACGTTTTCTTTGGGCATTGGTGACTCAGTGGTAGGATTCTCACCTGCCGTGCATGCGGAAGATCCGGGGTTCAGTTCCCACTGAAATGCCCCTAAAAAAAAACAACAACCACTGGATGCAGTGCCAGTGCTAATTCTGGGGAAAATGGTTAGGGTTGTGTGGATTAGATGGTGAGTTCTTCATAGTAGCAAGCAAACTAGCAGACTAACAACATAATGGTAGATCACTTCTTCTAGATTATCCATCCAAAACTTTGGTTCTGGGATCTCCAGACATCTGTGAAGCATACAGTACCCCAAGAGTCTGTGTTAAAATCGCTGGCTGTTCCTGAGACTGGATTCCTTATCATGGGAATGGACTCGCCGCAATCCTGATCAGGATAAGGATAAGGATCAATGAATGGTGAAGTTTTAAGGGTTTGTGGTCATGGCATGGGTGAATGACAGTGTTAGTACTTTAATGTTTGAAGATGTTGTGATTTCTAGAAATCCAGAAATTCTGATAGACCACTTGGGTTGGAAGCACCAAAAATGGTCCATCATCCCTGGACAATCTAGACTCGTCATAATGGACATCCTGAGTCATTAACACGAACGTATATACTATAGTAAATGTGTTCAGTTCAGTCCTTCAGTCTTAGCCCTCCCATATATCAGTGTTTTTTCAGGTTTAGCGGCAAGAAATGGTCAATGCAAATCATTCCCTATGAACTAGAAGGAAGAAGTGATGATTAACCATTCAATGGTTCCTTCATAAGCTTAACCTTTGCTCTGGTTGTCTACATGGCTTTTTTTTTAATGAGTGCACATACTTTTAGTGGTTATAATGACCGAATTGCACTTCTTGTGGCTTCAGGATGGTGTTAAATTAACGGTGGAGCAAAAGGCGCTGAAGCCGGCGCCATAACTCCTGCTTTAAAGTAAAAAAAGCGACAGCCGAGTTCTCGCTCTAGTGCTCCCGGCCACCATGTTTGTTCTAAGGATAGTGTTTGAGCCTGTGCTTTGGCTTCCAGAGTGCTGGGTGTGTCGCATTACCAACTCCGAGTGCCGTGACACACCTAGGGGTGCTGTTCGCTAAGGTTTTGTGACTCACCTGTTAAACTTGGTTAGTGGTTCTTGAGGAGTCTCACGCTCCAGGGAAAGAGAAAGAGAGAGAGAATGTCAAGGTATTATTATCGCTCTGGACCAAGCAATGTTCCATTATGGAGGTAGTGATGTCTTTACGGGCGAGCGGACATGCTCTGTTTTGACGACCACAAACCCTGTGGCTTTACCGTTTCTAGTCTGTAAGTCACAAGAAGTGAAGACAGAAGCTATGTTCATAGTCACAGACGTAAGAAAAAGAGGAGGCAGTCTTCATGGCTTTATTTTGAAACCATCATCTGAGTTGATGTGAGAGTTACAGTAACTAATCCAAGAATGAAAAATAAGTCTTTAACATAGCTTTGAGAGCATCATCTGCAGCATTAAGTCTTTCTGTGTGAATGATTACAAACGAGGAACACAATTAATTGTTTAAACAAGCCCTTATTGTGAGCTCATATAATAAGAGTCTCTCCTCCAGCTTGTTGCTCAGCTCTGCTGTTCTCTTTAGGGGGCGTGGCTTAGCAGTAGATCATTTACATAAACACTGAAACAGCGTGTTTGCAGGAGGAGTCAAACAGGGGGTTTGAGGTCTAAACAAGATTATCATTATCTGAGAGTATTTCAGCCTGAGCATTAACACAACACATTTTAAGGGAGTTTGTTAACTTGTTAAATTTAATAGTAAAATACGGGACCTTTAAGCTATTATGTACATTATTGTTGGTTTTTGTTAAAACATTTGCGCCCTTCATATGTTGTACTGCTGCGGGTAAGAACCTTTTCACCGTATTGTGCTTGAAGTCGTCTGTAAATGTCAGTTTTACGTACTCATTCGCAGGAAATTTCATCACTGATCCTGGTTTGATCATAGTTCTTGGTTCAGCATCTTATCATAGTAGGAGTCATGTAAGTAACTTGAGTTATCATAAAAACAAAGTAACAATAGTTTTTGGTTCTTACATCTGGAACATGTTAGTGCCAAGCACGATCATGTCAGCAGAAATCCAAAAGAAGTCACCGTTTTAAAATGGTCAAATACTGGTTAGTGAGACTAATCAGAAAAATGGCTTCCAAGTGGTAGGGAGCATAAAGATTAGACTTTGGAGCGAAGGTCATATGGTCTGATGAATCCAGATTGACTCTTTTCCAGTCCGGTGGAAGCATCAGGGTAAGAAGATAAGAACATGAAGCAATGCACCCAACATGCATAGTGTCCACTGTACAAGCCTCTGGAGGCAGTGTTATGATCTGGGGTTACTTTAGTTCGGTCAGGTCTAGACTCACTAACGTTACGTGGCAATAAAATAAAGTCAGCTGCCGACCTGAATGTACTGAATGACCACATAATCACGTCTATGGAGTACTCCTTCTCTATGGACCGACCATATTCTCGGATTTAAATTATGGTCTTGGGGAGCACAAGGAATCATATTCACACATGAACTGGCTACCGCACTGCGTGCTCAAATCAAAGCCGAAGTTGAGTGAATGAAATCTGAGCATGTGCGATTGTTGTTTTTGGGAAGGTAGTGTAGTTCCTCTTTTTTGCCTGTGGTTTGTAAAAATGCAGCTTATTGAGTAGATGCTACTTTGCCTAACAGATTACAAGGTCAGGACGGTGTGTGTGTGTGTATATGTGTGTGTGTGCGTGTGCGCACAGGGGTGTGCGCGTGATTTCCTAACTGCCAGAGAACCACAGAGTATTTTGGTGACTGTATTTAGATTTAATATATCATCGTTTGGACTCGCCTTGGACCCTGCTTAACCTAATTAGCACTGAGTTATCCTTCGACAACAGTTTAACTAAAAAAAATTTCTTTCCTTGATCAGCATGAACAAGACAACTACCTGGGTGGGGTGGGGGGGGTATGTATGTGTATGTATTTATACACACTTTTGCTGTCTTAGCTACTTCACTATCAGTCTGGATCAGATTTGTCTGCATCTGTTTGAGCAGGGCGGAGCTCTGACCACATCCAAATGAACCCAGCCTCTGGTGTGTGTATTCTCTATAGAAACCTGCCCTAGGTCACTAACTGAATAAAGTCTACTCTGTCTGTATTATTCATCTCTAAAAGCTTTAGTGGTCAGCAAATGATAAGCGCTGGTGAGTGGGAACGCATCCAGGTTTGCACCCCATCTAGAGATCTCAATGTATTTCTAGATAAAGTTATACTGTAGCTTTACTTCTGTTTTAGTGTTCTTCCAAAAATAGGAAATAAAAGTTTCCCTAGATAATCACCAGGGATGACCCGATACAATTAATATCACAATACCTAGATGCCGATCTGATTTATATTACCATCCTGTTATAACAATTAATTAGGAAATGAATGATTTATAGTTTGGTGGAGGCTACTGGTGAAGATTGTATTTATTCAGATTTTTATGACCATGGTAAGACCTTTAGACAACATTTACAGTGGCATTCACACACTACAGGCAATTTGGAAACACCAATTAGCCTAATCTGCGTGTCTTTGGACTGTGGGAGGAAACCGGAGTACACAGACCTCGTGGCGGGAATCAAACCCAGACCCTGGAGTTGCAAGGTGACGGTGCTAACCACTATGCCATATGTATATATTTTTTGGAGACATTGTGGTGATGCATGAATTGCCACACAATGAATCATGAGACATAACTGAATTCATTTTTCCTTTCATCTCTTTTTTTTTTTTGTATTGCTGTTTCTCCACATTCCATGATTCATAATTCGGAGTACAGATTGTTAGTAATAGCATCGACATTGTTCCGTCGTTCCGCTTTTGACCATCTTAAACAGCCACATGACTTGGGTTAATAATAAATAGAAAGTGCTTTCCTTTGCTCGGTGTACATCGCATTCCTGTAATCCTTCCATAACCAAAATCTTTCAGTGGTTGACCCAGAGTCATTACCCAATGATAACCCATGTGTGAAATGGGTAATTAAAAGGTCCGTGTGTAAAATCTAGTCGATGTGTGAACGGTGGTATTTGGTTAGTAGATCTGGAGTCTTATTAGCTATAGCAGACAGTGACCTATTTTATTAAGGCACAGTTTAGTTCATGCCATTATGGGCCTGAATGGTAGAACCATGCACATGAAAGCTCTGACACTGGATTTGAGAAACCAGAAATGTATCGCAGATTGAATTCAGGTCTGAAGATGGTTAGTGTAAAGTGTTATCTTTTCTTATTTTTATAGTGAATTTATGGTGGTTGGTGGCTCATGTGGTTAAGGCTTTGGGTTACTGATTGGAAGATCGGGGGTTCAAGCCCCAGCACCACCAAGTTGCCAACGTTGAGCCTTTGAGCAAGGCCCTTAACCCTATCTGCTCTAGTGGCGCTGTATCCTGGCTGACCCTACGCTCTGACCCCTAAATTGGGATACGGTATGCAAAAAAAAAAGTACTTTCTATACTCAAGGCTAGTTTTTGAGTCTCAGAAACTGTTATGTTGCATGCCGTCCATAATCTAAGTCTAATAATTAACTGATTGAATTTAGGTTGTTATTTAACAAAGAAAAACATAATGATCTAATAACCATAATAATAATAAGAGGTTTGTTTAACATTTAAGAGGGAAGGAGTCTCCAGTGTTCAGGTTAAGAATAAGCTGTGTCGTTAAATTTCCCGTCGTAAGCAATGCTAAGAAAGCCGGATGTTGTGTTTGACGGTTTCTTTGTAAAGATATCTAGTTGCTAATTCTATCGCAGAACAACTATCAACCAAGAGGCTTGGGCAAAAATGGCCTCCTCGGAAAGACTTAAAGCACAATCTGCTGGCTTCCACATTCATGAGCCCACAGATAACCATGTAGCTGTTTGCCAATCCTCCCACTCCCTTTTACTTTAAAGAATGTTTGTTGAATGTGGCATTATCAGCATTTGAGATACAACCCTGAGGAGTCGAGGGAATTCTGTTCATATTTATAGCTGTTATAACCGAATTTATATGAGGAAGAAACTTTCTGTTTTACGGCACTGTAAATGAATGTGTCATCCTAAAATAGATATGAAGGATGGATGGATAGCCCGTTGTTATATTTGTCACATGTTATATGTCTATCTTAAAGTTCTGGAAGAAAGACCTCTCTTCTATAACAAGCTTCCTTCTAATTTTGTTCCCACTGTTGTTTAAAGTTAATGCCCACACTGAAACGTTCACCCAGTGCCTCAGTCTTTAGCTTTCTTTTAATCATGAGTCATGTTTTCTTAGGTTCTCCCACTCCCATCTTTTCTTTGAAGTCCTGACTTCTGTGGAGTTCTGTGTTTCAGATTTATCTGTACAAGTTTTCTGCTTTGGTTAGAGGAAGCGCTTCTAGAGACCTTTTTCCTCCTGCTGGACATCCTGAAGTCTTTCCATATGTTTATCTTGCAGTTGCGCCACAGCTGCTCTGGGTCTGACTCTTTCACACTGGCTGTATCACTTGTACCCAGATGCTTCATGTCAGGAAGTTAGAGCCTTTTTTTATCTTCTTTAAGGCTGCTTTTACACTAGGCGTGATTGATGTGTACTGTGCACAGGTATGAATGCTTCCCCCCTTTTTTTTCGCCTTGCTATCCAGCTTCCATATTACTAGGGGTGCTTTCACATTTGGGCCTTGGAATCGTTTCTGAGAACACATGACCCCAAAATCTGGTTCATTTTGATCAGTGAGAATACAATCTTTTCGCTCTCCAGTAAGTACTACACTTACTTACGTTACTCCTGCCTACTTTATGACCTATGGCTGAGTACACTTTAGGTTTAACTTCATTTTTTCTCTAATTATATCGTTATTCTTTTGTCCATTACTCCTGAGAACAGAACTCCATTTGGCTTTGATGCTCATATCCTTTTCAACGACACTTTTAGGCAGTGTGCACATATTCCTTTCGAAGGCCACAACAAAATAAGCAATTTTTTAATACACAAATGCAGTTCCTGGTAGCCTTTTGAAACCGTTTCACCATTCATTAACTTTTTTATAAATGGTGTCACACTCAAGTCATGGCTTTTTTTATTGGTGTTAGAGTTTGACCGGAATAGATAGTAATACGGCTTGTCAATCTTTAAACTCTGTAAAAATGTGCGTTAGACATTGAAGTACACGGTTTGCTCATGTCAGCAAAAAACAAGGTGCTGAACTGAACTTTCATGACATTCTCAGAATTAGAAGACAATCACAAACGATCCAGTGTTGCTTTAAAGAAAAAAAAAAACACGTCTCTAGGGTGTGACTTTTCACTGAATGCTCCAGGGCAGATTCCTTACGTGTGGCGTGGCTGAAAGTTGTATTTGAATGGATTTCAGTTGTAATGTTTTTTAATGCTAAGGTGTGTCGACTTGTATGAGAAGTCTAACTTCATGGTTTAATGAATAAAGAATGTGCTTGCTCAGCTTTTGAGGCAGCTTTTGAGACGACAACATTTTTTTTTTTAAAGCTCCACCAGATTCCTTATATGTTGCACTGTGTACGGTTATGAAGAGTTATGTGCCGGATTTAATAATCTACTAATAAGCTACTTGCTCAATGTAAACAAACACCTGTACCAATAGACCAATAGATATTAATTAGAAAAGCTAAACTGAATATTCATACTGGGATTACTTATATATTATAATATTATAATATTATATATTATTATATATAATATTATACTGTATATTATTATTATTATTATTATTATTATTTATCCAATCTCCTTTTTTTTAAATTACTTATCCGATTACCGAACAGGGAGTGTATTTGAGATAAGTATAAGATACTCAACCGTACAAAATTGTATTTCTTTGTATTAATAAGTTAGGCAGAGAGTTCTGCTGTACAGAAAGACAGGCAGACATGTACAGAATGTGGGCTTATATGTAGTGAAATAATAATATCACTGATTAAATTAAAGCTGATCAGTTTATTTTTAACTTTAACCTTTTAATTATTTCTAAAAACTTTTTCCCTGTCAACGATGTGTACTTACTCTAGTGTAAAATAATATATATATTTATGTTTAAATTATGTCACAAATCAGAGAAGCTTTCACTTCCTCAGATTAGCATGTGTTGCTAGCTTGGAAATCTAAAAAAGTGGTAGCTAGCATAGCATAATGAAGTGTCACATCATGCTAGTTACCTAGTTTCTTGTTTAGCCCTTATTTATTTATTTATTTATTTATTTAAGAAAGGGTCTGAGGTAACACATTATGTTTTGGAAATGTCAGCTAGTTGTTACACACTCTTTGGCTATGGTTAGCTGTGGTAATTTATCCTCATATTAAATGTAAAAGATATGATTTAAGGCTAGCTAATGTTTTTTTTTAAATGTGTGTCATGCTAGCAAGAGAGTTAGCATACAATGCTGGATGTAGTAGCTATACGTTGTGCTTTATTTGCATTGTTTTTTGTGTGTATTTATATGTTTTATGTATATGTGTTTCTGAATTATATAAAATAGATCAAAAAAATAAAATAAATTAGCTTTTTTTAAATTATTTTTTTTACGGTAGGGGATACAGGTAATGCGTTTTCTTATTGTGATTATGCAACCTCGTGTTTAGTAACAGAAAGATAACTTCTAGATAACCTCATTTTAAGTTGTAGAACAATCAGAAACAAGAAATCCTGTTTTCTCTCCCATGCTCTGTAAGTCCCCGAGCTCGTTCATTGCCTTTGTTGGATTTGCCTTTGGTCCTATTGTCGAGATGACATACCGCCACCTTTTGTGTTCAGCCAACACAATCCCTCGTCACGTGAGCGTCTCATCCAGCACAAACTCTGAAGTCATGTGACCGTCCCAACCTACACAAAGTGTGTGTGTGGTCATGTGACCGGCTTACCGCGACAGTGTGTCCCCAGTGATCTGCTGTAACAATCCGTGATTGTGTGGCATGAAAGAGGAGTGGGCCTGAAGCGGCATAACTTACAGGGTTTTTCTCCGTGTGTCTGTCCTCTTCTTAAGACTCTATTATTAGGGTTTTTCTCCGTGTGTCTGTCCTCTTCTTAAGACTCTATTATTTTAGACTGTTTTTGTCCCAGGGCTATTACATTCCGCAGCAGTGTGCTAAGGCAGATGAAATGAAATAAATAAGCCTACCTACATGTCTACTTAAATAGCCAGAAGTAGTATGTTCAAAGTGGATGTTTAAAGTAGATGTAATCCGGTGTTCATCAAATTAATTCATTGAGGAAGCTTGTCTTAACCGTTAATGGGCTATAGGAAATTTGATACCTGTTCTTTGTACTTCTCTGTATGCTCAATTTCTAAGGGAAAAGGTGCTTTAAGCACTCGTCCTTGCATTATAAAATTTGCTGTATCCAACCTGTATATTTTTTTTTTTTATATAAAGACCACTGGAATATGGAAATGACGTCACAAAAATGTGACTGTCTCAACATGAGCATATAATAATTTTTTATTTTTTTTTGGCATAAAAACAACCAGAAAAACACGTGATCATGTGTACTCTTTCTTTGCCTATCTGACCAATTTTTTTATTTTTTGACATGTTTGTAAAGTTGGTTAAAATGGAATGAAATTCAGTTCATCATATTGCCTAGATTCTGCTGACAAATAGGATATGTCACTCTATTCTGTACAATCGTATACACAGTATGTTAATTTAAAAGAATGCAAAACAAAAACTGGCTAAAATGCTTGAGGTTTTAAGGGCTACAATTCTCCCAATATGATAGAATGAATGCTTTATGCTATATTGAATGCTATATTGTCTATAAGGACTCATGACTCATCGTCTCATCTTCTATACAGCTTTATCCTGTATACAGGTTTGCTGGGGGCCTGGAGCCATATCAGGAGACTTAGGCCGGGTACACCCTGAACCCACAACTTGGGTAGGCCAGTTAGTCTAATCTGCATGTCTTTGGACTGTGGGAGGAAACCGGAATACACGGATGAAACACACCATGCACGAGGGAAAACATGCAAACTCCATGCGAGGTGACAATGCTAACCATTACGTTAGAGAGCAGGGGAGGGGAAGCTTGTTAAGTAGAGCCAGTAATAGAGAGCGATTATGGTCAAGAAGGTGAGGATAGGGCAGTCTGGTGTAAGGTGCGGCTTTCCTGGTGCACCTGTGAAGACATCTTGATCTTCCTGGGAATGGATAGAAAAGGGCAGAATGAAAAAAAAATTCCCTTCTACTCTCACCTTCTCCATTGTTTACTTAAAGAACCCATTCAGGCAGGGAAGGATCCTTGATCCTGGAGCATAGAAATTTGTGTAATCCTACCAACTTCTCTCAGACTGAAGTAGCTATTTGGATGAGTAGTGAAATGTTTCGACCTTACGAGAAAGAAGTCTAGTTGACTTCCGAATAATGTCACATGTTGCACTTATATACGTCCCTTTAGCAGTATTCACTTCTCTTTATGTTTAGCACCTTGCACCTACTGTATATGGTGATGATAGGTAGTGTAGTGATAGTGTAGCCCTGCCCTGCCTACAGGTAGCCGAAAGCTGCACCTCCTGATTTGTTTACCACAGTGTCCCAATGTCATTCGGGTTCTTTGAAACATTTTCATTTGCGTATTTTCATTCTGTGGACACGCAGGTCTAAAGCAATTCGCTTTTCTTTGGCTTTACTAGGAAAACCCTCAAAAGATGTTTTATACAGTCATATTTTTCCCTGCTACTGAATATATCTGCACCCATACAATAAATCTTTTGAAGCACCTACTTTTTTTTTAACATGATCATCTGCTTTTTAGTGCGGCTTGTTGGGCTAGCTCAGAGGTAAGCTCAGTTGGATTACTGATCGGACGGTTCCTGGTTCGAACCCCAGCACCACCAATTTGCCACTGTTTGGCCCTTGAGCAAGGCCCTTAACTCCTCAATTGCTCCGTATATATAATGAGATAAAAGGTAAGTCGCTCTGGATAAGGGCGTCTGCTAAATGCCGGAAATGTAAATGTAATCCACTTTCCTCTACTGCTTCAGGGACTGACAACCGATCTAAAAAAATATAAATAAAAGGTCAGGACTGGTCCAAACAAGTCTGGGGGTTTCTGAATGTCTCCTTTCCATAGTAAGACAGCCAAGTTAAGGGATTTCCTCAGTTCCTGGCTGCTCTTGTGTCACATGTTTGTTTTCATGGGGTCATCAATGCAGGGTAAGCAAACGGCTAGGAGGCACATCCTGTATGCACAGGATTTTCTTCTCAGTAGTATTTCCCATACCCTGCAGAGAAGAACCTAATGCTGAAGCAGCAAAGGACAATGATCTAGATCAGGGTTCAAACTAGGCCATAATCTAATTTCTATTCAACTAATAATTCTGTAGTAAATGCCTTAGCGGGTGCATTGCAACATAGGAGACCGTCCTCCACAGTGGACGTGGTTGTTGGGCATCTCCGTAAAAAGAAAAATTGAGCACGCAAAAAACACATGTGAATGACCCCTAGTCTGGGACATGGCACTGTCTGCCATCAGCTGTCTAAACCTTGGCACAAAAAGGTGTAGTCACTAGACCAAAACACTTACCTTTTCTTTGCATATTTGGATCGTGACAACCTCACCGCACAGGGGATGTAATGTATCCTGACAGAAGTGACCGAAGTCTCGCTGTTCTGTGCCAGCAGAACAGATCATGGACATCTGTTAGGTTTTTGACGTTATGTCACCATACACTCGCTAGCTGTTAACACTATTATAACTAAAAGGGGAAACGATTACGTTTAGCGTTAATCTTGGGTCAGGATCGCTTTAACAATCTCCAAACAGACTACAAAACTAGTAATTTATTAGGGGGTAAACACTTTATTACACTGTATTATTGCATTCCTAATGCTAGGTGTGGGCTGGGTCTGGAATGCTGTTCAGTTTGGATCCTTTGAGAAGTTTATAGTGTTGTACCACTTTACATGGAAATCGAATGATTACAGTCCTTTAATTTTTGAATAAATGTGTTAACTTTATTGCGGCAGTTCTCCCCGTGCTTTGTGGGTTTCATCCATGTACTCCGGTTTTCTCCCACAGATTAAAGACATGTCGATTAGACTAATTGGTGTTCCCAAATTGCGCCTGTGAAGGTGAAGTAATTAACATTGATTATCTCTTTACAATGAAACCTGGAAGTGGGTGGGATATATTAGGCAGCAACTGAACATTTTGTCTTTGACGTTGATGTGTTGGAAGAGGGAAAAATGGGCAAGCGTATGGATTCGAGAGACTGTGACAAGGCCCAAGCCGTGATAGCTAGAAGACTGGTTGAGAGCAACTCCAAAACTACAGCTCATGTGGGGTTTTACCAGGCTGCAGTGGTCAGGACCTAGCCTCAGTCTGGTCGTGGTGCCCATGTTGACGTGTATACTATCCAAAGCGTTTAAAGTGGGCATGTGAGTTTGCAGAGCAATGGCAGAAGGTGGCCTGGTGTGATGAATAATGATGTTCACCTTGCAAAGAAACTTTAACTGATGACTTGGTTCCAAAAACCACATGGTACCTTCAGAGGTCTAGTGGAGTCCATGCCTCCATGGGTCATCGCAAAAGGGGGATCTGCATAATATTAGTCATGTGGTCATAATGTTATGATTGGTATATATTAAGTTGATACTTGTTGTGCCACTGTAACAGAATCCTGCAGGAGGCAGCCAGTCAAGTGATTTTATTGTCATTTCAAACATATACAGCAGGGACAGTACACAGAGAAAGGGAAAAAAAACAATCCCCCAGCACCAGGCATGGTGCTACTTAAAACATTACATCTACATGCAAGAATAAATCAAGTTCATAAGTGTGACCAGTGCAAGACATTTACAATTATTACTAGATAACGCAAAGCACAGTGAAGGACTGTGAAGCGCCAAGCAGTACTAGGGTGAATAAAGTGCAAAAAGTCCTTGTGGTGTACTACCAATGTGGTAAGTGTAAACGTTACATGCTGCTCGGCAGCCAAATTACAGAGTCGGGCCAAGACGCAAATTAGCAGCGTCATGGATTCGGAGTGGCCACTGCACGCTGGTACCGTACCGCCATCTTGGAATTTTGTTGTTTGTTTGTATTTTTACAGGCAGGCACAAGTAGGGATCATAACAGAGTGAATAGGATTATAGAAAAATAAACTGGAATGATTTCGCTGAGGTTGAGGAACTGTCAGGCTGACCATACTGACATTTCTGGAGCTAATGTATTTTAAGTCTTTTAATAGGCATAACAGGATCAGCTCATCAAACAAACAAAGAAATAATTTAAAAAAAAAAAAAGATTAAAATCTAGGCCACCCCTACGTCAGGACTAAATGTGTGTACGGTTACAGATCATGGCAATGCTTTGACAGCTTAAAAGGTGTCAGTTCCTTGAACCATGCATCAGATAGGTGAAATCTGATAAACGTTCACTGCTACTGACACATAAAGTTAAACTACCCTTATAATATGCACATTGGGAATGACGGCTCGTGCATGGTGTCAGATGACGACCTACAGCATATCATGTTCATTCAGTATCAACGAAAATGACTCGAGCTTGTCTCATGTTTTGTCCTATGGGTCATGTCAGAGTATGTTGTTTTTGCGATTTTACCTAGAATATTGACACATTGGGACACAGATATTTTTGAGAAGACAGTTTTCGGGCACTGGTAAAGTTTCATTGAAAGGCAGGTAGCATGCCTGGGCCTTCGTTTGTGTGTGCGTGCTCTGTATGTGTGCGTGTACGTGGGTGGATGCGGTTGAATTGCTTTGTTGTTGTTTTTGTGTGGGTGTGGGTTTGGGTGTGGGAGTCTTTTTGTAAAATAGTTTTTACCTTTTCGGTTCTGGCATTTCACCAGTACAAGCGTTAATATCTCCCAGAGCTAAACATGAGGAAGGCAGCGCGGTGGCTTAGTGGCTAGCAAAGTCTCGGTTTGATGGGTGGGTTTCCTCCAGGTTTTATCCAGGTTTCCTCCAGTTTCCCCTCACAGTCCAAAAACAAGCAGATTAGGCTCATTGGTGTTTCCAAATGTCCTTTATTCTCTTACCACAAACTCTGTTAGCCATGCTAATCTCTTCAATGTTCCCTCAAATCTACAGTATGTAACCAGCAAAATGACTAGCATGATAAAGCTGACTAAAAACACCATGCTAGTCACAAGATTTGTCCAGTTTTACAGTATCTTATACTACTTAAACATTTTTAAACTAAAATATTTAATGTTTAGATAGTAAGTAAGTAAAAGACAGCATATTCAAACATTTAAGGGAATCCTTAATTCATAACAAATAAAATTATAATACAATTTCACTTTTTCTCCTAACCTTTACCACTCAAGTAGGTTTGTATTTATTTCTTATTTCACAAAATTTAGTTTTGTTTATTTATTTATTTATTTATTTTTTGGACGGGGAACCGCAAATGTTTGGGTTGATTCTTTATTTTTTGTTGATTACTGGTGTATACTAATTGGGTATTTGTATTTCGTTACTGTATTTAAGGACTATTTTGACAACTTTTTTCTTAGCAAAAATTTTCTTAGAAAAAAAAATGTCATTACTTGTTACAATTTTTTTGTATTAAACATAAATTTGCCATATAATACACTGTACAACATTATGTAATTTTTCTTTTGTAAACTAATGCGGAAGTGGAAGTATCGCCACCTACAGGCTGTTAGACATCAGAAGCGGAGAAGACTGCGAACAATGACCAAAACTGAAGCCAGCGTTTCCACCGCTAGCACCTAGATCAAATGTCAAACTTGGATCATTTAAATGATCTAAATTTAGATCTAATTTAATTGGTTTACATAAAAAAACTAAATTTACATATTTAAACAAATTTGCCTTGAACCTCCAGGGCCTGGGTTCAGTTCCTGCCTCGGGTCTGTGTGCATGGAGTTTGCATGTTCTCCCCGTTTTTGGTGGGTTTCCTCAGGGTACTTTAGTTTCCTCCCATAGTCAAAAGACATGCAGATTGGGCCTCTTGGCATTTCCAAATTGCCCCGTAGTATGTGAATGATCGTGTGTGTGTGTTTGTGTTTGCCCTGCAATAGATTGTACACTACCTTGTCTCCTTGGGCTAGCCTAAGGCTCCGGGCCCCGCGTGACCCTGTATACAGGATAAAGCGGTATTAAGTGAGTGTATTTGGATCATAATTCAAAAGTTTTGACACTCAGGGGTTAGAAACACTTCTTTGCCAGATATCATTTCATTCCTCGTCTCGTTAAATGGATTTCTAATTTTGTCAAATACCGTCTTTCTATTTTGATTCTGGTCAGATATTTACCTCAGCACTTGTTTCCTAAATATTTCTACCTCGTCTAGATGTTGTTTTATATCCATCAGACGATCAGGTTTGTGATGAGGTTGCAGACAAGGTTTCCTCCTGAAGGCGTTTCCATGCAAATCGTGTTTGTACAGGCAGCACTGTATGGTAGAATGATGCGCCGCCAACTAAAGTTTTACTTTACCTTTCTGGCTAACACATTTGATTTTGCAGTCTTTCAAGTCTTAAGTTTTCCTTAACTGCCCGTTCTTAATGACACTTTAATATATTTAGAGGAGCCCATGGTTGGTAAGTCCTTAAATTTAGTCACATACACGACACACAGTATATGCAGATATGCAGTGAAATGGTTATACGACTGTTTCCAAAAAAAGTAAGGTTGGATAGGATAAAAGGAAGGATTTAACTGCAATAGGAAAACATTTGCAATGTAAATTTTTTTATTTAAAATGTATCAAATATAAAGTGCGGGACATCATATATCTGTGAATTAATAGATTTCATAATTTAACCTATCGTTTTTTAATGATTCAATTAATTGAATCAGTTTTCCATTTAGAATCATGCATTTTTAATTAATTATGTAAACATTAAAAAAACAGTAAAACATCTTAAATTTACAAAATTCTTAAAAAACATTTTGCAGAAAATATAAACTGCTTATATTTTTTGCAATTTGCAAAAGTATTACTTCTTCTTTTGAGTTTATAGGTGGGAGTTTTAAATACCGCCACCTACTGAACTGGAGTATGGAGCAGAGATTGACAGGAAAAAAATAAGATGATCACTTTGTACAAGGCACGACCTTGTTAGGTACTTTAGGTAGATTTAAATACTTTAAAACCTTTATGAAATGTAGCTGGCAAATCAAACAATAAACATTAGTGGCATTGAATCAAATTTAATTTAAAAAATCACAAACATCGAATTAAGTCCAAACAACAGTCTAGCTATGATGCACGTGAACGTTTGCGGAAAAAATAGTTTGCTGGATAGGTTGAGGGGTTGTGGTTTCTCCAGGGGTGCCAAAACTTTTCTGGATTCAATTTTACTAACCGCTTTACCCAGGTCATGGTTTTGATGGGATCCAGAGTCTATCCCGGGACATCCTCGTGTTTCTGGAGTGAGAATTATGCTTGGATTGGGTGTAGAGCCATTTCATGGCACTTCTGTAGTTTGACATCTTTAGCATTTTTTAAGTGTTTAAAATTCTTTAAATATTTATAATCTCTTAAAAAGTATTTATTTATTTAACATTGCATTCTTAATTTTTTTCAGGTATTTTGCTAGTAAATGAAAAGAAAACCAAAAAAAATCAATAAATGAATGACGTTTACCGTAAAACACGAAATATCCATTTATGTGTTAACTTCCGCAGATTACTTAAGAACATCTGTTGAAACATTGAACGGTGCCTGGAAATACTGGATAACTTTATCTATGTTTAAGCTTCATAATTACTGACAGGCCATCATTTACATAATAACAGTACATTCAGCTACAACAACCTCTCCAGGACAATTTGATAAGCTTCCTTATCACTCATCATCGTTGTGTTGGAAAGATGATGGCTTGGCGCCACTTCATGGACAGAATTTTACTTCCGGGATCAAAGACTTTCACAGCTGTTGGATGTGCGACGTCATGTATACTGAAAAAGATTTCCTGCTTCGTGTGCTTCCCTGGAGTGCTGTGATTTTCCTGAGCAGTTTTTTTCCCCATGTATTGAGATTAGAATATGTAGGTTAATAGGCTGTTGAATGAACATAGTGTTAATAAATTAGTGTTTTTCAGGGGGAAAAAAACAAGAATTTTAAAATATGTTGATAAATGAAAAGTCTTAAAAAAGTCACCGTAACGGTTTTTAAATAGATCAAAGTAGGGTTTGTCAAAACAAAAAATAAAATAAAATAAAAAAAGAGATGATTTTGCATATATCTGGTATCCATTTGCCTTTACAATAAGTCACTACTTAACTTTAACCACTTGTCTTTCGTACATTGGCTGAGACAAACCAGAGGTACACCTCATTTAAATACCAACATAAAAGCGGCATATCATTGGAGGGATTGCGTTGGACTGGATTTGTTTATGTAAATAGTTTAGCCGGTCTCAGTCCTGGTGTCGATCTGTTCATTGTTGGGACAACAATCTCATAACATTTGTAATTGGACTTTCACATTGACTAATACAACAATACCAAAAACAAAAAATGACTTGGCATTTATATTGAAGATAGAGGAAGCTACATATTAATTTTTATGAAATTGAATTTAATAATGTAGCCGTGGATCTGTGATGTAGTGGTTAGCACTGATGCCTTGCTCCACCAGGGACTGAGTTTGATTCTCGATTAGGGATAAGATTGTTGTCCCTGTGCATGTTGGGTTTCCTCTGGGTACTCCGGTTGCCTCCCATAGTCCAAAGACATGCAGGTTAGGCTTGTTCTCCAATCATTGTGTGTGAATGAGTGTACGTGAGTGTGTGTCCCCTCTGATGGATTGGTATGCTGTCCAGGGTGTACCTCACCTCGTGCTCCAAGTCTCCTGGAATAGGCTCCAGGCCACTCGCGACCCTTTATACAGGATAGACGATGAGTGAGTAAGTAAATTATGTGGATTAAAGAATTGGGAACAAATGTTTTACTGTGACATGCTGTGATGGATTGGCACCCCGTCCAGGGACGCTAAGTCTTTTGGTATAGGCTTCAGGGTCCCTGTATAGAAAATAATACAGTGTAGACGACGATGAGATGAGGAGATGATCATGATGAGAATGAGGCTTCCTAAAGTGCGTAAAGATGCATTTTAAAAATGTGTTGTTTATATAAAAACCTTAGCAGCGACCTCATTTCCCCTCTCGTCTGTTTCAACCACTCAGCACTCAGCATCACCACCCTGATCGTCTGTCATCATCTACACCTGTTTCTCACTGGTTCATGCCTAAAGTTAGATTTTTCATTCCTGAGTGATATACAGTATACGTCACTGTGTGGCTTAACAAACAAACCAAAAAAAAAAGACATTCCTCTGAGCCTGCTCAGGTACGAGAGCCTTGCCAAAAATGTGAGTCAAAAAAAGTCCTGGAGAAACTATTCCACAAGGGCAAAAAAAACCAGAGAAAGTCTGTCTAACACACGTGTTACAAACGTGATACCTTGTATTGTGCACTATATTGTCATGCAGTTCATCTCGACATTACGTAACATCATTATTTCAATCTAGCTTCAGATGAATGTAATGGAATAGAAAAGAAAATCCAGATTGTTATCAGTGGAGTAAAATTAAAGAAAGCCCTTGAGGCTTGGCACATTTCAGCGTGTAACCTGAGCCAGCTGCAGTGTCTTGCCCGATTGGTGGTTTTGAAGAAGCCCCGACTGGTTTTCTGTTGCTCTGAGGAGAGAATGTGCTGATTGTCACACATGGTGAGTGATTTGGGCAAGCCTGAGTCGAATAATTAATAGTTTGACACTGAGACTCTGATTCAGGCTGGAAACTGGGACCTGGCCAGGGCTGAGGCCTTTTTGTTTCTTTGGGTACGGGGAGCAGTACGGGACAAATTTAGGACTGAAGCAAAAGAGAATATTTATTTCAGTTAGTCGTGCTAAGTAAATAAAGTTGGTTTTACCACAGCCCACAGTTTGTTCTCGGATCTGCTTAGTCAGAATGTGTTGATTTATTTTATGGAACTATAAAGGACTTTATTAAATAAAGAAGAATAAAAAGGGAACAACTTTAATAGCTAGTATAGTGATAATTATAGAACAAGCTAAAATAGACATTTATAAAATATACCATAATGATAAATGGATAAAGGTCCAGATCCGGTGTTGAGGGTTCGATTCCTACTTCGGGTCTGTGTGCATAGAGTTTGCATGTTTTTTTCCTGCTTGGTGGGTTTCCTCTGGGTACTCTGGTTTCCTCCCACAGTCCAAAGACATACAGTAGGTTAGCAGACTTTTCCAAATCGCCTGGAGAGTGAGTGTGTGAGTGCGTGCATGCTTGTGTACCCGTGCAGGGTCTACACCACCTAGTGCCCAAAGTCCCCTGGAATAGGATCCAGGCATCCGGTGACCTTGTACAGGATAAGTGATATAGATTAAGTGATTACGTGAGTGAATATAAATTAATAAAATGTACAATATGATATTGTTCTGTAATAAATAAAAAATATATATATGACTTAATTATCCCCCTATAACTCTACATCCCATCCCATGGTGTATTCGCTGTTTATTAAACACTAGTCGCCTAGTTGGTCGCCTCAGATGTGGACCATCATTTCCCAAAGGTTATTATATTAGAGAGTATATGGATATATTGATATTGGATTGAAGTTTTAAGTTGAAGCTGATTTTGATGAGTTATTTTATATCGAACTCAATGGTAGACTGGAGTTAATTGGTTGGCATGAAAGAATGTTCCAAAAGAAACTCAAATGGTTTCAAAATGCGTTAGAAGGGACAATGATTCAACACATGCTATAATATGAATAATATTTCATGCTGTACATGATTTTGTGGCTTCCTGGATTAAATTCAGCACAATGAACTACAATATTAGGGACTAAAGTTTCAATGAAATTGGTTTCAATGAAAGTTTCATTTAACCGGTCAATAAATTCCTTTTTTAATTGACTTGGTTTATTTATTTATTTTTAAGTCTCTTGTTATAATGTTGCTAACATTTAAGGTCAAATTTACTACAGTGTTACATAAGAGCAATAAATATTTGCATAATTTACTTAACGAGTTTTTTTTATTTTTTTTTACCCGACAGTAATGAAGTACAAAATATATTTTCATCTTAATTCCATACATAATAGTTCAACCAATGTTGATATTGCAGTTGAAATGAATAATTATATGCTGTATTTGTAATGTAATTGGATTTGTCTAGTTTTGCCACAAAGTTGGCTAAATAATTGTAGTAATTGAATACTGAGCTAAATAATTGTGATTTTTTAAATTATTATTTTTACATAAAAGTGGATATTTAAAAGAGTTCTGTAGCAAAATATAATAACGACAATGCCATTATTCTGTTTTACACTTGCTAAAATTGCTGAGATCAATGATTGAACATAATATTTGAAAATGTATGAGTATGATCATAGTTACTGTGATGTGATAATGTAATAAGTGTACTACGTCCTGTTTGCAGTGTTGGTGAGATGGATGATGGGAAGCCGGTGTGGGCGCCTCACCCTACTGATGGGTTCCAGCTGGGCACCATTGTGGACATTGGTGCTGACAGTCTGACCATCGAACCCCTCAAGGAGAAGGGAAAGGTGAGTCTTAACTTTTAATGTCAAGTTCAAAAGTAAATTTTAAAAGCAAGGTAAGGAGGAAAACAATTCAGTGTGTTCAGCTGTTAGAGGTAAATCATTATTTGGTGTGATTTATAAGCCAGGTTGGGGGTAAATTACTGCTACCACCATGTTTTACTTTTGGACACGATGTGATTGAAAATTAAACATCTGCGAGGAGTTCCTGGGAGGCTAGGGTTTCAGACTGGAAGCAAGCAGTCCTGATCATGGCTCTGGTGTACTGAGAAACCTCTCTTCTACCTTGATAGTAACCAAGCACTAGTGAAACACTGGGATAAGTGCATTAGAGTAGCAGGAGATTATGTAGAGAAGTGCGGGTAGTTTTTCCCGCTCATAACTGAGTTCTGTTGTTCTGCAAAATCAAAGTCCCACATTTCCTTGAAAGCCCCTTGTATGTTTTTAGGTCAGTGCTAGAACTTGATCCAGCACTAAAGTGCGGTAGCGCTGCTCTGGGGGAAGAAAAAAAGGCATGAGAGTGGCACGCAGCTGCTTGTTTCAAGAATGAGTGATTTGTGCATGTGGGCATGAAAGAAACATTACATCTGCCCCGTGTGACGTTAGACGGATGTGCCTGGAGTGGCTGGCTCTGCTAATTGGCACAATGTGAGGAGTGTTTACCAGCGTAGAGTGTGTGCCAGGGCATAGCAGGCGAGAGCGCGAGAGAGAAAGGGGGGCAAATGAGTGAGGGGAGAAAGAGAAAAGAATAAAAATGAATAAATAAATAACAAAAAATTTGAACCTCTTTTTGGAGGCATGCGACATGGAGGGAAACTTGATCCCTGATCCTGCGGGTTCCATCAGCAGCACATTTATCTAAGTTATTCGAAGTTAATGCTTTCGGTAACATTTAAGTGAGAATGAGTGTGGGAACTCCGACTGAGCTCCAGTGGTGCTGTGAAAGTGACCCCGGGTTATTGCCTGCTAAACAGATTTATGAGAAAGCAGTCTGGTTTTAGCTTCTCTCCTTATTAACTCTGACTGAGGTCAGGAATACTGTACACTTTCCACTTACAGTGAAGCTCGGACGGCCACTTATACTTATAGGCGGCTTTTATACGGATTAGGGGGTGTGTAAGTTGAATCAGAACCAAATTGATGCTTTTCTAATCAGGAAACTGAACAGACTCAGTGGAAGTCCTGCAAGGTCTCCAAACTGCCGCGAGGACCGGCAAAAAATTAAACATTTGATTTTTTACGCGGAAAGATGAAAACGTAATCACAATGCCAAAAACTCGCAGTGAATCATGATGTGTGCCCTGCTATAGATTGGCACCCTGTTCAGCTTTAAGTCTCCTGGGATAGGCTCCAGTGAGTGAGAGAGTTATGAGAATGAAAAAAACTCTGGCCTCCCAGGAACTCCTTTAACGGCCCAAATATGTGAAAATAGCCTGGAGCGAGATCAGGACTATACGGGGGACGTGGCGATAACTCCCAGCCGAGTTCCTGTACCGTGCAAGTGGTGTTGGTGAACGATTGTGTGTACAGTTCCCACAGACAGATGTGTCTGTTGCACAAGCTGGCATTGTGTTATCCATCGATTTATCACGTCAGATACTTCCTGCAGTGATAACAATGTCCTCCGACAGACCAGGGACATTGTCCGGCTCTCACTCAGAGATAATTTGTTTGACTAAGGCGGGGTGAGGATATAAACACCCGGGCGTCTTAAATCAAGTTGCAGCTTTAGAGGCTGGCACATTGTTCGTGTGCAATAGAATAATACCATTGTTCTTGTTATCGAGAAAAAAAAAAACATTTTTTTTTTACCATGCTTGTACAGTACTTGTGCGGTAAAAATTCACTTTCTGTTGAATAAATGAGTTGGCTGGGTAGAATGGATAAAGAATACACATACCTTGGTGTCTCGCTCTCTAAGGGCGGGATAATGTATGTGGGGTGTTCAAGTCAAACCGGGACTTTTGATTGTGCAGAATAATAGAAATCATTTATGAGAGTGAAAATCTTTATTTACAGTGGTGTGAAAAACTATTTGCTGATTTCTTATTCTTTTGCATGTTTGTCACACTTAAATGTTTCTGCTCATCAAAAACCGTTAACCATTAGTCAAAGATAACATAATTAAACACAAAATGCAGTTTTTAAATGAAGGTTTACGTTATTAAGGGAGGAAAAAAAACTCCAAATCTACATGGCTAGCAGTTCTCCCAGTTTTGGTCCTTTAACACCTCGGTTTGTTCCGGTAGTGCGCAACCTGGGTGTTATTTTTGACAGTGGCATGTTTTTTGATAAACAGATAAGTGCAGTTGTGAAGGCAAGTTTTTACCAGCTAAGGCTTCTCAGTAAGGTCAAATCAATTTTGACCCGAGCTGATCTTGAAAAAGCTGTTCATGCCTTCATCAGCTCGCGGATTGACTTTTGTAATGCCCTCTACTCTGGACTCAGTCAATCACTGCTCAATCGGCTTCAACTGGTACAGAATGCTGCAGCACGTCTTCTTTCCAACACCTCTAAACGCTCTCACATCAGTCCAGTCCTCCGCTCGCTCCACTGGCTTCCAGTGCGGTTTAGGGTGAAATTTAAGATCCTGATGTTTGTATTTAAGGCCATCAATGGTCTGGCCCCTGTTTACCTCGCGGAGTTGATAATGGTCCACCACCCAGCCAGGACTTTGCGCTCTTCTCAATATACCACTTTGGTCATACCCAAGTTTAATTATAAAAAGTTTGGAGGTCGGTCATTTGCTGTTCAGGGCCCAAAACTGTGGAACGCACTACCGGGACAGCTTCGAAGTATCACTGAGCTCAGTGCTTTTAAATTGCAGTTGAAGACACATCTTTTTAGACTTGCTTTTGATATGTAGCTAATAATTTGATAGCTGTTTTTATGCATATTGTCCTGTTTTTGATTGTTGTGTTTTATGTTTTTTGTTTTTATACTGGAAAGCGCCCTGGGCACCTTTTGGTTGTTGTAGGGCGCTATATAAATAAATTTTGATTGATTGATTGATTGATGGCCCTGTGTGAAAAAGTGATTGCCCCCCTTGTTAAAAAAATAACTTAACTGTGGTTTATCACACCTGAGTTTAATTTCTGTAGTCACCCCCAGGCCTGATTACTGCCACACCTGTTTCAATCAAGAAATCACTTAAATAGGAGCTACCTGACACAGAGAAGTGGACCAAAAGCACCTCAAAAGCTAGACATCATGCCAAGATCCAAAGAAATTCAGGAACAAATGAGAACAAAAGTAATTGAGATCTATCAGTCTGGTAAAGGTTCTAAAGCCATTTCTAAAGCTTTGGGACTCCAGCGAACCACAGTGAGAGCCATTATCCACAAATGGCAAAAAACATGGAACAGTGGTGAACCTTCCCAGGAGTGGCCGGCCGACCAAAATTACCCCCAGAGCGCAGAGACAACTCATCCGAGAGACCACAAAAGACCCCAGGACAACATCTAAAGAACTGCAGGCCTCACTTGCCTCAATTAAGGTCAGTGTTCACGACTCCACCATAAGAAAGAGACTGGGCAAAAACGGCCTACATGGCAGATTTCCAAGGCACAAACAACTTTTAAGCAAAAAGAACATTAAGGCTCGTCTCAATTTTGCTAAAAAACATCTCAATGATTGAAAATACCTCGTGGTCCGACGAGACAAAAGTTGAACTTTTTGGAAGGTGCGTGTCCTGTTACATCTGGCGTAAAAGTAACACAGCATTTCAAAAAAAGAACGTCATACCAACAGTAAAATATGGTGGTGGTAGTGTGATGGTCTGGGGTTGTTTTGCTGCTTCAGGACCTGGAAGGCTTGCTGTGATAGATGGAACCATTCTACTGTCTACCAAAAAATCCTGAAGGAGAATGTCCGGCCATCTGTTCGTCAACTCAAGCTGAAGCGATCTTGGGTGCTGCAGCAGGACAATGACCCAAAACACACCAGCAAATCCACCTCTGAATGGCTGAAGAAAAACTAAATGAAGACTTTGGAGTGGCCTAGTCAAAGTCCTGACCTGAATCCTATTGAGATGTTGTGGCATGACCTTAAAAAGGCGGTTCATGCTAGAAAACCCTCAAATAAAGCTGAATTACAACAATTCTGCAAAGATGAGTGGGCCAAAATTCCTCCAGAGCGCTGTAAAAGACTCGTTGCAAGTTATCGCAAACGCTTGATTGCAGTTATTGCTGCTAAGGGTGGCCCAACCAGTTATTAGGTTCAGGGGGCAATTACTTTTTCACACAGGGCCATGTAGGTTTGGATTTTTTTTCTCCCTAAATAATGAAAACCATCATTTAAAAACTGCATTTTGTGTTTACTTGTGTTATCTTTGACTAATAGTTAAATGTGTTTGATGATCAGAGACATTTTGTGTGACAAACATGCAAAAGAATAAGAAATCAGGAAGGGGGCAAATAGTTTTTCACACCACTGTATTTAATTACAGGAAAGTCCCGGTTTGGCTTGAACGCCTGCGTCTTGTATCGATCTCAAACTTTCTGACCAATCAGAATGAATCATTTAATGGCAGCGTGGAATAGGTTTGCGCTTATGTTAGCTAGTTAATCACTGTTGATGAGTGTTAACGCCGCTCTGTTTTCCTGCGTTTCAGACGTTTCTCGCTCCCGTCAGCCAAGTGTTCCCGGCCGAGGACGACGTCACCAAGCATGTCGAGGACAATTGTAAGTGTGTAAACGCTGCGTACAGTATGGAATCTGCTTTGGATTGTCTGGTCCAAATTAGAGTGTCTAATGTTCTGATGTTAGACCTAAGGTTATTTATTGATTAGTATTTAATGATGCTAGACTTGATCATGTGACCACCTTTTCAGCAATTAGAGCTAAGGTAGCTTTAATATTGGATCAGACTACACAGGCCAGGCTTTCCTCTCCATGTGCATCAATGAGCTTTGGCTGCTCATGACCCTTTTGCCAGTTCATCAGTTTTTAATTCCTCGCACCACATTTGGTCAGTTTCTTACCACTGCAGACCAGGAACATCCCACAAGAGCTGCAGTGGTGGAGTTGCTCTGACCCAATCCTCTAGCCATCACAGCCTGGCCCTTGTCAAAGTCACTTAAATCCTCATGCTTGGTCATTTCAGCTTCAGGAAAAAAAGATTCACTTGCTGCCTAATATATCCCACCTGTTTCCAGCTGCTATTGTAACGAGATATTGAGAATGATGCTACTGTCAGAAGGACCAAATTGTGATGGTTGGAGGACTGGGTCAGAGCAACTCCAAAACCGCAGTTCCTGTGGGATCTTCTTGGTCTGCAGTGGTCAGGACATACCAAAAGTAAAGGAAGGAAAACCAGTGAACCGGTGACGGGGTCATGGGTGACCAAGGCTCGCTGATGCACATGGGGAGTGAAGTCTGGCCCGTGTAGTCCGATCCAATAGAAGAGCTAGTGTAGGTCAAATTTTGGGAAAAAAAAGGTTAATGGTGGTTCCAATAGAACACACAGTGGATCATTGTTTTGGTTGCAAAAGGGATATACTGTATGCACATACAACATCTGATCTTCTTATCCTCTTTATGATTCTAACGCAGGTTCCTTGATGTACTTGAACGAGGCTACGCTTCTGAACAACGTCCGCATGCGCTATAGTAAAGATAAAATTTATGTAAGTATTAAACGCTGTTGGAAATTTAAAACTCTGCCCGAATCTGCTCTTCTTCTCCTTCTTCTTCTTCTTCTTCTGTTTGTCCTGATCACTCAGTATTAGTAGCCAGTAGTTTAGCTCCGTCCAAAGTTTGTGCTTGAGCTACCTTCAAAAGGGAACCATTTTTACAAGAATATAATAAAGGATGTAAAGATGTGGGAGCGGTGGCTCGGGCGGCTAGGGCTCTAAGTTGTTGATTTGAGGTTTGAGCCTCGCCGTCGGTGGGTTGCCACACCCCGTACTACCCAGCTACTGCATGCTGTGTCGGACCCATTAGAAAGATTTTAATTTCAAAATGGTTTAATGTTAATGTTTGAGATATTATAGAACTCTTTTCCTCTAACCAGTTTGTCATGCATTTCTTTATTGCAACACCGCACGTTTATAATACAAGTACATCCGAGTATTTTAAAATCGTGATTAATCACACGCTCTGACTGGGATTACCTAAACTCGTGTAGTTCAAAACCCTTAGGGGTCGACAATGCTAATCACTTTTTTTTATCTTTGCAAGTGTTTTTGTAATTGAAATTATATTATGGCAACCCAGAAAAAAAATACGTACACAAACGGTAGACAGTTTTCTTTCCAAAAAGTCTATTGGTAAAGTGCTCGCCCTATCATCGCTGGTTCGGTTCCCGGGTGATGCTGTAACCTCTCGCAGCTGGAGGTCTGGAGAGAGCTGATTGGCCGAGCTCTCTCAGAGAGGAGGGATGAGAGGTACTTAGAATCTAAGTACCTCGTAAAAGAAAAGATGCGGTCGGCTGGCGTCACGTGGTTTGGAGGTAACCCGTGATAGTCTTCGGCCCTCACGACTGAGTGGTAGTAGTAGCCTTAATCTGGAGCCCCCTAGTGACAGGGAGGAATTGGTATGACTAAATTAGAGAGAAAAATCCACTCAAATTCCAAACAACAACGCGCATCGAGATGGGCAGAATTATATGAGATTTATTAATGGAAATGTAGTTTCTCTTTACATTATCCCGCAGAAATACAACAACCACGAACATATACTTACTAAATAAGCGATGCCTTCGCAACGCAATGATGTGAGCCGCTTTATATTTAGTCATAATATACTATAACACATTTCCCTGCATTTCAATGATTTCTTCATTTTTTGTTTTACTCAAAAAAGAAGCTCTGTCTTTGTGTGAGGAATCTGAGTGTATACTGTAGGTGTAAAGAGCTGAGACGTCAATCGGAGACCTGGTGGAACCTGGTGTTACCTGAGCCAGGTGACAATGGGTCTTACATATTCATGAAAAGTCGTGGATTATTCAGTGAAACAGAGGCTCTGCTGAATAAAAGTCAGGCACTATACCCCAAATAACAGGTCTTTCGAAATGTTGTTTTGCTATGGACACACACCCAACACTTTAATGAGAAAGGTTTTCTTATACAGTATATTGTGATATAGCCTTAAGAAAGAAAGATTAAATCCACACAGAATAATACAGTACTTACTGTACTATATGCTACGTTTAGTCTTAAATACACACGAAAACGTTTCAATCACTCGTCCGCAAAATTAACTAAATGCAATCAGGTCCATAAATATCTGGATTAATGTTCATTTCCCACAGTGTATTGCCAAGTATTGGCAGAGGGGCGATCGAGTCAGACAGAGACTTTTGATTGTCTAATTAATAACAAAAGACGATCATGAGAGTAAAATCTACCTTCATTTCTCCATATAATCCCCAGTGACACTATTGCACTAATGCACTTATCCCAGCGTTTCACTAGTGTTGGAAATCTTCTGTTTGGTACAACTTCATTCACAACAAATATCACCCAAATTTGGCTCGAACACCCCTTGTATACTTTAAAGCCAGTTTGGACTTTAAATTTAAGCGGATGTACATCCAAGTCTGGTGAAATTACAACAAGTTCTTTTTAAAGGACCAAAAGTAGTTGGAAAATGATGAAAAATGATCATTAGATTAAAGTTTGGAATCTGTCGCCAAAAGTCTATCTGGATGTCTCGATGTCTAATAAATTTCGACGTATTTGGCTGAATTGTAGCGGATAATATAGCCCTATCCGTTTCGGCAGTCACATGGTCAATCAAGTCCAAAGGAACCAGTTCCACTGGAAGCTGTACATGACTGCATGATAAGATGACCTTTTTTCCTTTCCCATACACTCCTCTTATCATGATCTGAGAAAACGAAATCTCTGACTCATTCTAGGACTGTATATTTTAGAATAAATTTTTTTCCCGTTTTTTAAAAAAATTACCAGTGGTTTAAATTGTTCCATATTTACTTTTCTTCATTTTTGACTTCGACGGATTCCCTCAATTCTTTAAGAATCTTTCTCATGGCCAACTGTTGTTCACCTGGGAAAGAATTCTTCTGTCACGTTGTTCTGTGAGATTACCCAGGCCTTTCGGCATCCGCAAACGTAGCAGCACATTCTGACCTTTTTTATTTTAGACTGCAACAAATAGTTGATTTGGCCACACCTCATTTTTTTGTGCTTTCTCTCTCTCACTTTCTCTCTGATGGGTTTGTTTAGATTTTTACATGCAAATGATTGCTTCCTTCACTGGCAGTGACGCTCCTCAGGACAGATTCTTAATATAAAAGCTGTACTTAAAATAAACTTTAGATTTAAACAAAAAAAAATCTGACTTGAAAGTTAAACAGGGAGTAACGCTCACCTGGCTGTGGAACACCCGAGCAGCTGATTGTCCAATTACTTTTGACCATTTGAAAATTTAGAAGCGTAAAAATGTAGAAATGTATTAGAAATGTAATAATAATTAATTATAAATTTTTATCCAGCTTCTATTTGGGTGCGTTTAAAGAAAAATGTGTTTTGTTACATTTCAGACCTAGAAGTATAGATGTACTGTAAATAAATAAATAGATCCCATTCTTTATGCGCCATCTAGTGGCTACAGTGGTTCACTGCAGGCTGCTCACCCTTTATTTACAGCCATTGCTAAAAGTTTTAAGAATGACATAAATAATCAATTCATTTCAAGTCTGATGTTTTTGTCAGATGTTACTATACTGAATTATAATTACAAGCAGTTCCTAAGTGTCAAAGGCTTTTATTGATCTTTTTGATATTTTCTTGATATATCAAGTTAAAACGATGTAAATACAGGTGAGTGTATGGCTCATACAGTACTCTTCCCCCAGTTTATTGTGCACCGTATGCCTGTTTTTTTCTCTTTTTTTATATGTAGACGTATGTAGCCAACATCCTGATAGCGGTGAATCCCTACGTTGACATCCCGAAGCTCTACTCTCCCGACACCATGAAGCAGTACCGGGGCCGATCCCTGGGGACGCTCCCACCGCACGTGTACGCCATCGGTGAGTGAGTGAGTGATGATGATGAGGGGAAAAATGAGATTAGTGGTAGAATTAGATGCATCATTTATTATTATTTATATTCTTTTATTATTTATTATTATTATTATTATTACTATTATTATTATTATTATTTACATAGGCTTGTAAATAACACCTTCATCCATAAGAAGCACCAATAACAGTGGGTATAAGTAATGGTTACAATTGTCAAATACAAAAATCACTTTCATCAAGTCCCGGTTTGACTTGAACGCCCCTCGGGTTATGCGATCCATATTGTTTGGCTGTTTACTTGTAGACTGATGTGATGATTTGTAATATGTAAATCATTAATAAAAGATGAATATGTTTAAGTGTAAGAGGGACTGAAGAAGTGTGTATTTCTGTGTTGAAGCTGATAAAGCTTACCGTGACATGAAGGTGCTGAAGATGAGCCAGTCGATCATCGTCTCTGGAGAATCGGGCGCCGGAAAGACGGAAAACACAAAGTTTGTACTTCGGTGAGGAGACAATAATAACGCGTCCATCATCATTAATAACCGATGCGTTTACACTTGCTGTCTTTCTTCTTCTTCTTTTTTTTTTTTGTAGCGTGAGTCTGATGTGATCGGATTTATGTCATTTTTCTCATTTTCAGGTATTTAACGACGTCATACGGGACGGGTCAAGACATCGATGAGAGGATAGTTGAAGGTATGGGTTGTTCGGTGGAGTTGGGTATATTGTTTACCCTGATTGAAAGATGTATATATGTGTTACGTGTGTGTGTGTGTGTGTGTGAGAGAGTTATATGCTAATGATTAATCACACCGAGTGCTGACATTTCCTTTGGACTTTGCAGCTAATCCTCTGTTGGAGGCATTCGGGAACGCTAAAACAGTCCGCAACAACAACAGCAGCCGCTTTGGCAAGTTTGTGGAGATTCATTTTAACGAAAAGGTCAGTATGTGTGCTTTTAACTGCTCTCTCTCTCTCTCTCTCTCTTTCTCTCTCTCTCTCTCTCTCTCTCGTGCTCTCTAAAGCGGGTATTCATTTCAAATTCACTTAGTCTTAAAATGTGCATTGAGATAAATTACACTAAAATAATATAAGGTTAAATGATGACATCATCATGTTCAAAAGTTAGTACTCTCTCTTTTAATTCAATCTGTTTTGGTGCTGCTAAACACCAGCCCTTGATTAATTGATCATCAGCAGGTGTGCAGATCTCTGTAAAAGCAGAAGTTTTGGCAGTTTGCTAGTCTGAAGGATCCAGGTTTGTGTTAATATAATTTAAAATTGGGAAAGGCATAAGCAATGGTCTTAGAGAAGCAATTGTTGCTGCACATCAATTTGGAAAGGATTAAAGAACCATTATACTGTAGTATGGACGTCCCAGCACATTTACCCTAAGGTCAGACCGTGCAATGTTTAGAAAAATACTAGAACCCTCCAAGAGCTACATCTCAGACCCTTCAGGCCTCACTGAGAATGTAAAGTGTTAAAGTCCACCACGGCACAATTAGAAGAAGACTGAATGGGTACGGTTTGTTTGGAAGAGCGCCGGGAGAAGCACGGGAGCACGACTGAAGTTCTGTATCCGACTGAAAACAAAAGACTTCTGGAACAATGTCCTATAGACAGCTTGAGAGAAATGAGGACATGCAACGGGACGATGATCCGAAGCACACCAGTAAATCTCCTAAATTTTTAGAATATGGCCTAGTTAAAGTCAACCTCAGGAAGATTCACAAACTAATAAAACACTTAGTATTGCTCATAAGTTGTATTTGCCTAATACTTACTCCCTAGGATGAGATGA